>NC_069503.1:799481024-799816024 GCF_027579735.1 Bombina bombina
ACTTTTTCTAACTTTGACCCCCAAAATATGTTACACATCTACAATCACCAAGAAACACCCATGCTAAATAGTTTCTAAATTTTGTCCTGAGTTTAGAAATACCCAATGTTTACATGTTCTTTGCTTTTTTTGCAATTTATGGGGCAATAAATACAAGTAGCACTTAGGGAGCTTGTAGAAAAATGGGAATAGTTTCTGTTCCCACTGGACTGCGTCAATAGGTTAAGATTATCTGTGACCCACTAGGTATCAATCACGTGTCAACCATGTGATATGCGTAGCAGGTAGGCGGAAAGTCGGAAACCAAAAAACTATTTAAAAAAAAATTTAAATAAAAAAAAAAATGTGTGCTGATGCAGGGACACACCTACACACTGCCGCCGACACACAGTTTGGAAAGCACTGCCTTAAAGGGACATTAAACAATATATACATGCTATATAAAATGAAGCATTCAAAGAAAAGATTAGTCTGAGAATTTTTTTTTTTTTTAAGTTTTATATGTTTAAATAGTGACAAAATGAGTGTAAAGTTTTTACTGTTTATAAAACAATGGGAGCTGCCATTTTGTTACTTTCTCTGCTATGGCCAAGTAAGGATATTTATAAATAGGTCACTAGAGTGTGCAGCCAATGGCTGTGTAGAATATAACAGTGTTCTGCACTTCCATTTCTAACAGGAACTGAAAACCTCACAATTTCATAATGAAATTACAGGAAAAGGGGACACACTCTGTGTGTATTTAGTCACCCTATGGGAAAAAGGGGAAACCAGACGTGGACTCCTTGCTCAGTGTGCTTAGAGGAATATGGCTACACCTCACTGACGAGGCCCAATGAAGGCCGAAAAGATTGTCTGGGTTTGCTGTGTTCCTTGTTCAGAGAGGAATTGCCTGGTATTTTGGTGCTGGACTGACCGTAATAGGCTGGATCAGACTGATATACTACAGAAAAGTTCTACTCTGTGAAAAGCGTTACTGGGCTAAAAGAAGCTGCACCCAGGTGGTAAATCGCCATAGAACAGGCTAACAATGTTATTGAGCCGGTTGTTCATTCCTGTGAGTGTGCTTCTCTGTGTGTGTGTATTGTATGTGTGTGCGTGTATTGTATATGTGTGTTAAATCAAATAAATCAGGTGTTTTTTTTTTTTGTTTTTTTTAATTCATTTTTTTGAATTTTTTCTTTCTTTTTATTTAAATACATTTTTTTAAAATTAAATGACTTGAGAAAATATCTATTTCAGATACATTATAATCCAAAGGCTATTCACCTTGAAATAAGGATTCGTTTTTTAGTTATGTATCATGAGGCTATATTTTTATGGTTGTAACGTTTTAATTTTTTTTGTAAATTTAAAATCCTTAATCCATTTACAATGTTATGCACTCCCAGATGTTTATGTAAGATTATTTTGGGCATTTTTCTATCTAGAAGATTTTTCTTTCTAGAGGTGAGAGAGAGATCTTAAAGGGACTTTAACCCAGAATTTATCTTTTATGTTTCGGACAGAGAATATCAATATCAGATCATGGGGGACTGCCTACGCTGCTAGGCATGCCCCCAGGCCGATCATTGCCTTCGTCAAAGGAGTAAGCTGCAGGATGCTGTATATGGTAGGACATTCCATGCTGTCCTAACGGCATTAAATTCCAGTGCTGTTAGGACGGCATGGAATGTTTTACCGGTGTGAAGAGGTTAAATAAAACTAAATTGTTATTATTAAGGTAATGATTATTCTTCTCTTTTAACTGAAATACAGCTGAAAAGATAAACAAATATGTGATTAAACTGGAGATTTTTCACCTCCTAATCATTTCATAATTATTTGTGTATTTCTATTGGTACGTAATATGAAAAGTTGTTATCCTAAAAATGAAACCTTTTGTAGAAAACCATGATTTAAATCAAGTCTTACTGGCTATGGATTTAAATCAATTCCACCCTGGCACTGAATTAAGCCAACTGGAGACTCCAATTCATGCAATGTCTTCCCCATATTACCCAAAATCAGATAATTAATTAGTAAAAAATATTTAAAGGCTTTCAGCCTCAGATAATCTGGGATGTAAAACTTCAAGGGTTTACAATCTATAGTGGGTCACCAAGCTTGTTCAAAATTTAAGCACAGGTCCAAAAACTGTGTTCTAACTCTTTTTAACACACTTCATCCTGCAAAGTGCCTTTCATTAACATGTTGAGCTGTAATGGCACATTTATCTGCTATCCGGGAGGATTTCACAGCTAGTCTAAAGTTAAACGGATACTAAACCCAAAAATGTTCTCTTATGATAATTTTAAGCAACTTTCTCATTTAAATCTATTATCAAGTTTTCTTCATTCTCTATCTTTATTTGAAAAAGCCAGAATGTAAAGCTTACGAGCTGGCCCATTTTAGGTTTAGCACCCAGGATAGCACTTGCTTATTAGTGGCTACATTTAACCACCAATAAGCAAGCATAACCCAGGTTCTGAACCAAAAATGTGCCAGCTCCTAAGCTTTAAAATCCTGCTTTTTAAATAAAGCAAGAGAACGAAGAAAAAATGAGATCTTGAATCAAGGAGATCTTGTTTTTTATTTTTCCAGTAGTAGCAGTTTGCATGTCCTCCCACAAGACTTACTCACTTGGAGAAGGTTTATATCTTCTATTTTGTATTATATCTCACATATACTGAAGAAACTAGCTACACATGGGTAGTATAGTGCAAAACACTTGATATTACCCACTTGTGTTTTTGGTTTTTTTACCATATTACCGGTCTACTAGACTGAGCATGTAATGCATTGTAGGCTTTTATTTAGCCAATTTAGGTGAATAAATATGGGATTAAAGCTCAGTTCTCAAAGTCCATATTGTTATTTTAGTTGTGCATCAGTATTACATTTCTTTTCTACATGAGTTTGATTTTGCTAGGTTTTTGAAAGAATTAGTCATATTTTTATGCAACCTCTTTGGTGTTTAAATTCAGCTGCAGAAATTATTTGTACCAATGAATACATTGTCTTTGAAGTTGTTAAACACAGCAGTAAAGTCCTGCTTTGTTGTTCTCTTTATCTGTTGTCCATCAAGATGATACAGTTTTGTGGTTATCACCCTTGTTTTTATGAAAATTGCAAATTCACAGAATGCAAGTAAAAAAAAAACTTTAAACTGCTAGGGACCGGAAAAGGTTTGAATTTTGGAATAGTTAGGATTTTGGATTATTTGCATCTGTAAAATGAGACAGTTTTAGATATGTGATGGGAGCAAGTGTAAACATCAATATTTACATGTCATAATACAGCTTATACATGTAACCTAAATGTAGTAGTTTAAATCATTTTTAATAAATTTCTTTCTATACTTAGTACCTTTCCTATTGTTTGCATTTTAGAGCACGAAAACCAAACCAAAGACACAGACATAGTTTGACTTACAGGAGGAGCAAAATACTAAATTTTGTTATTATTGTTAAAAAGTTCTGATTTTTGAATTCTGAATTTATGCCTGTATTAGTCTTGCGTTTCTCACTCAGTTCACCACTTATTAAGTTGAGATCTCATGTTACAGTTATAAATTATTCAGAAAACCTGTTACAAATAAATAAGACACTAAGGGGCCGATTTATCAAGTGGCTGGCAGATATGATTTGCTGTAGCGAATCATGTCCGCCCGTCATCACTAAATGCCGACAGCATACGCTATCTGCATTTATCATTGCACCAGCATTTCTAGTGAAATGCTTGTGCAATGCCGCCCCCTGCACATTCATGGCCAATCTGCTGCTTGCAGGAGGTGTCAATCATCCCGATTTGGATCAGGATGATTGCAGTCTGCTACCTAAAAGGTGGCGGACAAGTTAAGGAGCAGCGGTCTAACGACTGGTTCTTCTTAACTTATGTTTCCGGCAAACTGGAAACTTCACGGGTAGAACTCGGCATACTCTGCTTACTAAATCTACCCCTTAGTATTTATAGAGTAGGATTATAGATTGAATAGCGCCTGGATTCATAAACACTTGTAAAGTTCAATTTAATCAACCCAGACCAGGTAGGATTTATCCCCAAAAGAGAGGGACCAGATAATACTAGAAGACTCTTGAATGTGATGACTCTGTCGTCCAGCCTCAATAAACCTATGGCGATTATATCGCTAGATGCAGAAAAGGCCTTTGATCGGGTGAGATGGCGTTTTCTGTGGGAAGTACTTGATACCTTTCAATTTCCAAGTTCCCTCATGGGAGCAATTAAAGCCTTATACTCTACTCCCTCCGCCTCGGTAAAGGGACTCTGTTTCCAAACTCCCCCTTTCCAAATCTCCAACGGGACTAGACAGGGCTGCCCCCTATCACCCCTGCTTTTCGCGCTGGCTATCGAGCCGTTGGCAGAACAAATTCGACTTGACCCGCACATGAGTGGGATTACCCTATGTGGTACCAAACATAATATAGCCTTATTTGCTGACGACATTACCCTTTTCTCCTCGGATCTCGCGACCACCCTCCCTAGACTTCTACTGATAGTCAGGGAATTTAGTGCCCATTCTCATTACAAACTAAATATCCCTAAAACTGAGATCTACACTCAAGGCTTCCAGAACTCGTCTGTGGCCCCTCTAAAATCCAAATATCCGTTCAGATGGTCGGAAACTTCAGTGACCCATTTAGGAGTCAAATTGTCCAACGACTTCCCCCGGATTATCAGGGACAATTACCTCCCCTTGCTATCGGAGCTTCGCTCCCTCAGTAAGAGTTGGAACCTCTCGCAAGTCTCATGGCTGGGACGGATCGCAGCTTTAAAGATGTCTTTTCTACCTCGTCTCACATACTTATTCCGCTGTCTGCCAATCAGAGTTCCCAGGCATATTCTATTACAGTTTCAGAGCGAGTTCACTAAACATATATGGCAAGACAAACCCCCAAGGGTGGCGCAGAGAGTTCTGCAGCTGCCTAGGTCAAAAGGAGGTCTGGGCTCTCCCTCGATAGTAAGATACTTTGAGGGAGCCATGCTCACCCATGTCTCTCAATGGGGAGTCATGCAGTCTTCTTCCAAATGGCACTCCATTGAACAGGCCTCGTTACCCTACAACCTAACTTTGCGTGACCTGATTTGGACGCCTACACATTGTTGTAGGGAACTATCCCTGATAAATCCCATCATCCAGGAATGCCTGCAATTTTGGGATAAAATCCGCCACTCTAGACAAATTGCCCCATCACCCCTCTCCCATAACCTCCTTGTCCGGCCTATTGGTAGGCCTACAGGATGCCCATCCACTGAAATGGACCCAAATCGGAATAAAGATGGTCTCGGACCTCTGGCTTCCGCCATCGGAGTGTGGATTTAAATCTGCGTCACAGTTGGGAGCTGATGTGGCCTTACCCCATATCCTGAAATTTGAATACTACAGAATTAAAAGCTTCTTGACCTCCTGGGGCTTTAAGCCTCAGTTAAACCGTCCATTGACCCCATGGGAGACCACTTGGAACCAAGGAAAGAGGCTTTATAGGCCCCTCTCCAGACATTATACCCTGTTGGACTCTGATCTAAACTCAGATTTGGCTCCCCACCTTGTAAAGTGGGGATCCCTACTAGAAATCACTCACAGTAGATGATTGGGAACAAGCGCTTGAACGAACCAAAAAAGCCATACATTGCACCACCCTATTTGAAACTTATAAGTTGGTGGCTCATTGGTACTATGTGCCCACCAGGCTAGTTAAAATATTCCCTAGCGCATCTCCGTATTGTTGGAGGGGTTGTGGTCAGAGAGGGGACTCTTTACACATCTGGTGGGAATGTCCTAAAATACGCCCCTTATGGACAAAATGTTTTAGAGCCCTTCCCAAATTGGGAATCTCCTTACGTAGCTCTCCCGCAGTTGCCCTGCTACACATAGTTACTCACTCTATCCCTAAACATCATGCTTACATAAGTATATACCTTTTCATGTCCATCAAACATCTGATAGCCTGTGACTGGAAATCAGAGTCCCCACCTAGCTGGACGAGAGTTTGCTCCTATATGGCTTACTTATACATTATGGAAAAAAGCATATTTTATAATCTAGGCAATTCTGACCTATTTGAGCTTACATGGGCCGACTGGAAAGACATTTATGACACAACCTGGAGACCTAATGTTCTCTCTCCCTCTTAGTTCTCTTGGGCGGAATAGGAGATCTGACCTAGGGATAGACCTGACTGGACCCAGATGGCTTTCTTTTGAAACACCCACTCTTGACTGACGATATACTCCTCAACCCTCTTCCTCCCCTCCCCCTCTTCTCACTTCTAGACTTCTATCCTCCCCCCCCCCCCTCTCCTGGCCAAGAGACCTTTGGGTCTCCCCCATCCGTGCTATAAGGTACCACTATGTATTTTAACTAATTACTGTGTTAGCGGACTTTCCTTGAACAATTTACTATTCATCTCACAATGTGTGTCTATAGACTGTTTAGAGGACGAGATGTGTCCTCGCATTGCTAAATTTGTTTCTGTTTTGTTTCTCTCTTATTATTTGCATATTCTCACTTGTAAACATGATAAGATTAATAAAGCTCTTTTGAAAACTTAAAAAAAAAAAAAAAAAAAGTTCAATTTGCAGGCAAAATCATGTTTTGAAATACATTGAGCATTGTTTCACTTATATTTTCCACTGCTTGGTTAGTGGGTGTTTCTGCAGTTAACAACATCTGTAGGTGCATTAGGTGCTCGATTTAATATTTTGCGAATCAAAAGCAAGTAGGAAAATAATTACAACTGCAACGCACAACCATTTATGAAAATATATGTAAAATATTCTTATGTCTGATTGTTTTGGTAAATTAGTCTCACTGGATATAATGAGTGGTTGGCCATGAGCACTCTGGTTGAGATTTTTCATGTACACCCAGGCCTAGCATGCTGAATTCATAAAGATTCTATTGACCTTGGGAAGTATCTTGTCTTGCAGCATGTCGCGCTATTTCAAAGTTGTCAAATTATTATTTTATTTCTCTTTTAATTCTTTTCAACTTTTTTTTTTTTTTTTTTTTTGTTTTGTTTTTTTTCAAATGTTAAAATGAACTTTTATATAGAGAGCGTTCATTTTTTGAATTGGTTTGTTCTGTAAAGTTTGGAAGGTGTGTTTGTCATCCCGAGATTCTTCATGTGTAGTGAGACGTGAATGGTTATAAAAGAGATTCTGCTGCATTGATTATAAGAGTGTCTCACAATTTACAATTTTTGGACCTACCAATTGAATGGCTTGCATCTAAAATAACAAAATAAAGATTGTGTATAAGATATAAAGTATTTAAAAATGAGTTAGTATTAGTGAATGACAATACAGGAATTTGGGACAGCAAGTCCTAGGATCGTTTTTATACCCAAGGCTTAGGACACTATTTAGCAAACGGGGGAAGCTGTTTTGGAGCTCGCTGCTACTTATCCTCACAGCTATCTCAAAGGTGACAGAGTTAAAACACCTCAAACCCATGACCAATCAACATTTTCCTTGTACAATGTTTAAGTAAATGTCAATTTTCATGATAAAGTTCCCGTTTTTTAAAAAACTATTAAAAACAAGGGCACTTTCATTCATGAAAGTTTACATTGCACCGGATTTTACAAATACTTACCACCTTCTCCTGAAATGCCGGATCAACGATTTCCCCCCCCCCCCCCGCCTGTTTCTTCCTGCTGTACTTGCACAGCCGTGATGAAACAGACTTCCTCCAAACACTGTGTTGCCTCACCAGATGGACGTTCCTGGGGGGGAAGCTGTGATTGGAGGAAGCCGGTTTAGTCATTGCTGACGAAGTACAGAGGACCTGCAGGCGGGGGGTCAGTGATCCAGCGTTTTCAGGAGAAGAAGGTAATTATTTGTAACATCTGGTGCAATGTAAACTTTCATGAATGAAAGTGCCCCTGTTTTAATAGTTTTTTAAAAAACCGGGCACTCTATCATGAAAGTTGACATTCACTTTAAATGCGGGCAGTGGATGTACAGCCGCGATCATGGGTGAACAAGTTCACTTTTGGAAACCTTGTCCATCCATGATTCGATAAATGGGGGCCTTAGACTGAAACTAAAGTAAGTGAGCCAGTGGACGTATAGATACAATGTAGCAGAACTAGATACTGCAATTGGATTTTATTATCATTACAGTTATTTTGAGTCAAGGCTGCTCTACTCCTTATTTTTTAAATAAATAAAGCTTTCAGTCACTTTGAAAGGGTAGGACATTTCAGATTGAGCTCTGTTATATTACTGTTAAAATTAAGAACCGAGAAATGCAAAGCTGGTTGACAGGTAATGACATTTTTAAAGTTCCATTAACAGCAAGGTGCTCTATCCCCTGTGATATTTTAATAGTTAACAATAGTTTTTGTGGTTTTACATTTTATAATGACATCACATAGAGAAGTATACTCCTGGTATTCTGTAGGGGTGCGCATCTTCACTGGTCTCACGATTAGATTATGATTATCATGGTAACGATTCGATATTGCGATGCATCACGATTACTGTCCATGATTTTCCTGAACTTGTTCTATTCCATAAATATATATACATATACTTATTTCTGTATGTATGTGTATGTGTGTGTGTGTGTGTGTGTGTGTGTATATATGTATATATATATATATATATATATGTATATGTATGTATATATATATATATATATATATATATATATATATATATATATCTCTATCTATCTATCTCTATATCCTGGAACAGAAGAGGGAAGGGCGCACAGCAAAAGAAAACCTCCTGGTGTAGTATATCGAGACACTTGTTAAATTTCAAAAGTGCAGTAACAAATGCAAACTCATGTGTTTCCACCTCAACCTTATGAGGTATAGATAAGACTCTGAGTAGTGAATATCCACTAAGGAAGGCAATCCAATCCCCTTGTGCTTGTGACTTATACTTCTCTCCTTGAATGCAATCCTCACCTCTCCAGCAGAAGATTAACCACTTCGAAAGGTGGCTGCTGTGTTTATCCTGGAGGAAATCCTTTGTCCAGCGTGTATGGGGAGTAAAGGAATGGGTATTGCACACCACAAAAGGTCTTGAATAAAATTGTGCTTTAATTCAACATTTTATACATGATTGTAACATTAAAAATGCTTTTTTCATAAAAAAACGCATATAGCTGGTTATATAGTAAAAATGTCAGTCAGTGTCCCAAGGCTCTTGTGCAATCTTTGCAAACTTCAATAGTTATAAAACAAACTGCCTTGTATATATAAAAAAAACAGTGTAGTTGATTTTAAAATCCCCAGCAGTCCTGGGTATTAAACAAACCGTGCCGTAGCACTTAGTTCCTGAATCTCGGCTAGTGATGATGCGTGGCCTGAAGCATTTCGCGACTCGATTGGTCGCTTCATCAGAGGTCCTTTTTTATATATATATATATATATATATATATATATATATATATATATATATATATATATATACACATATATATATATACACATATACACAAACTCACCAAAAGACCTCCTCTTACACACAAATGTTCGGTCAGGAATTTTTATGACACCTCTCCTAAAGAGCCGACAGCAGCTCATGTAAACAGTGAATCTTTTCTTGTATTATAGATTCACTGTTTACTGTTGCGGTCTCTGCTGCATGTTTCCTCTCTGTCAGACCCCTTGCCCAAACGAGCATTTGAGGGTTGCTATTAGATACAGTAAGTCAAAAGTTTTACAGCAACCCTCAAATACTCGTTTGGGCTAAGGGTCTGACAGAGAGGAAACATGAAGCAGAGACCGCAACAGTAAACAGTGAATCGATAATACAAGAAAAGATTCACTGTTTACATGAGCTGCTGTCGGCTCTTTAGGATAGGCGTCATAAAAATTCCTGACCGGAACATTTGTGTGTGAGAGGAGGTCTATTGGTAATGCTCTCTGGGTCAGATATCTGCGCAGTGTGCACAGCAAGTCCTGATGTGGTGTAGTTTGGGTCTGTAACCAGATTATTCCTGACACAAATGCTGTCGGCTCGTCTATGTGAGAGAGGCGGGGTCACGTGGCGTTGCGCGATGATGTCACCCCTGAATCGATTCTGATCTGCACTGCATCGATGCAGCACAGAATCGATTATTTTAAGCACCCCTAGTATTCTGGCTAGTGACGATAAGCTAGGGTTTCTCAAGATTGTTTAGATCCCAGTTTTTTATGTACAAAATAACAGTCTACAATAGAATTTTTGGTTTTAAAAGATAGATTATCCCTTTCTTACCCATTCCCCAGTTTTGCAAAACCAACACAGTTATATTAATACACTTTCATGTAATTGGTAAGAGTCCATGAGCTAGTGACGTATGGGATATACAATCCTACAAGGAGGGGCAAAGTTTCCCAAACTTCAAAATGCCTATAAATACACCTCCCACAACTCAGTTTTTACAAACTTTGCCTCCTATGGAGGTGGTGAAGTAAGTTTGTGCTTGATTTTTTTTATCTTCTTCTATAATAAGCGCTTCTAAGCATTCTAAAGCCCAATTCCTCTCTTTGTACAGTGTTTGTCAGAGGGATGTGAAGAGAGTATCGACTATTGATTTTTATGGTTTCTCTCACGGGAAATCTTTTCAAGGGTTCTCTGTTATCGGTCGTAGGGCTTCATCTCCTACCTCCCTTTTTCAGATCAACGATATACTCTTATACCATTACCTCTGCTGATAGTTTTCAGTACTGGTTTGGCTATCTGCTATATGTGGATGGGTGTCTTTTGGTAAGTATGTTATATTAATATACTTTTTACCTCTGATTATCTTGTATCTAAGTATCTTCTGACAGCCCCCTGATCACATGACTTTTTATTTGGTATCTATTGACTTGCATTTTAGCTGTGTTGTACAGAGCTCACAGGTGTGAGCACAATGTTATCTATATGGCCCACATGCACTATCAGTCTCCTGTTGTGAAAAGCAAAAAAAAAGCATGTGATTATTAATCTATAGTGGCTTAGAAACAGGCAGAAATGTAGAGGTTTAAATGTTATAAAGTATATTAATATATCAATGTTGGTTGTGCAAAGCTGGGGAATGGCTAGTAAAGGCATTATCTATCTTTTTAAATAATAACAATGTTAGTGTGTAGACTGTCCCTTTAATGGTTATGATTTCTATATTTGAGTCATCTATTTCCCTTGTTAGTCTTCATAGCAAATTCAATTCATAGTGTTATGATTTCTTTGTGTTGTGCAGTTTAGGGATTTCCACAGGCTTCAAATGGATAAAACAGGTGAACAAAAAAAATATATTTATGTGCTTCAGTACAGTTGCAGTAGACAACATATCTTATAAAGGTAAACGTTACTCACAATTCTCAAGAGCAAAATAATATGTAGCTTTGCAGCGAAATAGCAGGATTCACATTTAGAAAGGAAAAAAAGAAACCTATGTGTGTTATCCCAGAATGATGCTCGTTTCCTCTATCCAGCAAAGTATATAAGAGTTTAAGGAAGAATACATTTAACTTAAAGTGAATGTAAACTTGAGCATAGTCGCTTAAGTCATAGGAAAGAATTTAAAAAATGAATGAGACTTTCATTCATCAAATGTGTAGGATATACTTATCTTCTGAGATTTTCACTTTGTAATGTTAGAACGGTAAGCGCTGTTCCTCCGCCCGCCAAATTCGTCAATTGATTGACAGATGACTCATCTGCAATCCACTAATCATTGTTTCCCCCCCCCCCCCGGCATGACGTATGTGCAAAGGGGATGAATGCCCTGAGGGGGGGGGGACAACAACTATTAATGGAACCCCCCAGGTGGAAGCAAAAATAAAAAGTCAAGATGGGGGGATGCTATATATATTCGATGCAGTGACTCCGCACTCTGAGGGGATTTATGATCATACATCGGGCTTTACCCACAGCCGCTTGGGTAATGTCCGTTTTACCCGGTTAATCCTAGGATTACCCAGTATCTGACTTTACCTGCAACATATATGCATTCTTCCATAGCTCCTAAGTATATCTGACTTTAACGTTTGATGACATTTTATATTTTATATGCTATTGTCTCTTTACAATACATTTACTTGAATGATGCACTGCATTTAAGATTTGCATGATTATCTTTCTACATTATGTAAGATTCATTTCACAGATATATTTTGTTGGTCATTTAATTATCTATAAAAGTGAAGCAAATGCCTGTCTAGACTATCAGTATGTTTTATAAAATGTTTGCTAAAGTTGAGCTAGCTCTATATTTCTGTTCATTTAGCTATGATGAGTTTGCTTTGAGTCACTTTTGTTATGACATTTCTGACAGTGAAGTTGGTTTATTGATCTTTTGCAGCCTCCTACGATACCTGTAGCAACTTGATAATTGGGCCTTAGTTGCACAGGGCCTAGCAGTACATGTCAAGTACAGCAGCAGCACAAATAATGAGGCAGAGATCCGCGGCAGCCAGGATTTCTCTGTAAAGCCTTGCCAGTCTTAAATTAATTCTTATTCTTTTATGTTGCCCGTGGAAAACAGAACTGTTGCCTGTAAGCGTAATAAAACAAAAAACAGGCAAAATGCAAGACTGGCATGCTTGGCCTGTATTGCCATACATAGTGTAAATATAGCCTTCCATTTTATCTCTGATCTTCTAAAGCTGTCTCTTCCAAACTAAATATTCAGGGGGGGGGGGGGGGGAGTTTGTTTCAAAAGCATTTTGGGGTATTTTTTCTATAATGCATGAGCATCTAAAGCGTTTGCTCATTGGTTCTAATACAGTCACAAGAAATGCTGCACATGGGCAAATACTAATCACATTATAACAATCACTTGTGCTCAAACCAAGTAAGATTTCATTAGGCACCTTCAATGCAGTTTTAAAATGGTTTTATAGAATGAAAGAGATATAATTAGGGAGAAGAGAGGAAAGAGATCTAGTGTGGATTAAGTTGTAAACATTTCAACTTTTGGGTAATTAACATTTTGCAGTAACAGATTAATTGTAATGTCCTTTTAACCAACAGGACTAGGAATTTAAGCACCTCCTGTTTTATGCAAGAATAGTACTTGTCCCACCCACTCTAGAGAGGCCAAAATGCACATACAGGTATACCTCACTTTACAGCGCTTCACTTTACAGCGCTTCGCTAATACAGCGCTTTGTGGAGCTGAAGTTCAACCTCCAAGGATTTTAAAACAGTGCTGTAATCTTTGTGAGATTGCAAGAAAAGTGACTGGCACCATTTTATTATGCTTAGTTCACTCTGTTTACAGCATTACAGTGCAATCTGTGTCTCAGTGCTATACTCTGGCAAATTGTACTACAGTAATTGTCACTATTTTACAGGTACAGTATTTATTGAATACTGTGCTGTGCGAGTGTTAAACTAAACGTAGCACTATTGTACCCCTAATATATGTTAGTTCAAACATGTTTTTAAGTTTTTAAACACACTGGCAAGTGAAAAGAAAGCTAAAACTGCCTTGTTTCACTTTAAGGCGGTTTTCACTTTACAGCGGAGCTCCGGTCCCTAACCCGCTGTATGAGCGGGGTATACCTGTACTGCAAATCAGATACATTGTTTAGACAATTTACAGCATTTTGAAAACCTAGGATACAGATTTTCCTTTTTGGCCTTTTTAGGGAGCATGGGACATAGCTATTTTTTTACACAAAAGCAAGGCATATTTCAAGAGACAGTCTACTCCAGAATTGTTATTGTTTAAGAAGATAGATAATCCCTTTATTACCCATTCCCCAGTTTTGCATAACCAACACGGTTATATTAATATACTTTTTACCTCTGTGATTAGCTTATATCTAAGCCTCTGCAGACTGCCCCATTATTTCAGTTCTTTTGATAGACTTGCATTTTATCCAAACAATGCTGACTCATAAATAACTCCACGGGAGTGAGTACAATGATATCTATATGGCACACATGAAATAGCAGTATCTAACTGAAAAATTGTCAAAATGCACTGAGAACTGGCGGCCTTCGAGGGCTTATAAATTGGCATATGGGCCTACCTAGGTTTAGCTTTCAACAAAATACAAAGAGAACAAAGCACATTTGATTATAAAAGTAAATTGTAAAGTTGTTTAAAGTTGCATGCCCTATCTGAATCATGAAAGTTTAATTTTGACTAGACTGTCCCTTTAATGTCCAGTTAAAATTTCTTTCATCAGATGGTGAGAGTCCATGAGCCATCACTTGTGGGAATTTCTGACTACTAGGAGAAGGCAAAAGATATCCAATACACCAAATATTTAAATCCCTCCCACTTTCCATGATCCTGTCCTTTTTTATTTTGCTTCCTTGATGAGGAGAAATTGAAGAGCAGATCTACTTATCATTGAAAGGGATCCTCTAACTGATCTGAGGTCCAGTTCCTCCTTTGCTCAAAAAGAGGCTGCTCCTAGGATGATAACTAGCCATAGAACAAGCTATTATGCTAATGTTCATTCCCAGGTTACGCACTTATCTGTCTTCTTTATCCCTGGCTAGTAATTTATATGCCAGCCTGTTAGGTTAGTGCAGTCATTAGGTCTCAGAGAGCGCAGGGAGTTAAAGGGCCACTAATCCCAAAATCTTTCTTTCATGATTCAGATAGAGAATACAAATTTAAACAACATTACAATTTACTTCTATTATTTATTTTGCTTCATTTTTTAGATATCCTTAGTTGAAGAAAAGCAATGCACATGGTGAGCCAATCACACAAGGCTTCTATGTGCAGCAACCAATCCGCAGCTACTGAGCATATTTAGATATGCTTTTCAGAAAAGAATATCAAGAGAATAAAACAAATTAGATAATGTAAGTAAATTAGAAAGATGTTTAAAATTGCATTCTCTTTCTGAATCATGAAAGAAAAAATGTGGATTTCATGGCCCTTTAAGTCTCCACAGGAGGCAAGGTTACCCATTTTGGAACTCTGTGCAATCCTCCGAGATCTCACGAGTTGGCCCGATATGGGACAGGAGCCTTTTCTGTGATTCCAGTCAGTGTCACAGTAATTGTTCTGTGATTCCAGTCAGTGTGCCATCCATTTTCTGGGTGTGAACAATTGGGATGCAAACTTTCTCACTTGCCTTTCTTTTTACTCAGAGTAACAGTGTCTGAATCAGGAATTTTGAGACATTGGGATTTGCCAGAGATGGATCTCATGGCCTCTCGCTTGAATCACAAACTGCCTCAGTATTGTGTCAGGTCTCAGGGACCTTTGGGTGAGTCTGATAGATGTCCTAGTGGTTCCCAGGTTTTTCAACCTGATTTACATCTTTCCTGTTTGTGCTACTATCCAGACTTATAGCAAGAATCAAGCAGAAATCAGCTTTAGCAATTCTGAATGTTCCAGTGTGGCCTCAAAGGATTTGGTTTGCAGATCTGGTCCAGATGTCATTGTGACTGCCTTGGAGGCTTCCTCTAAGAGATCTTCATTTTCTAGGTCCTCTTCTTTCTTCTGTTTTTTTTTTTTTTTTTAAATCAAGATCTCATACCTCTGAATTTGATGGCATGGAAATTGAATGCTTAATTCTGTCTGAGAGGTTTTTCTGATAAGGTTATTGACACCTTGATTCAGGCTAGGAAGCCTGTTGCTAAACGTATTTATCATAAGGTCTGGAAAACTTTTCTTTCATGGTTTACACAGAAAGGTTATCGCTGGAATTTGTTCAGAATACCTAGAGTTTTTGAGTTCCTGCTGGAGGGTATGGATAAGAGTTTGTCCGCCAGTTCCCTGAAGGGTTAGGTTTCAGCTCTTTCTGTTTTGTTTCATAAGAAAATTGCTAAAACTCCATATTTTCAGTACTTTGTTCAGACTCTGATTTTAGAATTAAACCAGTTATTTGTCCAGTTTGGAATCTTAATCTGGTTTTAAGGGTTTTCTAAACTTCTTTTGGGCTTATGCATGGTCCAGACCTTCAGATTTTATCCTGGAAGATTCTTTTTCTTCAGTTTTGAAATGCAAACCTCTCTTTCTGACTTTTCACAAGATAAGACTGTTCTTTGCACTAGCTATTCCTTTCTTACTAAGGTAGTATCTACAGATACTAGTAATCAGGAAATTGTGGTTCCTTCTTTTTGTCCAATTTGGATGTTATGAGAGCTCTCATTTTGTTCATATTTCTGTTCTTTGCAAAGGTGAGAAAGCTACGGATGTTACCTTTAATTGCTTGGCTTATAGCCTTAGCTCGCAGGGCTTATTTAGTTGTGGGGAAGACTCCTCCTAACAACATTACTACTAATTCTACTAGAGCAGTAGCCACTTATTGGACTTTTTTTAATGAAATGTCGATCAAATTTGCAAGAAAGTTACTTGGTCTTCTATATACACTTTTTCAAAGTGTTGTTTTTGTTGTTTTTTTTATCACTTTGGTGTGTATGCCTCTTAACTTTTTGTCCCTCCCTATTTAATGGTGATCTTGTGGACTTCACTGCTTGGTTATAGATTACCACATGTGATGACTCATGGACTCTCACCATCTGGTGAAAGAAAATATTATGTATGCTTACCTGATAGAAATTACAGGTAGCCCTCAGTTTACGCCGGGATTAGGTTCCAGAAGAATGGTTGTAAATCGAAACCGTTGTAAATTGAAACCCAGTTTATAATGTAAGTCAATGGGAAGTGAGGGAGTTAGATTCCAGGCCCCTCTCAAATTTGTCATAAGTAACACCTAATACGTTATTTTTAAAGCTTTGAAATGAAGACTTTAAATGCTAAACAGCATTATAAACAGTATCAAATAATCACACAACACAGAATATATAATTAAACTAAGTTAAATGAACATAAACCTTTGCTAAACTGCATTATAAACCTTATGAAATAATCACACAACACAGACTTTACTTGCATTTTTCTGCAAACAGTTCCTTTTATGCATTCCAATCTGGACTGATTTATAGACAGGAAGATCTTGTTCCTTAGAAAGCAGCTTGATATCTCATGTCTAGCTAGCTATACCAATTCATTTCAGCCTGCTTGTGTGTATCTTTGCTGCAACACAAGTGGACAGCTCCACCTACTGGCTATTTTAATCAATGCACTGCTTTCTCAATGCTTCAATAGCAGTCACATAACTAAAAAAAAAAGGTTGTTATTCTGAAACGGCACAAATTGATCCAGCGTAAACCGAGGGCCACCTGTAATTAATTTCTTGATGGTGAGTCCACAAGCCCCACCCTTTCTTTTTGCTCAGGTGACGGCAGCACTTGTTTTGCACTTCTTTTGTTTTGCTTTTTCTTTCTTGTTTTTCTGTTTTAATCATCTACTTGGCTATATGTATGACTGAGGATCAAAAGAAGTGGGAGGGATTTAAAGCTCTGGGGTGTTGAGGTGTCCATTGCCTCATCCTAGTGGTCTGTAGGAGATTTCCACAGGTGATGACTTGTGGGCTCTCACCATGATGAAAGTAAGGAATTTATCAGGTAAGCATGCATTTAGTTTTTTTCTTTGTTTATAAAATAGGCAAAGCAGTATGTAAGGAATTTTATGTATGTGTCTAATGAAACTTGCACTTTTTTTTTTTTTTTGCTTTCTCATTCTCTAGATTGCAACTCCTGCCAGATATACAGTAACATTAGGAGGCACGTCCATTAGTGTTAAATATCTCCGAAAGTATGGCTATCTGACTACCCCTCCTCTGGTAAAAGATTATTTGCAAGACAGAATGGAGGAGACAAAAGGACTCTTCACAGAGAAAATGGAAGAAACCAGAGACATTATAAGTGGAAAAATGGAAGAAACAAAGGACAGAATATCTGAAAAACTGCAAGAAACCAAAGATAAAGTTTCTTTTAGGAAGAAAAAGGAATAAGACCAGGAATGGAAAAATCTTCTAAATAGATTTGTAATTGAAAATATTACCATGCAGTAATTGTATTTAATTTGACAGGAAGACAGAAATCTGTAGAGCACCTTCACCTTTGGCCTTGCATATACAGTATATATGTACTCTCTTGTTTTGTGCCCAAAAAGTATTCCTACAAAACACAACTGTTTCTAAAGATCTAAAGCAGAAAAAAACATAATACCTTTGTACACGTGATCATGTACTAATGTCTGAGTCCATTAAATTCACTGTAGCCTAACATTAAGCAGCTGTAGGATTCGTCATAAACACAGGCTATCCCAATTGGTTGGTAGCCAAGAAGAATATAAATACAATATCTTCTTGAGAGATGTATGATTATCATACATATTTTACTCTTGATTAGGAGTTAAAATTGCTACAGAAAAAAACCTTTTGATTGAATTATTATTGTAAGTGAGAATTGCTGGCATTGTAAAAAGAAAATGTTAAGTCCCATAACTAGTGAAACAGAAGGTACTTTTTCTTTAAGTTTTATTTATGGTAGGATTTATTGCTTTAGACACTCTTCCACTACTAGCAAAATCCCCATCTTGTTATTTTGTTGAGTAGCTGGTTATAACTTGCGCAGGCCATGCAGTTCTCTCTTCTTGTGAGTGCATTATATACAGATATAAAAAATTCAATAGAAAACAAATGGCACAAACATTAATTAAATGTTCTTTTTTTTCGTTGACAACTTATGTCAAAACCTAAGATTTATATAACCTTGATTTGAAAAAACATAATTGATTACCTTATGTTTACATGAAGCAACACCGCTATAATCCTAACAATACAGAGCAGCTTTATGCAGTGCAGTTATCGACTTTATTGCTTACTAAAACAGATCAGAATATCATTTAGAATATTAAGAACATATTTAAACAAAAATAATATGATTGGCAAATTTAAAAATCTATATAGTGCAAGGTTATCGCCCTAAAACTTTGTTTACTTGCCATTATAGACACACCTGTACCTGATACATTTTTGCACTGATATTATTTTTAAAGTACACATGCCTGTGGTTAAATATTCTGACTCAATATGCCTTGTTCTGTGGTAAAATGCAAACAATTTTGTTAATTTTTATCTGTGTTCATATTCTGTTTATATTAAATTCAAGTAATACTTTAGTTACCTGCATTTTTATTTATTGATATAATTTGTATAACTGTTTACAAACGATTGCCGTTTATATGTAAGAAGACAAATAATCTTGGGTTGGAACATCCTGCCAGATATCTAAAATTATGGAACAGATTGTGGTACAAGTATGTTTATTTTTGGAGGGTTCAATCTCTGTTAATTCTACTTTATGGAGTTTGTATTTTGTTTGCTAAACATGATTAAGTAGATAATAATGCATACTAAAGCTTTGAATGGAACAACTGTTTTTAAGCTTTTTTTTTTTTTTTAATTATTATTATTCATTTTATAAACCACAAATTAATTTTAGCTTATTATAGATAGTATCAATACACACCAGTGCAATGTGTCAAATTTGTTATACTTCAACGAATCATGCCTAAAGAAATGAGGATTGTAAAGTAGATATTTTTAATGTATTCTAGAAATAAATAAAAATAATGTTTTCATTTGAAGGGTACTTCACTTTTTATATTTCGCTCTAGATACAATTAGCCTTTGAAACACTCTAACACAAACAAGCAAGATTGTAGGCATTTATTTTGACTCACCTGTGCCAGGAATTAAGGGGATGTAAACATGAAGTTGAGAAGTATAGTCATATAAATAATTCACAAATTTACCTTCATTAATTGTTATGGCTATAAATGAATAAGCCTGCTTGAAAAACTTTTACTTAAAGGGCCATGATACCCAAATGTTGAAACACTTGAAAGTGATGCAGCATAGCTGTAAAAAGCTGACTAGAAAATATCACCTGCACATCTCTATGTAAAAAAGAAAGATATTTTACCTCAAAAGTTCCTCAGTAGCCACATCCCATTGTAAAGGACTTCTAAGCAGCAAATCAGTATGTCTGTCCCGGAAAAACTAAGGGAGTGAGCTTTTGTGCACACTCGTCTTATTTACCTATTCAGTTTAAGGAAGTTTACTATGAAATCTCATGACCGTTAAGTGAAATCTCATGAGATCACAGTAAAAGTGTTCATGACCTCAGCACTGCTGATGCTGATTGGCTGCGGTTAGATTCTTCATATTTTTTTTTATTATTTTTTTACCTGCAGCTTGGGCAGCAGCCGAGTATAACTTTTTACACATAACTTACCCTGTTGAGCTGAGGAAATTGTGAGGTAAGATATCTTCCTTTATTCTACAAGATACGACGAGTCCACTGATTCATCCTTTACTTGTGGGATATTATCCTCCTGCTAACAGGAAGTGGCAAAGAGCACCACAGCAGAGCTGTCTATATAGCTCCTCCCTTGACTCCACCCCCCAGTCATTCTCTTTGCCTATACTAAGTAATAGGAAGGGTAAAGTGAAAGAGGTGATAAAATGTTAGTTTTTATTTTCTTCAAGCAAGACTTTATTTTAAATGGTACCGGTGAGTGCTATTTCTCTTGTTAAGTGTGTTCAGTCCACGGGTCATCCATTACTTATGGGATATATTCTCCTTCCCAACAGGAAGTTGCAAGAGGATCACCCAAGCAGAGCTGCTATATAGCTCCTCCCCTCACGTCATATCCAGTCATTCTCTTGCAACCCTCAACAAAGAAGGAGGTCGCGAGAGGAGCTGGAGTTTTTACTTAACTATTCTTCAATCAAAAGTTTGTTATTTTAAATGGCACCGGAGTGTGCTGTTTTTCTATCTCAGGCAGTATTTGGAAGAAGAAACTGCCTGCGTTTTTTTTTCTATGATCTTAGCAGGCGTAACTAAGATCCACTGGCTGTTCTCGACATTCTGAGGAGTGGGGTAACTTCAGAAACTGGGAATAGCATGCGGGGTCCTCCGCAAATGAGGTATGTGCAGTACATTATTTTCTGGGAATGGAATTGACTAAGAAAATACTGCTGTTACCGTATGATGTAAGTACAGCCTTAAATGCAGTAGTGGCAACTGGTATCAGGCTGATAAATGTATGCGCAGTCAAGTTATTTTCTAGGGACTAGAATTTGACTGAGAAAATACTGTTAAAACTGAAATAATACTTAAGCCTTATCTGCAGTGGTAGCGACTGGTAGCAGGCTTAGTGATAACTTTGTATGACATTGGAAAATGTTATTTTTTAATAAAACGTTTACTGGCATGTTATTCGTTTTTGTGAGGTACTTTGGTGATAAATCTCTTTGGGCATGATTTTTTTCCACATGGCTGACATATATTTTCTGCATGGAAACCGTTATATCAGGGCTCCCACTGTTGTGATAGGAGTGGGAGGGACCTTGTTTTAGCGCCTTGTTGCTCAGTTATAATTCTAGCACAGTCTTCCTGCTTCTTCCTCCTTGATCCAGGACGTCTCTAGAGAGCTCAGGGGTCTGCAAAATTCATTTTTGAGGGAGGTAATCAGTCACAGCAGATCTGTGACAGTGTGCTTGACTGTGATTAAAAGCGTTAAATCTTAATTGATATCCGTTTTATCCGTTTTGGGTATTGAGGGGTTAATCGTCCTTTTGCTAATGGGTGCAATCCTCTGCTAATATTACACTTCTTGTTAAGAATTGTTTAATTATATCTGTATTTTTAAAGCACTGCAGCATTTTTTATATTGCTTGTAAACTTATTGAAAGTGATTTCCAAGCTTGCTAGTTTCATTGCTAAGTCTGTTTAAACATGTCTGATTCAGAGGAAACTGTTTGTTCATCATGTTCAAAAGCCAATGTGGAGCCCAATAGAACGATGTGTACCAATTGTATTGATATTGCTTTGAATAAAAGTCAATCTGTACCGATAGAGAAACTATCACCAGACAACGAGGGGGAAGTTATGCCGCCTAACTCTCCTCACGTGTCAGTACCTGCGTCTCCCGCTCGGGAGATGCGTAGAATTGAGACGCCTAGTACATCTAGGCCCTTACAAATCACTTTACATGATATGGCTAATGTTATGAAAGAAGTATTATATAATATGCCCGAATTGAGGGGCAAGCGCGATAGCTCTGGGTTAAGGACAGAGCGCGCTGATGACACGAGAGCCATGTCTGATACTGCGTCACAATTTGCAGAACATGAGGACGGTGAGCTTCATTCGGTCGGTGACGGTTCTGATCCTGGGAGACCGGATTCAGAAATTTTAAATTTAAGCTTGAGAACCTCCGTGTGTTACTAGGGGAGGTATTAGCGGCTCTGAATGATTGTGACACGGTGGCAATCCCAGAGAAATTATGTAGGTTGGATAGATACTATGCGGTACCGGTGTGTACTGACGTCTTTCCTATACCAAAGAGACTTACAGAAATTATTAGTAAGGAGTGGGATAGACCCGGTGTGCCTTTTTCCCCTACCCCGATATTCAGAAAAATGTTTCTTATAGACGCCACCACACGAGACTTATGGCAGACGGTCCCTAAGGTGGAGGGAGCAGTTTCTACTTTAGCCAAGCGTACCACTATCCCGGTGGAGGATAGCTGTGCTTTCTCAGATCCAATGGATAAAAAGTTAGAGGGTTATCTTAAGAAAATGTTTGTTCAACAGGGTTTTATTTTGCAGCCTCTTGCATGCATTGCGCCTGTCACGGCTGCAGCGGCATTCTGGTTTGAGTCTCTGGAAGAGGCGATTCGCACAGAGCCATTGGATGAGGCTTTGAGCAAAGTTAGAACCCTTAAGCAAGCTAATGCGTTTGTTTCAGATGCCGTAGTACATCTAACCAAACTTACGGCTAAAAATTCCGGATTCGCCATACAGGCGCGCAGAGCGCTCTGGCTTAAATCCTGGTCAGCGGATGTAACTTCCAAGTCTAAGCTACTTAACATTCCTTTCAAAGGGCAGACCTTATTCGGGCCCGGCTTGAAGGAAATTATTGCTGACATTACGGGAGGTAAGGGCCACGCCCTTCCTCAGGACAGGGCCAAACCAAAGGCCAAACAGTCTAATTTTCGTGCCTTTCGTAACTTCAAGGCAGGAGCAGCATCAACTTCCTCCGCTCCAAAACATGAAGGAACTACTGCTCGTTACAGACAGGGTTGGAAAGGCAACCAGTCATGGAACAAGGGCAAGCAGGCCAGAAAGCCTACTTCCGCCCCTAAGACAGCATGAAGACAGGGCCCCCTATCCGGAGACGGATTTAGTGGGGGGCAGACTTTCTCTCTTCGCCCAGGCTTGGGCAAGAGATGTGCAGGATCCCTGGACGTTGAAGATTATATCTCAGGGATACCTTCTGGATTTCAAAACCTCTCCTCCACAAGGGAGGTTCCATCTTTCGAGGTTATCAACAAACCTAGTAAAGAGAGAGGCATTTCTACAATGTGTACAAGACCTCTTAATCATGGGAGGGATCCACTCGGTTCCGCGATCGGAACAGGGACAAGGATTTTACTCAAATCTATTTGTGGTTCCCAAAAAAGAGGGAACCTTCAGGCCAATCTTGGACTTAAAGATCTTAAACAAATTCCTAAGGGTACCATCGTTCAAGATGGAAACCATTCGAACCATCCTACCCATGATCCAAGAGGGTCAATATATGACCACAGTGGACTTAAAGGATGCTTACCTTCACATACCGATTCACAAAGATCATTATCGGTACCTAAGGTTTGCCTTTCTAGACAGGCATTACCAGTTTGTGGCTCTTCCCTTCGGGTTGGCCACGGCCCCGAGAATTTTTACGAAGGTTCTGGGCTCACTTCTGGCGGTACTAAGACCACGAGGCATAGCGGTGGCTCCGTACCTAGACGACATTCTGATACAAGCGTCAAGTTTTCAGAATGCAAAGTCTCATACAGAGATAGTTCTTGCATTTCTGAGGTCGCATGGGTGGAAAGTGAACGTGGAAAAGAGTTCTCTGTTACCACTCACAAGGGTTCCTTTTCTAGGGACTCTTATAGATTCTGTAGAGATGAAGATTTACCTGACGGAGTCCAGGTTATCAAAGATTCTCAATGCTTGCCGTGTCCTTCATTCCATTTCAAGCCCATCAGTAGCTCAGTGCATGGAGGTAATCGGCTTAATGGTCGCGGCAATGGACATAGTGCCATTTGCGCGCCTGCATCTCAGACCGCTGCAACTATGCATGCTCAGTCAATGGAACGGGGATTACTCAGATCTGTCCCCTTTGCTAAATCTGGACCAGGAGACCAGAGATTCTCTTCTCTGGTGGTTGTCACCGGTTCATCTGTCCAAAGGAATGACCTTTCGCAGACCAGATTGGACGATTGTAACAACGGATGCCAGCCTTCTAGGCTTGGGAGCAGTCTGGAATTCCCTGAAGGCTCAGGGTTCGTGGACTCAGGAGGAGAAACTCCTTCCAATAAACATTCTAGAATTAAGAGCAATATTCAATGCTCTTCTAGCTTGGCCTCAGTTAGCAAGACTGAGGTTCATCAGATTTCAGTCGGACAATATCACGACTGTGGCTTACATCAATCATCAAGGGGGAACCAGGAGTTCCCTAGCGATGTTGGAAGTCTTGAAGATAATTCGCTGGGCAGAGTCTCACTCTTGCCACCTGTCAGCGATTTACATCCCAGGCGTGGAGAACTGGGAGGCGGATTTCCTAAGTCGCCAGACTTTTCATCCCGGAGAGTGGGAACTTCACCCGGAGGTATTTGCTCAACTGATTCGTCGTTGGGGCAAACCGGATCTGGATCTCATGGCATCTCGCCAGAACGCGAAGCTTCCTTATTACGGATCCAGGGACCCGGGAGCGGTGCTGGTAGATGCATTAGCAGCCCCTTGGGTTTTCAACATAGCTTATGTGTTTCCACCATTTCCGTTGCTACCTCGACTGATTGCCAGGATCAAACAGGAGAGGGCATCGGTAATTCTGATAGCGCCTGCGTGGCCACGCAGGACCTGGTATGCAGACCTAGTGGACATGTCGTCCTGTCCACCATGGTCTCTTCCTCTGAGGCAGGACCTTCTAATTCAAGGTCCTTTCAACCATCCAAACCTAATTTCTCGGAGGCTGACTGCCTGGAAATTGAACGCTTGATTCTATCTAAGCGGTGGTTTTCGGATTCGGTTATTGATACATTAATACAGGCTCGGAAACCTGTGACCAGAAAAATTTACCATAAGATATGGCGTAATTATTTATATTGGTGCGAATCCAAGAGTTACTCATGGAGTAAAGTTAGGATTCCTAGGATATTGGCTTTTCTACAAGAGGGTTTAGAAAAAGGTTTGTCCGCTAGTTCGCTAAAGGGACAGATTTCAGCTCTGTCTATTCTTTTACACAAACGTCTGGCAGAGAATCCAGACGTCCAGGCCTTTTGTCAGGCTTTGGCTAGAATTAAGCCTGTGTTTAAAGCTGTTGCTCCTCCCTGGAGCTTAAACTTGGTTCTTAAAGTTCTTCAGGGTGTTCCGTTTGAACCCCTTCATTCCATTGATATTAAGCTTTTATCTTGGAAAGTTTTGTTTTTGATGGCTATTTCCTCGGCTCGAAGAGTCTCTGAGTTACCTGCCTTACATTGTGATTCTCCTTATCTGATCTGTCATTCAGACAAGGTAGTACTGCGTACTAAACCTGGGTTTTTACCTAAGGTTGTTTCTAACAGGAATATCAATCAAGAGATTGTTGTTCCATCATTATGTCCTAATCCTTCTTCAAAGAAGGAACGTCTTTTGCATAATCTAGACGTGGTCCGTGCTCTGAAGTTCTACTTACAGGCAACTAAAGATTTTAGACAAACTTCTTCTCTGTTTGTCGTTTACTCTGGACAGAGGAGAGGTCAAAAGGCTTCGGCTACCTCTCTCTCTTTTTGGCTTCGTAGCATAATACGTTTAGCCTATGAGACTGCTGGACAGCAGCCTCCTGAAAGAATTACAGCTCATTCCACTAGAGCTGTGGCTTCCACCTGGGCCTTTAAGAATGAGGCCTCTGTTGAACAGATTTGCAAGGCTGCAACTTGGTCTTCACTTCATACTTTTTCCAAATTTTACAAATTTGACACTTTCGCTTCTTCGGAGGCTGGTTTTGGGAGAAAGGTTCTACAGGCAGTGGTTCCTTCTGTTTAATGTTCCTGCCTTGTCCCTCCCATCATCTGTGTACTTAGCTTTGGTATGGGTATCCCATAAGTAATGGATGACCCATGGACTGAACACACTTAACAAGAGAAAACATAATTTATGCTTACCTGATAAATTTATTTCTCTTGTAGTGTGTTCAGTCCACGGCCCGCCCTGTCTTTTTAAGGCAGGTTCTAAATTTTAAAATTATAACTCCAGTCACCACTGCACCTTTATAGTTTCTCCTTTCTCGTCTTGTTTCGGTCGAATGACTGGATATGACATGTGAGGGGAGGAGCTATATAGCAGCTCTGCTTGGGTGATCCTCTTGCAACTTCCTGTTGGGAAGGAGAATATATCCCATAAGTAATGGATGACCCGTGGACTGAACACACTACAAGAGAAATAAATTTATCAGGTAAGCATAAATTATGTTTTTTTCCCAGGCAGCAGATGGATGAAGATTTCTGCCTGGAGTCTGATGATCTTAGCAGTTGTTATTAAGATCCAGCAACTTGGTCTTCTTTGCATATTTTTACTAACTTCTACCATTTTGATGTGTTTTCTTCTTCTGAAGCAGTTTTTGGTAGAAAAGTACTTCAGGCAGCTGTTTCAGTTTGATTCTTCTGCTTATAATTTCAGTTTTTTTCATTATAAGTTTTAAACTTTGTTTTGGGTGTGGATTATTTTCAGCGGAATTGGCTGTCTTTATTTTATCCCTCCCTCTATAGTGACTCTTGCGTGGAAGATCCACATCTTGGGTAGTCATTATCCCATACGTCACTAGCTCATGGACTCTTGCTAATTACATGAAAGAAAACATAATTTATGTAAGAACTTACCTGATAAATTCATTTCTTTCATATTAGCAAGAGTCCATGAGGCCCACCCTTTTTTTTGTGGTGATTTTTTTGTATAAAGCACAATTATTCCAATTCCTTATATTTATGCTTCGCACTTTTTTTCTTATCACCCCACTTCTTGGCTATTCGTTAAACTGATTTGTGGGTGTGGTGAGGGGTGTATTTATAGGCATTTTGAGGTTTGGGAAACTTTGCCCCTCCTGGTAGGAATGTATATCCCATACGTCACTAGCTCATGGACTCTTGCTAATATGAAAGAAATGAATTTATCAGGTAAGTTCTTACATAAATTATGTTTTTTAAGGTTTACATTTTTCTTAAATGTAATGTCAGGTTTCTCACCTATAATATATTTTAGCAGAGGATCTTTTTGTAAGACAGACCAATGTTTTTTCATAATTTTCCAGAAACCATTGTTAAAGTTGGTGACAAATTTAATTCCAGTGTTTTTATTTTTGTTCTTATTTAATTTATTGGTTTTACCCTTTTTTCCATTGTTTTCACTGTAGTTTTCAGTCTCTGAAACACCTGTTTTATTATTTCCAGTAATGAGGGTTTCTCTATCTAGTGTTTTGTACCTTTCTGTAAGCTTCCCTCACAACTCTCTCTGGATATCTTTTCTCTCTAAATTTGTTTGTTAGTTTTTCTGCCTCTTCTTCAAAATCTACAGACCTAGTACAGTTGAGTTATAGCCTCTGAAATTGTCCGTAAAGAATGTTCTCAATCCACTTCGGATGGTGGGCTCTCCTGGCATCAAGATAGCCAATGGTGTTCGTTTCTTTTTGAAATGGCTTGCTGCAGATTATACCATCCAGAGCATATAGAGTAACATCCAAAAAATCAATTTGATTTTTATTATTATTTTGGGTGAATTGCAGGTTCATATTATTGTTATTTAAACTTGTAACATAGTAGGCTCATGAGTCACTACCATCCCAAATTACCAGGATGTCATCTATAAATCTCAGCCAGAATATAATATTGTTATTCTGGAAGGCTTCTCCTTCATATATCAGATCTTGCTCGAATGCCCCATATATAAATTGGAGAAGTTGGGTGCGAATTTTGTCCCCATGGCCGTTCCATGTTTCTGCAAATAAATGTTTTCTTTAAATAAAAAAGTTTTTTTTGGATACAAATCTTATAGAGTCTAGTATAGACTCCCTTTGGATTACTTGTATATTGCCACCTTCATTCATGGAGTGTCATCGCACTGATCCCTTTATCCGAGGGGATAGAGGTGTATAAGGCTGAGGCATCCAGAGTAGCCCACATGTGGGTTTCTATTCTATACTTTCAAAGATCTGTAATAGATGTGGGGTATCTTTCAAATATGATCTTAAATTGAGTACCATTGGTTTTAGAAAGACATCTACATATTCGGATAATCTGGCTGTAAGGAAGTTTATGCCTGAGATGATAGGTCTACCAGGGGGTTTCTCTAATTGTTTATAAATCTTTGGTAGATGGTAGAAGATGGCCAATTTAGGTTCCTCATTTGCAAGATATTTCCTTTCTTTTTGATTTAATACAGATTCTTGAAACCCCCTATTTATAAGAACCATATATTCTTTTAAGAAGCTAGGGGTGGGATCGCCCTTCAGGCATACATATGTATGGACATCATTTAGTTGTCGATACGCTTCCTCCAGTTAGTCCTTTTTATTCTGGTGGACAATTCCACCCCCCTTGTCTGCTTCACAAATTATTTGCTTATTTTCTATGAGACCTTTCAAGGTTTCTTTATCTTTTACACTTAGATTATCATGTTTCACCTTATAATTAGTACACATCTGGGTACAATCTTGGATAACTTGATCTTTAAACTGTTATATATTTACCTTGTGAATGCACCGGGTAAAAAATATACCTCAAATGTTGACACTTATACCTAGAGAAGAACTAGGCACACAATTTGAGGTAGATTTCACTGATATGAACTCTCAATTAAATACAAGCCCATCCAATGAGGGGGTGACACAAAACAGTGGTCTAAGACCCAAATCCATTTTTTGTGCATTTACAAGGTAAATATATAACACAGTTTAAAGATCAATTTATCCAAGATTGTACCCAGATGTGTACTAATTATAAGGTGAAACATGATAATCTAAGTGTAAAAGATAAAGAACCCTTGACAGGTGTAATGGGAAAATGAGCAAATAACAATTCGTGAAGCAGACAAGAGGGGTTGAATTGTCCTCCAGAATAAAAAGGACTATCTGGAGGAAGCGTATCGACAACTAAATGATGTCCATACATATTTATGCCTGAAGGGTGATCCCACCCATAGCTTCTTAAACGAATATATGGCTCTTCTAAATAGGGGGTTTCAAGAATCTGTATTAAATTAAAGAGAATGGAAATATCTGGCAAATGAGGAACCTAAATTGGACATCTTCTACCATCTACCAAAGATTCACAAACAACTAGAGAAACCCCCTGGTAGACCTATCATCTCAGGCATAGACTTTCTTACAGCCAGATTATTTGAATATGTAGATGTCTTTTTAAGACCAATGGTACTCAATTTAAGATCATATTTGAGAGATACCCCACATCTATTACAGATCTTTGAAAGTATAGAATGGAAACCCACATACATGTGGTCTACTCTGGATGATTTGGCCTTATACACCTCTATCCCCCATGATAAAGAGATCAGTGTGATTAGACACTCCATGAATTAAGGTAGCAATATACAAAAAACAAAACAAAGGGAGTTTATACTAGACTCTATAATATTTGTACTCCAAAAAGACTATTTTTGTATTTGAAGAAATTTTTTATTTGCAGAAACATGGAACGGCAATGGGGACAAATTTTGCACCCATCTTCTCCAATTTATATATGGGGGCATTCGAGCAAGATCTGATATATGAAGGAGAAACCTTCCAGAATAACAATATTATATTCTGGCGGAGATGGTAGTAGTGACTCATGGGTCGACTATATGACAAGTTTAAATAACAATAATATGATCCTGCAACTCACCCAAAATAATAATAAAAATCAAATTGATTTTCTTCCTAAGATATGGTAAATCCACGGGTTAATCTTAAATACTGTTGGGAATATCACTCCTGGCCAGCAGGAGGAGGCAAAGAGCACCACAGTAAAACTGTTAAGTATCACTTCCTTACCCACAACCCCCAGTCATTCTCTTTGCCTTTTGTGCATGGAGGAGGTAAAGTTTAAGTGTCTGAAGAAAATTGGATTTGTTTCACTACAATCAAGAGTTTGTTATTTTGAAAGCCAGAGTAGTTCTCTGATCTTTCCCTTTTTCAAGAACTGGGTCTAGCTGTACTCCATGTTAGTCTCTTCAGTAAGGGCAGTAGTGGCTTTAAAGCAGTTAGGAACTTGTAAGGTGGGACTTACTGCGTTTTCCTAACATTTTTGCTGCCCATAGTATAGAAAGCCAGAGTTGCTGATTCTGATCTTTCTCTTGCTACAGGTCTCTGCGAGGAGATGTGTACTCCCATATCTTGTGAGCTGTCCTGCCGGACTGCTAGATGCAGGTAAGTGCCATTTTTGTCTTCTATGTGGGAGACTATGCACTTTAAGGGAATCTGCATATTTTATTGGGACAAAATATATCCAAAATATATTAGTTTTGGCAGGGTGCAGGCACTTAATGTAATATGTAGTAGAGAGATGATTTTCCCCTTTTGTTGGTAATGAAGGGGTTAACCAGTTTCATGAGGCAGACAAGTGTTTATTGTGCTTATTTTACCAGGATTTTTAAGATAATGTTGTTATTTGTTAGGGTTCCTTTCTGCGGGAATACAAAACGGTGTTGGTGTTTGGTAGCACTGCCGCTTTTACGATTGAGCCATTTACCTTTCTCAGTTTTTCAAGTGTTTTTAGTTTATTAGGAGAGTATCCCCTAGGGTGGATTTGTGTTTGGGATCACTGTTTTTCCTTGCTCTGAATCGCGCGCTTGTTTTTCTGCTGCGCACTGTGTTTAAATGGCTCCGCCTTCTTAGGTAGTAAAGGACGGAGCGGCGCTATTTCTAAGCTGGAGAAGCGTGATTACCATGAGGGTAACGCTCACTTGTCACGTCTGCCTCTCCGACCGAGATCGGATCGTGGGTTTAGCTGCTGAAATGGCTTTCAGATAATCCAGCTAGCGGCCTAAACTTTGTTCTTTGAAGCTAAGATGGTCTCAGTGAGTTAGAGACAATATCTTACTGGGGCCTTGTTTCACAAGTCTGTTATTAAAACATTTGATGTGTTTAACAATTTTTATCTCATAGATATGAAGCTACAACAGCAGGGCCTCCGGTTTTCTTATGTTGTATTTTACTTTTCCCATTACATCTCTTCTATAGTTGGAGAGTATAGGGTTCAGGAGTATATATTTGGAACAGGGGTCTGTTCCTATATTTATTATGTTTTAGCTGCTTTTGCATTAAATCCCCTTCCTCCTTCTGCTGTTAGAGGGTTTTGGGGTTATTTTTACATCATTATTCAGTATTTTAGTGGAACAAGGGTCTGTTCCTATTTATATAAGTTCCTGTTATATGGCATGTCATTTTATATTTAAAGTGACAGTACTCATTTTTAAATTCTTTTAAAACAAAAAATTATAGCAAATATTTGTTCTTGCCTCATGTCTCTCAGGATGATGCTGTTTAGGCAATGCCACAGCTTCTCCTTAAATATCCTCGGCGGTATCTGCAGCTTTATCTGTTTTTTCCTCTCTTACAGGGAAAGCGCAAGAGAACATTTAAAGTCTCAGAAGGTTTCTGTGTCACTTTCTGCTACAGGTTGCTCTTGTCTCCTAGGTCTGGTGAGGAGGATTTGCCAGTAGTTCTGAGGGTAAAAACTCAGATTCGGACAGTATAATTCCTTCATCTGTTGCTGAAGTTGTTTCCTTCAGATGTATGCTTGAACACCTTGTGTATTGGTAAAGGAGGTTATAGCTACTTGGACGACATCGATATTCCTGTCGTTGTCAACCGTTTGAAGTTTTAGAAACTTTATTCTTTCTAGGATGTTCCTTCCATGTGGAAGTGTTTCTAGAGATGCTTGGGTCACAGGCATAGGAGGAACTAGGGATACCTTTTTCCCTGTCTCCCATTATTTTAAGAATTTTCCTGTTGCTGACTCCATTTAAATGCATGGTGCTTTTAGTAGAAGGGAGTATTCTACTATGGCTTAGAGAACTTGATTCCTATAGAGTATAGTTGCTCCTTTACAGATATTTGTTTAAGGAGCTGGAGGTTTATTTGCTCAATTAGAGTGATGTCTTGTCTAATTAGACTTGCTGTGCTTTCCCTCGAGACAGATCCCAGATGGTTGTTGGTCCGCTCTTGCCTTTAAGGGGCGCTATCCGATATAGATCGCAGTTTGCGGCGCAAGCGAGGGAACCGGCGTCGCCCGCAGTTTCAGCTCGCAACTCGAGCTATCCCATATAGGTCGCCGTCAGATGCTAACGTGCCGTAAGTCTGACAAACCAGCGATGTCCAGAAATCTGCGCAAGTACAAATTTCTGGCGTCGCCAGTGACTTGCGCCACGTTAGAAACTGCCGGCGCCTATAAAACCTGACTAAAGTCTAAAACACCCGCACTGTCTAACACGCCTCCCTAACATAGCCCGCACTGTCTAACACGCCTCCCTAACATAGCCCGCACTGTCTAACCCTCTATCCGCTATCCCCCCTCACTAGCCTAACAATAAAAAAGCTATTAACCCCTAAACCGCCGCTCCCGTACCCCGCCGCAACCTAATAAAGTTATTAACCCCTAAACCGCCGCTCCCGTACCCCGCCGCCAGCTATATTATATCTATAACCCCCTAAAGTGAGCCCCTAACACCGCCGCCATCTATATTAAAATTATTAACCCCTAATGTAAGCCCCTTACACCGCCGCCATCTCTATTAAAATGATTAACCCCTAATTTAATCTACCTACCCCGCCGCCAGCTATATTATCTATATTAACCCTAAGTATATTATAGTTAATATAGGTATTACATTATATATATTAACCCTAATTATATTAGGGTTAATATAGTTAATATAGTTACTATAGTATTTATATTAACTATATTAACTCTATCTAACCCTAACTAAATTTATATTAAATTAATCTAATTCATTTATAAACTAAAATATTCCTATTTAAATCCAAATACTTACCTATAAAATAAACCCTAAGATAGCTACAATATAATTAATAATTACATTGTAGCTATGTTAGGGTTAATATTTATTTTACAGGTAAATTGTTAATTATTTTAACTAGGTATAATAGATATTAAATAGTTATTAACTATTTAATATCTACCTAGTTAAAATAATTACCCAATTACCTGTAAAATAAATCCTAACCTAAGTTACAAATACACCTACACTATCAATAAATTTAATAAACTACAAACATCTATCTAAAATACAATTAAATTAACTAAACTAAATTACAAGAAAAAACAAACACTAAATTACAAAAAATAAAAAAAAGATTACAAGATATTTAAGCTAATTACACCTATTCTAAGCCCCCTAATAAAATAATAAACCCCCAAAATAAAAAAAATTCCCTGCCCTATTCTAAATTAAACAAATTTCAAAGCTCTTTACCTTACCAGCCCTTAAAAGGGCCTTTTGTGGGGCATGCCCCAAAGAATTCAGCTCTTTTGCATACAACAAATACAATCCCCCCCCCCATTACAACCCACCACCCACATACCCCTATTCTAAAACCACCCAACCCCCCCTTAAAAAAGCCTAACACTACCCCCCTGAAGATCTCCCTACCTTGTCTTCACCACACCGGGCCGAACTCCTGATCCGATCCGGGCGATGTCTTCCTCCAAGCGGCAAAGAAGAATTCTTCCTCCGGCGATGTCTTCCTCCAAGCGGCAAAGAAGAATTCTTCCTCCGGCGACGTCTTCCTCCAAGCGGCAGCAAAGTCTTCATTCTTCCGGCGGCATCTTCAATCTTCTTTCTTCGCTCCGCCGCCGCGGAGCATCCATCCTGGCCGACTGCTGTACTTGGAATGAGGTACCTTTAAATGACGTCATCCAAGATGGCGTCCGCCGAATTCCGATTGGCTGATAGGATTCTATCAGCCAATCGGAATTAAGTTAGAAAAATCTGATTGGCTGATTGAATCAGCCAATCAGATTCAAGTTCAATCCGATTGGCTGATCCGAACAGCCAATCAGATTGAGCTCGCATTCTATTGGCTGATTGTATTTGTTGTATGCAAAAGAGCTGAATTCTTTGGGGCATGCCCCACAAAAGGCCCTTTTAAGGGCTGGTAAGGTAAAGAGCTTTGAAATTTGTTTAATTTAGAATAGGGCAGGGAATTTTTTTTTATTTTGGGGGTTTATTATTTTATTAGGGGGCTTAGAATAGGTGTAATTAGCTTAAATATCTTGTAATCTTTTTTTTATTTTTTGTAATTTAGTGTTTGTTTTTTTTTGTAATTTAGTTTAGTTAATTTAATTGTATTTTTAGATAGATGTTTGTAGTTTATTAAATTTATTGATAGTGTAGGTGTATTTGTAACTTAGGTTAGGATTTATTTTACAGGTAATTGGGTAATTATTTTAACTAGGTAGATATTAAATAGTTAATAACTATTTAATATCTATTATACCTAGTTAAAATAATTAACAATTTACCTGTAAAATAAATATTAACCCTAACATAGCTACAATGTAATTATTAATTATATTGTAGCTATCTTAGGGTTTGTTTTATAGGTAAGTATTTAGATTTAAATAGGAATATTTTAGTTTATAAATGAATTAGATTAATTTAATATAAATTTAGTTAGGGGTGTTAGGGTTAGATAGAGTTAATATAGTTAATATAAATACTATAGTAACTATATTAACTATATTAACCCTAATATAATTAGGGTTAATATAGTTAATATATATAATGTAATACCTATATTAACTATAATATACTTAGGGTTAATATAGATAATATAGCTGGCGGCGGGGTAGGTAGATTAAATTAGGGGTTAATCATTTTAATAGAGATGGCGGCGGTGTAAGGGGCTTACATTAGGGGTTAATAATATTAATATAGCTGGCGGCGGTATAGGGGGATTAGATTAGGGGTTAATAATTTTTATATAGGTGGCGGCGGTGTAAGGGGTCAGATTAGGGGATAGATAAGGTAGATGGCGGCGGTTTTAGAGGCTCACAGTAGGGGGTTAGTTTATGTAGATGGCGGCGGGGTCCGGGAGCGGCGGTTTAGGGGGTAATAACTTTATTAAGGATTTCGGGGGGGGGGGGGGGATCGCGGTTGACAGGGAGATAGACATTGCGCATGCGTTAGGTGTTAGGTTTATTTTAGCAGCCAGTTTAGGGAGTTACGGGGCTCCAATAGTCAGCGTAAGGCTTCTTACGGCTGCTTTTTGTGTCGAGGTGAAAATGGAGTAAGTTTTCTCCATTTTCGCCACGTAAGTCCTTACGCTGCATATTGGATACCAAACTGCGCGGGTTTGGTATACCTGCCTATGGCCCAAAAAACTGCGGGCGACGGCAGAAATATACGGGCGTAACTTCTAGGTTACGCCGTATATGTGATACCAAACCCGCGCAAATATTGGCGTCGCCGGCTTTTGCGGGCGACGATTTATATCGGATCGACCCCATGGCTGTCCTTGGGGAGTCAAGGATTTGCTGGTTCCTTCTGGAATAGCTCTACTTGGTCAACTTAGAAGCCTGCTTATGGCGTAGTGGTACAGCCTAGGCTTTTTGACACTGCAGATGCAGGTTCATTATTTGGCATATATTTTATGTTTTCCTCCAATTCCAAGCTTCTGATAAGATTATCCTATGACTTTCAGGTGGGGAAAGGTCTTTTCCGCCATAAGTCATGAGGAATAGACTAAGGATAGTTTTCCTTTTCTTCTTCGGGAACAGTCCATTCTTTGAAATCCTGACCATTTTGGGTTCTGGGAGTATCAATCTAAGATTCCTCTCATGGACAGATTTCTCCTTCTAGAGTATCTGCAGTCTAGATATGATGAGAGGTATTCTGGATCTAGGTTCAGGTTCCCTCTCTGGGAGTGCTAGTTCCAGTAAAGAAACTGGGTCTAGGTAGTTATCTCATGCTTTCCAGAGTACACTCTTTTCAAGTAGTCTCTATTCTACCTTGATTCAAGTGGGTTTGTTCATAATGAACATAGACCTAAAGGATATGTATTTTCTAGTTCCAAGTAGAGTTCTGCAATTTTGCATGTCTGGGATCAACTAAAAATGTTCGAGTTTGTCATCCTAGGAAGAATCTGTTAGGTCTTGGGGATGGAAAGGGTGCCCTCCTGGACATTGTATGGTTCAGGCATCATCTTTCTTTCGAGCAACTCTTTTTAAGGAATCTTGTCCTTGTTTACACTTCCTTGGATGGGATGTGAAACTGGGATAGGAGTTCCCCGTTTCCCCTTTCAAGGGTGTTTCTTTTTAAGAAACTTTAAATAGACTCTCTATCTATGAGAATAATTCTTTCAGAGGTCAGATAATCAAGGTTTACTCCCTCTTACCTCCTTCTTCAGCCTACTGTTCAGCCCATATCTGGCTATTGTGGTCCAATAGTTTAGATTTTTTGTAACCAGAGGGTTGGGAGTTTAAATTCAGCTGTAGCTGTTTTTCCATTCTCTTTCCAGTGGCTTAAGGTTTGGAGGTTATTGATTGAGGGAATCTCATCTTTTTCCCGAGTCCATTTGAGAGCTCTGAAGTTTGGCATGCTCAGTCAATGGAGCAGTGACCATCCGGATCTCTCTGAGGATAGATCTGGTTCACCCTAAGGTGATGTCAGGAGTATCTGTCTCAGGGCGCATGTTCCTCGAGACATTTCTATGTGATTGTTAACTCGGACACCAGCCTGTTGAGCTGGGGAGTAGTCCGGAACTTGTTTAAGGCACTGGGACTTTGGACTCCAGAGGAGTCAGTTCTCTCCTTTGATATCTTGGAGTGGATATCGATTTTTCATGCTCTAAGGGCTTGTACTCAGTTGTCCATAGCCGGTTAATCAGGTTCCAGATGGTCAATGTATTCTCACTGTCTCGGTAGGAACTCTGGGTTCCTTAGCCATGTCAGAGGTGACTCGGTTTGGTCTGTGGGCTGTGGCTCACAATTACTGTCTATTTACATCCACATTCTAGGAGTGGACATCTGGCTAGAGGACTTCCTGAGTATACAGATTTTTCATCCAGGAGTGAGTTCTCCATCTGGAGATGTTCTCCAGTTTAACCCCCAAATGGGGGTGGAGTTGGATTGGGTGATGTTTTGGCAGAATACCAAACTTACAAGATACGGTTCAAGGTCCACAGACTCGAAGACTGCTCTGATGGATGTTATAGCGGTTCCTTGGGTTTTAAGGCTTGCATACTGTTTTCTTCTGTTTGCTCTTCTTCCTCAAGGCATTTCTTGTATCAAGCAGGAGAGAGTGTCTGTTATTATAATAGTTCCTGCGTGGCCTCGCAGGATATGGTATCCAGATCTAGTGGAAGATGTTCCCACCGGGGAAACTTTCTCCAAGGAAGGATTTTCTGATTCAGGGTCTCTTCCGTCATCCAAATCTTGTTTCTCTGTAGCTGACTGCTTGATTTTCAATGCTTAATTTCTGTCTAACCGTGGTTTTTCTGAGTTGGTCATTGAGACTATGATTCAGGCTCGCAAGCCTGTTTCTTGGAATTTTTCCATAAGATATGGCGTTAACATCTTTCATGGTGTGAATATAAGGGTTACTCTTGGAATAAAGTTCGGGTCCTTAGAAATTTGTCTTTTCTCCAGGAAGGTCTGGAGAAAGGTTTATCAGTTAGTACTCTGAAGGGTCAAATTTCTGACTTATCTGTTTTGTTACATAAGCGTTTGGTGGACGTGCCAGACGTCCAATCTTTTTGTCAGATCTTGGTCAAGTCAGGCCTGTATTAAGTCGGTTGTTCCTCCCTGGAGCCTTAATCTTGTTCTTTGAGTTTTTTCAACATTCCCCGGTTGATCCGTGACTTTCCTTAAGATATTTAGTTGTTATCTTGGAAGTTTTTTTTTTTTTTATCCATCTCTTCTGCTCAGAGAGTCTCTGAACTCTCAGTCTTGCAGTATGATTCCCCTTATCTTATTTTTCATGCGGATAAGGCGGTTCTTTGTTCTAAGTTTGGTTTCCTTCCTAAGGTTGTTTCTACTAAAAATATTAATCAGGAGATCGTTGTTCCATCTCTGTGTCTGAAGCCTTCTTCGGTTAAAGAATGTCTTTTGCACAATTTTGATGTGGTTCGTGCCCTAAAATTCTATTTGGAGGCGACTAAGGACTTTCGCAAGTCTCCTGCTCTTGCAGTGAACAAGTGAGCATGCTCACGAAACGCATCCGTGGAGCATTCTGACTCTCACCAGATGATTTTATTTTTTGTGTTTCATGGCTTTTGAGCCCTTTGTGCTTTTAATTTTTACCCAATAAACTTTTGCGTTTTTACTACGGGAGAGCTAATTTGCTGTATTTTGTTGTGCGCCTATTTTGGATTTCCTTCATACTTTATTGGCGTAGTAAGCAGACTTGCCCAGTTGCCCTGGCTGCATACAGTACAGTTGATTACCTCCACACACCCACTCCATTGCGCCAGTGTGCTGTGGCGGGAGACTGGAGTCCCCACCTACTGACCTTTACAGCGTTCCCTTACATTGTGTGCTCCGACGACACATTTACTCCTGTGTATCCTCTCCTGCTCTTTTGTTTGTTTGTCTGGGTAAGGTAGAGGTCAGAAAGCTACTGCTTCTACTCTTTCTTTTTGGTTGTGAAGTGTGATTTGCCTGGCGTATGAGTCTGCTGGGAAGCAACCTGCAGAGAGAATTATGGCTCATTCCACCAGGGCTGTAGCCTCTTCTTGGGCTTTTAAAAATGAAGCTTCCATGGAGCAAATTAGCAAGGCTGCAAATTGGTCGTCTTTACATACTTTTTCCAAATTTAACAGATTTGATACTTTTGCCTCGGCTGAAGCGGCTTTTGGGAGAAAGGTTCTTCAAGCGGCGGAGCCTTCCATCTAGGCATGCTTGTTCTTATCCCCCCCTATTCATCTGTGTCCTCTAGCTTGGGTATTGGTTCCTAACAGTAATTAAGATGAACCCGTGGACTCACCATATTTTAGGAAGAAAACAAAATGTATGCTTACCTGATAAATTTATTTCTTCAAGATATGGTGAGTCCACGGACCCACCCTTTTTGTCTTTTTATAAGCGTTTTTGTCTAAACCTCAGACACCTCCGCACTTTGTGTTACTCTCCTTTCTCCATTTCTTTCAGTCAAATGACTGGGGGTTGTGGGTAAGGAAGTGATACTTAACAGTTTTACTGTGGTGCTCTGCTTCCTCCTGCTGGCCAGGAGTGATATTTCTAACAGTAATTAAGATGAACCCGTGGACTCACCATATCTTGAAGAAATACATTTATAAGGTAAGCATAAATTTTATTTTTTAGATGTTACTTTATACACTCTGGATGGCAAAATCTGCAGCAAACTGTATAGAAAAGAAACGGACACCAATAGCTATCTTGATGCCAGGAGTGTCCACTATCCAAAGTGGATTAAGTACATTCCTTATGGCCAATTTCAGAGGCTAAAACACAACTGAATTAGGTCTGAAGATTTTGAAGAAGAGGCAGAAAAACTAACAAACAAATTTAGGGAGAAAATATATCTAGAGAGAGTTGTGAGGGAAGCATACAGAAAAGTACAAACACTAGATAGGGAAACCCTCATTAATGTAAATTATAAAATAGGTGTTTCAGAGACTGAAAACTACAGTGAAAACACTGGAATTAAATTTTTTACCACCTTTAACGATAGTTTCTGGAAAATTAAGATTATGAAAAAATATTGGTCTGTCCTACAAAAAGATCCTCTGTTAAAAGATTATAGGCGAGATACCTGACATTATATTTAAGAAAAATGTAAACCTTAAAAACATGCTTGCACTGAGGAAAAATAAAAACAAAACAAGATATTAAATAAAAGCATAATGAATCTAACAGGATTCTACAAGTGTCAAAGAAAAAATTGTGTCTGTTGTGACACCTGGTTGCTATTTCTTTTTGACATGTGTGCCTTTTCAATTTTAACCTATCTTCAATAAAAGACGTTTTAATTATAACTCCCAGGATTTTTGCTCTTTACTTTTTCTATTTTGGCCAGTCCTCCTGGAGTTACGACTGTGGGGCGGTGTGTGCAGTATCTTTGCAGTCATTGGTGGAATTCGTGGTTGGATCCATGCAGTGGAGTGGTTCAGGGTGAGTGACAGAACTAATCAGCCTATAGGAAACAGCGCCCAGTCAGGCGGGCAGAAGGGACGCCGTGCATACTGAATTTGCCTACGAGGACACCAAGCGAGCTGAACCGGCGGACAGACGAGCACTTGGAGAAGGTATACAGTTTACCCGTGCATTGCAGATCCCTCAGTGGTTCCGGTAATAAGGTAGCACGCTTGGGCAGCAGTGGGGATATTCATTACTGTTATTTGTTATGCACTCAGGTCCTAAGTCACGCCCAACACCCTCTTGACATTAATAATGAACTCTGACACTTTATCCTCAACACTGCTTGGATAACAGCAGTCACTAACTTCAATTTTGCGTAACTGAATTTTTCTTCTTTGTATGTGTTGTGATGATGTTCACAAAAACAAGAAGTTTAATAGATTTGCAGATGTAAATATGGGAGGAGAAAATTTTCCCATCAAAAACATGTTGAATTGTAAATCGGACTATGTAATATATTTACTTGAATGTACGTGTGCAAATCCAATGAGATATATAGGTCGCACAAAAAGAGGTTGAGCATATGAAGAAAATTGAAGCAGGGCTTTTAAAAACCCCATTAATAAATCACTTCTCCAAATTTCATAACAAAAATAAATCTGAGCTCTATCTTAAAGCTATAGAACAGGTAAAACAGGAAAGCAGGGGAGGAAGCAGGCTAACTGACCTGCGTAAAAGAGAAACCTACTGGATATACACCCTGAACATATTAGAACCAGCAGGTCTTAATAAAGACATTGACTTAGCTGACTTTATATAAGAAAACATCTTGGGTAATATATGTTCTATATAAAATAACATGAAATTGAAAAACTGCTATTTATAGAAACTGTGTTGCCAAAATAGAATGTATAATCACCAGCAAGTTTATGAATGGAGAATTTGAATTAAAACACGGATAAATCTATCAAAGGAGGCTATAGATATGAATGGAGAAATGTGGATATTATTTCTTCTGACATTTTTATGTACACTATATGTGCTAAAAAATTGAGGTGCAATGACACAAGACATTTGTGGACTAACAAGCCTAATGACAATCCTGATATATAGGATCACTAAAACAAGAGTATAAAATATATACCTTTTATCAATGGTCTTCTCTTCTATAGCCTTCTAAATAAGAATAAAAATATACATATATATATATATATATATCTTGTAAGAAAAAGTGTTAAATCCTTTGTTCCTGTGTGTGTATATATATATACATATATATATTTATCTTTTAAAAGTGGATTGGATTTTCTATTACAAAATGATTTTAAATGTATGGGGGCGTATTAAACTGCCAACCATAAAGATGGCGGTTCTGCTACATCCTGCCAGGAGCTGACACTATAAAGAGAGAGTTGATGGGGGGGGGCGGCCCCTAACTGTGATGAAGCAGTCAATAGCGCTCTGAAACAGGTTAGGCCCGCCTAAATACCACGAGTGTCTAGCGAAATAGCGGATCAGCTGTTGTGTGTACTTACACATTGAGTGCTGACCGCTCACGCTTTTAAGAGCACTAGTTTACCAGTAGCTCTTATATATACACTTATATTGTGGTATATTTTTAGTTATACGCCTTTATCACCAAGGCTTATTTTATTTATGTTTTAATTTGAGTGTCATATGTTCGTGTTTGTTGTATCATCAGGCGTTCTTGTGGCCAATAAATATCATTCTTTTAGTGATTAACTGTATATCAGTACTTTATTTAGAAACGTTAAATACCCCCTCTACTCTATACTCCACTGGGGGATTCCTCACTGTATACAAGAATACGGTCGGTGTATACACCATGGGAGTCTGAGAATGACGAAAGGGGAGGATATGCCTTGAAAACATCATAACACTAAGGCCTTTTATATACCTCTTAATACTTGAGGTTGAATCAGGTGATTAGTTTTTAATCATTCCTCACCACTTATAAAAATCGGCTGAAACACACTACACTAGGAGCAGCCCATGTGTGCTTGTCCCACTTTATGTTCCACTTATAAAAATCGGCTGAAACACACTACACTAGGAGCACCCCATGTGCGCTTGTCCCACTTTATGTTTTCTCTCTCTCTCTCTCATTTTATATATATATATATATATATATATATATACTGTACACAGTCATATGTAAAAGTTTAGGCACCCCTGACCATTTCCAGGATTTTCATTTATAAATAATTGGGTTTTTGGATCAGCAATTTCATTTTGATCTATCAAATAACTGATGGACACAGTAATATTTCAGTAGTGAAATGAGGTTTATTGGATTAACAGAAAATGTGCAATATGCATCAAAATGAAATTAAACAGGTGCATAAATTTGGGCACCCTTGTCATTTTGTTGATTTGAATACCTGTAACTACCTAGCACTGATTAATTGGAACACACAATTGGTTTGGTGAGCCCATTAAGCCTTTAACTTCAAAGACAGGTGCATCCAATCATGAGAAAAGGTATTTAAGGTGGCCAATTGCAAGTTGTTGTTCTCTTTGACTCTCCTCTGAAGAGTGGCAACATGGGGGCCTCAAAACAACTCTCAAATGACCTGAAAACAAAGATTGTTCAACATTATGGTTTAGGTTAAGGCTACAAAAAGCTATTGCAGAGATTTAAGCTGTCAGTGTCCACTGTGAGGAACATAGTGAGGAAATGGATGACCACAGGCACAGTTCTTGTTAAGGCCAGAAGTAAAATATTGGAAAGGCAAAGGATGGTGAGAACGGTCGAAAACAGCCCACAGACCACTTCCAAAGACCTACAACATCATCTTGATGCAGATGGTGTCGCTGTGCATCGTTCAACAATTCAGCGTATGGGAGAGTGATGCGGAAGAAGCCTTTTCTTTTGCAAGATGTACCGAGTCCACGGATTCATCCTAACTTGTGGGATATTGTCCTTCCTGACAGGAAGTAGCAAAGAGAGCACCACAGCAGAGCTGTCTATATAGCTCCCCCCTTATCTCCACCCCCCAGTCATTCTCTTTGCTGGCTCTCAGCAGGAAGGGTAAAGAGAATAGGTGTTAAACTGTTAGTTTTATTTTATCTTCAATCAAGTGTTTGTTATTTTTAAATGGTACCGGTGTTGTGCAATTTACTCTCAGGCAGGACATATATGAAGATTTCTGCCTGGAGGATGATGATCTTAGCATTTGTAACTAAGGTCCACTGCTGTTCCCACAGAAGCTGAGGAGTACAGGAAAACTTCAGTGTGAGGAACGGTTTCTTGCTATACAGTAATGAGGTATGTTCAGTCATATTTTCTACAGAGAATGTGTTAACTCAGAAAGGCTGACAGTGTCCCCATTAGCGGAAGGGGAAGCAGTAATCCTAGTGTTATCAGAGGTTTTTACTAGCTTGCATAAAGGGTTAATTTGTTGTGGGCACTCAGATTTTCTAAGTCGTCAGACTTTTCATCCGGGGGAGTGGGAGCTCCATCCGGAGGTGTTTGCTCAACTGGTTCAGCTATGGGGCACACCAGAATTGGATCTGATGGCGTCTCGTCAGAACGCCAAACTTCCTTGTTACGGATCCAGGTCAAGGGATCCTCAGGCAGTACTGATAGATGCTCTAGCAGTACCCTGGTCGTTCAACCTGGCTTAAGTGTTTCCACCATTCCCTCTCCTTCCGCGTCTGATTGCCAGAATCAAACAGGAGAGAGCTTCAGTGATTTTGATAGCGCCTGCGTGGCCACGCAGGACTTGGTATGCAGACCTGGTGGACATGTCATCTCTTCCACCATGGACTCTGCCACTGAGACGGGACCTTTTGATTCAAGGTCCATTCAAGCATCCAAATCTAATTTCTCTGCAACTGACTGCTTGGAGATTGAACGCTTGATTTTATCAAAGCGGGGTTTCTCTGAGTCGGTCATAGATACCTTGATTCAGGCTTGAAAGCCTGTCACCAGGAAGATCTATCATAAGATATGGCGTAAATATATTTCTTTCATGTAATTAACAAGAGTCCATGAGCTAGTGACGTATGGGATATACATTCCTACCAGGAGGGGCAAAGTTTCCCAAACCTTAAAATGCCTATAAATACACCCCTCACCACACCCACAAATCAGTTTTTACAAACTTTGCCTCCAAGGGAGGTGGTGAAGTAAGTTTGTGCTAGATTCTACGTTGATATGCGCTCCGCAGCAAGTTGGAGCCCGGTTTTCCTCTCAGCGTGCAGTGAATGTCAGAGGGATGTGAAGAGAGTATTGCCTATTGAATGCAGTGATCTCCTTCTACGGGGTCTATTTCATAAGGTTCTCTGTTATCGGTCGTAGAGATTCATCTCTTACCTCCCTTTTCAGATCGACGATATACTCTTATATTTACCATTACCTCTACTGATTCTCGTTTCAGTACTGGTTTGGCTTTCTACAAACATGTAGATGAGTGTCCTGGGGTAAGTAAGTCTTATTTTCTGTGACACTCTAAGCTATGGTTGGGCACTTTATTTATAAAGTTTTAAATATATGTATTCAAACATTTATTTGCCTTGACTCAGAATGTTCAACTTTCCTTATTTTCAGACAGTCGGTTTCATATTTGGGATTATGCATTGAATTATCATATTTTTCTTACCTCAAAAATTTGACTTTTTTCCCTGTGGGCTGTTAGGCTCGCGGGGGCTGAAAATGCTTCATTTTATTGCGTCATTCTTGGCGCGGACTTTTTTGGCGCAAAAATTCTTTTCCGTTTCCGGCGTCATACGTGTCGCCGGAAGTTGCGTCATTTTTTGACGTTATTTTGCGCCAAAAATGTCGGCGTTCCGGATGTGGCGTCATTTTTGGCGCCAAAAGCATTTAGGCGCCAAATAATGTGGGCGTCTTATTTGGCGCTAAAAAATATGGGCGTCGCTTTTGTCTCCACATTATTTCAGTCTCATTTTTCATTTGCTTCTGGTTGCTAGAAGCTTGATATTTGGCATTTTTTCCCATTCCTGAAACTGTCTTATAAGGAATTTGATCTATTTTGCTTTATATGTTGTTTTTTCTCTTACATATTGCAAGATGTCTCACGTTGCATCTGAGCCAGAAGATACTACAGGAAAACCACTGCCTGCTGGATCTACCAAAGCTAAGTGTATCTGCTGTAAACTTTTGGTAGCTATTCCTCCAGCTGTTGTTTGTATTAATTGTCATGACAAACTTGTTAAAGCAGATAATATTTCCTTTAGTGATGTACCATTGCCTGTTGCAGTTCCCTCAACATCTAAGGTGCAGAATGTTCCTGATAACATAAGAGATTTTGTTTCTGAATCCATAAAGAAGGCTTTGTCTGTTATTTCTCCTTCTAGTAAACGTAAAAAGTCTTTTAAATCTTCTCTCTCTACAGATGAATTTTTAAATGAACACCATCATTCTGATTCTTTGGACTCTTCTGGTTCAGAGGATTCTATCTCAGAGATTGATGCTGATAAATCTTCATATTTATTTAAGATGGAATTTATTCGCTCTTTACTTAAAGAAGTACTAATTGCTTTAGAAATAGAGGATTCTAGTCCTCTTGATACTAATTCTATACGTTTGGATAAGGTTTTTAAAGCTCCTGCGGTTATTCCAGAAGTCTTTCCTGTTCCTAATGCTATTTCTGCAGTAATTTCCAAGGAATGGGATAAATTGGGTAATTCATTTACTCCTTCTAAACGTTTTAAGCAATTATATCCTGTTCCGCCTGACAGGTTAGAATTTTGGGACAAAATCCCTAAAGTTGATGGGGCTATTTCTACCCTTGCTAAACGTACTACCATTCCTACGTCAGATGGTACCTCGTTTAAGGATCCTTTAGATAGAAAAATTGAATCTTTTCTAAGAAAAGCTTATCTATGTTCAGGTAATCTTCTTAGACCTGCTATATCATTGGCTGATGTTGCTGCAGCTTCAACTTTTTGGTTGGAAACTCTAGCGCAACAAGTAACAAATCGTGATTCTCATGATATTATTATTCTTCTCCAGCATGCTAATAATTTTATCTGTGATGCCATTTTTGATATTATTAGAGTTGATGTTAGGTTTATGTCTCTGCCTATCTTAGCCAGAAGAGCTTTATGGCTTAAGACCTGGAATGCTGATATGGCTTCTAAATCAACTCTACTTTCCATTTCTTTCCAGGGAAACAAATTATTTGGTTCTCAGTTGGATTCTATTATTTCAACTGTTACTGGTGGGAAAGGAACTTTTTTACCACAGGATAAAAAATCTAAAGGTAAAAACAGGGCTAACAATCGTTTTCGTTCCTTTCGTTTCAACAAAGAACAAAAGCCTGATCCTTCGTCCTCAGGAGCAGTTTCAGTTTGGAAACCATCTCCAGTCTGGAATAAATCCAAGCCTGCTAGAAAGGCAAAGCCTGCTTCTAAGTTCACATGAAGGTACGGCCCTCATTCCAGTTCAGCTGGTAGGGGGCAGGTTACGTTTTTTCAAAGAAATTTGGATCAATTCTGTTCACAATCTTTGGATTCAGAACATTGTTTCAGAAGGGTACAGAATTGGTTTCAAGATGAGACCTCCTGCAAAGAGATTTTTTCTTTCCCGTGTCCCAGTAAATCCAGTGAAAGCTCAAGCATTTCTGAATTGTGTTTCAGATCTAGAGTTGGCTGGAGTAATTATGCCAGTTCCAGTTCTGGAACAGGGGATGGGGTTTTATTCAAATCTCTTCATTGTACCAAAGAAGGAGAATTCCTTCAGACCAGTTCTGGATCTAAAATTATTGAATCGTTATGTAAGGATACCAACGTTCAAGATGGTAACTGTAAGGACTATATTGCCTTTTGTTCAGCAAGGGAATTATATGTCCACAATAGATTTACAGGATGCATATCTGCATATTCCGATTCATCCAGATCATTATCAGTTCCTGAGATTCTCTTTTCTAGACAAGCATTACCAATTTGTGGCTCTACCGTTTGGCCTTGCTACAGCTCCAAGAATTTTCACAAAGATTCTCGGTGCCCTTCTGTCTGTAATCAGAGAACAGGGTATTGTGGTATTTCCTTATTTGGACGATATCTTGGTACTTGCTCAGTCTTTACATTTAGCAGAGTCTCATACGAATCGACTTGTGTTGTTTCTTCAAGATCATGGTTGGAGGATCAATTTACCAAAAAGTTCTTTGATTCCTCAAACAAGGGTAACCTTTCTGGGTTTCCAGATAGATTCAGTGTCCATGACTCTGTCTTTAACAGACAAGAGACGTCTAAAATTGATTACAGCTTGTCGAAACCTTCAGTCTCAATCATTCCCTTCGGTAGCCTTATGCATGGAAATTCTAGGTCTTATGACTACTGCATCGGACGCGATCCCCTTTGCTCGTTTTCACATGCGACCTCTTCAGCTCTGTATGCTGAACCAATGGTGCAGGGATTACACGAAGATATATCAATTAATATCTTTAAAACCGATTGTTCGACACTCTCTAACGTGGTGGACAGATCACCTTCGTTTAATTCAGGGGGCTTCTTTTGTTCTTCCGACCTGGACTGTAATTTCAACAGATGCAAGTCTCACAGGTTGGGGAGCTGTGTGGGGATCTCTGACGGCACAAGGAGTTTGGGAATCTCAGGAGGTGAGATTACCGATCAATATCTTGGAACTCCGTGCAATTTTCAGAGCTCTTCAGTTTTGGCCTCTTCTGAAGAGAGAATCGTTCATTTGTTTTCAGACAGACAATGTCACAACTGTGGCATACATCAATCATCAAGGAGGGACTCACAGTCCTCTGGCTATGAAAGAAGTATCTCGAATTTTGGTTTGGGCGGAATCCAGCTCCTGTCTAATCTCTGCGGTTCATATCCCAGGTGTAGACAATTGGGAAGCGGATTATCTCAGTCGCCAAACGTTGCATCCGGGCGAATGGTCTCTTCACCCAGAGGTATTTCTTCAGATTGTTCAAATGTGGGGGCTCCCAGAGATAGATCTGATGGCCTCTCATCTAAACAAGAAACTTCCCAGGTATCTGTCCAGATCCAGGGATCCTCAGGCGGAGGCAGTGGATGCATTATCACTTCCTTGGAAGTATCATCCTGCCTATATCTTTCCGCCTCTAGTTCTTCTTCCAAGAGTAATCTCCAAGATTCTGAGGGAATGCTCGTTTGTTCTGCTAATAGCTCCGGCATGGCCTCACAGGTTTTGGTATGCGGATCTTGTCCGGATGGCATCTTGCCAACCATGGACTCTTCCGTTAAGACCAGACCTTCTGTCGCAAGGTCCTTTTTTCCATCCGGATCTGAAATCCTTAAATTTAAAGGTATGGAGATTGAACGCTTGATTCTTGGTCAAAGAGGTTTCTCTGACTCCGTGATTAATACTATGTTACAGGCTCGTAAATCTGTATCTCGAGAGATATATTATAGAGTCTGGAAGACTTATATTTCTTGGTGTCTTTCTCATCATTTTTCTTGGCATTCTTTTAGAATACCGAGAATTTTACAGTTTCTTCAGGATGGTTTAGATAAGGGTTTGTCCGCAAGTTCTTTGAAAGGACAAATCTCCGCTCTTTCTGTTCTTTTTCACAGAAAGATTGCTATTCTTCCTGATATTCATTGTTTTGTACAAGCTTTGGTTCGTATAAAACCTGTCATTAAGTCAATTTCTCCTCCTTGGAGTTTGAATTTGGTTCTAGGGGCTCTTCAAGCTCCTCCGTTTGAACCTATGCATTCATTGGACATTAAATTACTTTCTTGGAAAGTTTTGTTCCTTTTGGCCATCTCTTCTGCTAGAAGAGTTTCTGAATTATCTGCTCTTTCTTGTGAGTCTCCTTTTCTGATTTTTCATCAGGATAAGGCTGTGTTGCGAACTTCTTTTGAATTTTTACCTAAAGTTGTGAATTCCAACAACATTAGTAGAGAAATTGTGGTTCCTTCATTATGTCCTAATCCTAAGAATTCTAAGGAGAAATCGTTGCATTCTTTGGATGTTGTTAGAGCTTTGAAATATTATGTTGAAGCTACGAAATCTTTCCGTAAGACTTCTAGTCTATTTGTTATCTTTTCCGGTTCTAGGAAAGGCCAGAAAGCTTCTGCCATTTCTTTGGCATCTTGGTTGAAATCTTTAATTCATCTTGCCTATGTTGAGTCGGGTAAAATTCCGCCTCAGAGAATTACAGCTCATTCTACTAGGTCAGTATCCACTTCCTGGGCGTTTAGGAATGAAGCTTTAGTTGACCAGATCTGCAAAGCAGCAACTTGGTCCTCTTTGCATACTTTTACTAAATTCTACCATTTTGATGTATTTTCTTCTTCTGAAGCAGTTTTTGGTAGAAAAGTTCTTCAGGCAGCGGTTTCAGTTTGAATCTTCTGCTTATGTTTTTTGTTAAACTTTATTTTGGGTGTGGATTATTTTCAGCAGGAATTGGCTGTCTTTATTTTATCCCTCCCTCTCTAGTGACTCTTGTGTGGAAAGATCCACATCTTGGGTAGTCATTATCCCATACGTCACTAGCTCATGGACTCTTGTTAATTACATGAAAGAAAACATAATTTATGTAAGAACTTACCTGATAAATTCATTTCTTTCATATTAACAAGAGTCCATGAGGCCCACCCTTTTTTGTGGTGGTTATGATTTTTTTGTATAAAGCACAATTATTCCAATTCCTTATTTTATATGCTTCGCACTTTTTTTCTTATCACCCCACTTCTTGGCTATTCGTTAAACTGATTTGTGGGTGTGGTGAGGGGTGTATTTATAGGCATTTTAAGGTTTGGGAAACTTTGCCCCTCCTGGTAGGAATGTATATCCCATACGTCACTAGCTCATGGACTCTTGTTAATATGAAAGAAATGAATTTATCAGGTAAGTTCTTACATAAATTATGTTTTTTTGGTGTGAATCCAAAGGCTACTCATGGAGTAAGATCAGGATTCCTAGGATTTTGTCTTTTCTCCAAGAAGGATTGGAGAAAGGATTGTCCGCTAGTTCCTTAAAGGGACAGATATCTGCTTTGTCTATTCTGTTGCACAAGCGTCTGGCAGATGTCCCAGACGTTCTGGCTTTTTGTCAGGCTTTAGTTAGAATTAAGCCTGTGTTTAAACCTGTTGCTCCGCCATGGAGTTTCAATTTAGTTCTTAAAGTTCTTCAGGGGGTTCCCGTTTGAACCCATGCATTCCATAGATATTAAGCTTCTATCTTGGAAAGTTCTGTTTCTAGTTGCTATCTCTTCAGCTCGAAGAGTTTCTGAACTATCTGCATTACAATGTGACTCGCCTTATCTTGTTTTCCATGCTGATACGGTGGTTTTGCGTACCAAACCTGGGTTCCTCCCTAAGGTTGTTTCTAACAGGAATATCAATCAGGAAATTGTTGTTCCTTCTCTGTGTCCTAATCCTTCTTCTAAGAAGGACCGTCTGTTGCACAACTTGGACGTGGTTCGTGCCTTGAAGTTTTATTTGCAGGCAATCAAAGATTTTCGCCAATCATCTTTTTTGTTTGTTGTCTATGCTGGAAAGTGTAGAGGTCAAAAGGCTACGGCTACCTCTCTTTCCTTTTGGCTGAAAAGCATCATCCGTTTGGCTTATGAGACTGCTGGACAGCAGCCTCCTGAAAGAATTACAGCTCACTCCACTAGAGCTGTGGCTTCCACATGGGCTTTTAAAAATGATGCTTCTGTTGAACAGATTTGTAAGGCTGAGACTTGGTCTTCGCTTCATACCTTTTCCAAATTTTCCAAATTTGATACTTTTGCTTCTTCAGAGGCTATTTTTGGGAGAAAGGTTTTGCAAGCAGTGGTGCCTTCCATTTAGGTTCCTGTCTTGTCCCTCCCTTCATCCGTGTCCTAAAGCTTTGGTATTGGTATCCCACAAGTTAGGATGAATCCGTGGACTCGGTACATCTTGCAAAAGAAAACAGAATTTATGCTTACCTGATAAATTTCTTTCTTTTGCGATGTACCGAGTCCACGGCCCGCCCTGTCTATTCAAGACAGATAGTATTTTTTATGTAAACTTCAGTAACCTCTGCACCTTATAGTTTCTCCTTTTCTTATTTGGCCTTTGGTCGAATGACTGGGGGGTGGAGTTAAGGGGGAGCTATATAGACAGCTCTGCTGTGGTGCTCTCTTTGCTACTTCCTGTCAGGAAGGACAATATCCCACAAGTTAGGATGAATCCGTGGACTCTGTACATCGCAAAAGAAATACATTTATCAGGTAAGCATAAATTCTGTTTTCTGCACACACGTCACAAACAGAGTCGCTTGAGGTATGCAAACGCACATTTGGATAAGCCAGCTTTATCTTGGAAGAAGGTGCTGTGGACTGATGAAACAAAGATTGAGTTATTTGGTCATAACAAGGGGCGTTATGCATGGCGCAAAAGAACACAGCGTTCCAAGACAAACACTTGCTAGCTACTGTAAAATTTGGTGGATGTTCCATCAAGCTGTGGGGCTGTGTGGCCAGTGCCGGTAATGGGAATCTTGTTAAAGCTGAGGGTTGCATAGATTCCACTCAATGTCAGCAGATACTTGAGAATAATGTTGAGGAATCAGTCACAAAGTTGAAGTTACACCGGAGCTGGATATTTCAACAAGACAACGACTCAAAACACTGCTCAAAATCTACTCTGGCATTTATGCAGAGGAACAAGTACAATGTTCTGAAATGGCCATCTCAGTCCCCAGACCTGAATATCATTGAAAATCTGTGGGGTGATTTGAAGCGGGCTGTCCATGCTCGGCAACAATCAAACCTAACTGAACTGGAGAAGTTTTGCAAGGAAGAATGGTCCAAAATACCTTCATCCAGAATTCAGACACTCATTACAGGCTATAGAAAGCGTCTAGAGGCTGTTATTTCTGCTAAAGGAGGCTCTACTAAATATTGATGTGATATTTCTGTTGGGGTGCCCAAATTGATGCACCTGTCTAATTTCGTTGTGATGCATATTGCACATTTTCTGTTAATCCAGTAAACCTCAATTCACTACTGAAATATTACTGTGTCCTTTGTTATTTGATAGATCAAAATAAAATTGCTGATCCAAACATCCAATTATTTATAAATGAAAATCATGGAAATTGTCAGGGTTGCCTAAACTTTTGCATACAACTGTATGTATATATATATATATATATATATATATACACAGTTTATATATATATATATATATATATATATATATATTTATATATATATATATATATACAGTATGTATAGCAAAACAATCATTAGTAGTAACTTAGAGTACTTTCCTGGATTGTTTTGCTTTATGTGACCATTTGAATAGCACCCGGGCAACTGTTTTTTTTTTTGTTTTTTTTTTTGAGTTTCAAACACTTTTATTGGTGCAAAAAAAAAATGACAATCTGATATAATAATCAGTATGAACAAAAACATACAGGGCGCGCAGACCCCGAAAGCTCAAAAATATAAACATTCAAATGCGTATACAGTATCACCTATGTGAATATATGTTGTACACATTTATAACAACTGGAGAGATTTTGGTATGGGTGGGGAAGAATATGAGAAGGGAGGTAAAAGGGGGTGGGTTAGAGGGGGGGGAAAGGAAAGAGAGAACCGTCTTATCAAAAATAAAACCATTATGATTGAGTTATGACATTGGGTGTCCATGTAGTGTCATGATGCATGCCCCAGTCTGCCCAGATGAGTTCAAATAAATCTGCTTTATTGAGGGTGTAGAATATATTTTTCTCCATCGTGTAGATATATGCCATCGTGTTGGGCAGCTGGTTTTGAAAGAGAGTGCTGAATCTCTGTTGCCTTTTCTTATATATATATATATATATATATATATATATATATATATATATATATATATATAATTTATGGAGTTGCCATTGCTGTTGTATGATGTTTGTAATAAATACATTTAAAATGTCAGCTGTGACACTTTTTAAGTCAATTATAACAGGTCAGGATTGCTGACCTGCAGTTGTCTGGCAACATCACTTGCACGGTAATCTCTGTGTGATAAAATTTAGTACAGTGAAATCAGCATCCACAATGAGAAACCCCTTTGATATTAAGTAGGGTTGCACCAATACCATTTCTCTTGTTAAGTGTATCCAGTCCACGGATCATCCATTACTTGTGGGATATTCTCCTTCCCAACAGGAAGTTGCAAGAGGATCACCCACAGCAGAGCTGCTATATAGCTCCTCCCCTAACTGTCATATCCAGTCATTCTCTTGCAAGCCTCAACCAAGATGGAGGTCGTAAGAGGAGTGTGGTGTTTTATACTTAGTTTATTCTTCAATCAAAAGTTTGTTATTTTTAAATGGTGCCGGAGTGTACTGTTTATCTCAGGCAGTATTTAGAAGAAGAATCTGCCTGCGTTTTCTATGATCTTAGCAGAAGTAACTAAGATCCATGGCTGTTCTCACATATTCTGAGGAGTGAGGTAACTTCAGAGAGGGAATGGCGTGCAGGTTTTCCTGCAATAAGGTATGTGCAGTTAATATTTTTCTAGGGATGGAATTTGCTAGAAAATGCTGCTGATACTGAAGTAATGTAAGTAAAGCCTTAAATGCAGTGATAGCGACTGGTATCAGGCTTATTAATAGAGATACATACTCTTATAAAAGTGTAATATAAAACGTTTGCTGGCATGTTTAATCGTTTTTTTACATATATTTGGTGATAAAACTTATTGGGGCCTAGTTTTTTTCCACATGGCTGGCTTGAATTCTGCCTAGAAACAGTTTCCTTAGGCTTTTCACTGTTGCAATATGAGTGGGAAGGGCCTATTTTAGTGCTTTTCTGTGCAGATAAAAATACTGACAGAGACATCCAGCTTCTTCCTGCATGTTCCAGGACTTCTCTGGAGGGCTCAAAAGGCTTCAAAGTCGTTTTTGAGGGAGGTAAAAAGCCACAGTAGAGCTGTGGCAGTTGTTGTGACTGTTTGAAAAACAAAACAAAAAAAAAAAAAGTTTTTGTCTTTTATTATTCAGTTTTGGGTATTAAGGGGTTAATCATCCATTTGCAAGTGGGTGCAATGCTCTGCTGACTTGTTACATACACTGTAAAAATTTTGTTAGTGTAACTGCATTTTTTCACTGTTATTTCAAATTTTGACAAAATTTGTGTTTCTTAAAGGTGCAGTAACGTTTTTTATATTGCTTGTAAACTTGTTTAAAGTGTTTTCCAAGCTTGCTAGTCTCATTGCTAGTCTGTTTAAACATGTCTGACATAGAGGAAACTACTTGTTCATTATGTTTGAAAGCCATGGTGGAGCCCCATAGGAGAATGTGTACTAAATGTATTGATTTCACCTTAAACAGTAAAGATCAGTCTTTAACTATAAAAGAAATATCACCAGAAGATTCTGACGAGGGGGAAGTTATGCCGACTAACTCTCCCCACGTGTCAGACCCTTCGCCTCCCGCTCAGGGGATGCACGCTAATATGGCGCCAATTACATCAGGGACGCCCATAGCGATTACCTTGCAGGACATGGCTGCAATCATGAATAATACCGTCAGAGGTATTATCCAGGTTGCCTGAATTAAGAGGCAAGCGCGATTGCTCTGGGGTTAGGAGAAATACAGAGCGCGCAGATGCTGTAAGGGCCATGTCTGATACTGCGTCACAATATGCAGATCATGAGGACGGAGAGCTTCAGTCTGTGGGTGACATCTCTGATTCGGGGAAACCTGATTCAGAGATTTCTAATTTTAAATTTAAGCTTGAGAACCTCCGTGTGTTGCTTGGGGAGGTATTAGCTGCTCTGAATGACTGTAACACAGTTGCAGTACCAGTGAAATTGTGTAGGCTGGATAAATACTATGCGGTACCGGTGTGTACTGATGTTTTTCCTATACCTGAAAGGCTTACAGAAATTATTAGCAACGAGTGGGATAGACCGGGTGTGCCTTTTTCCCCACCTCCTATATTTAGAAAAATGTTTCCAATAGACGCCACTACACGGGACTTATGGCCAACGGTCCCTAAGGTGGAGGGAGCAGTTTCTACTTTAGCAAAGCGTACCACTATCCCGGTTGAGGACAGTTGTGCTTTTTCAGATCCAATGGATAAAAAATTGGAGGGTTACCTTAAGAAAATGTTTATTCAACAAGGTTTTATTTTACAGCCCCTTGCATGCATTGCGCCTGTCACGGCCGCGGCGGCATTCTGGTTTGAGGCCCTGGAAAAGGCCATCCATACAGCTCCATTGACTGAAATTATTGACAAGCTTAGAACACTTAAGCTAGCTAACTCATTTATTTCTGATGCCATTTTTCATTTGACTAAACTAACGGCTAAGAATTCTGGATTCGCCATCCAGGCGCGTAGGGCGCTATGACTTAAATCCTGGTCAGCTGACGTGACTTCGAAGTCTAAATTACTCAACATTCCTTTCAAGGGGCAGACCTTATTTGGGCCTGGTTTGAAGGAAATTATTGCTGACATTACTGGAGGTAAGGGTCACACCCTTCCTCAGGACAGGGCCAAAGCAAAGGCCAAACAGTCTAATTTTCGTGCCTTTCGAAATTTCAAGGCAGGTGCAGCATCAACTTCCTCCGCTTCAAAACAAGAGGGAACTTTTGGTCAATCTAAGCAGGCCTGGAAACCTAACCAGTCCTGGAACAAAGGCAAGCAGGCCAGAAAGCCTGCTGCTGCCTCTAAGACAGCATGAAGGAATGGCCCCCTATCCGGTGACGGATCTAGTAGGGGGCAGACTTTCTCTCTTCACCCAGGCGTGGGCAAGAGATGTTCAGGATCCCTGGGCATTGGAGATCATATCTCAGGGATATCTTCTGGACTTCAAAGCTTCCCCTCCACAAGGGAGATTTCATCTTTCAAGGCTATCTGCAAATCAGATAAAGAAAGAGGCATTCCTACGCTGTGTGCAAGACCTCCAAGGTATGGGAGTGATCCATCCAGTTCCGCGGACGGAACAAGGACAGGGTTTTTAGTCGAATCTGTTTGTGGTTCCCAAAAAAGAGGGAACCTTCAGACCAATTTTGGATCTAAAGATCTTAAACAAATTCCTCAGAGTTCCATCTTTCAAAATGGAAACTATTCGGACCATCCTACCCATGATCCAAGAAGGTCAGTACATGACCACAGTGGACTTAAAGGATGCCTACCTTCACATACCGATTCACAAGGATCATCATCGGTTTCTAAGGTTTGCCTTTCTAGGCAGGCATTACCAATTTGTAGCTCTTCCCTTCGGGTTGGCTACAGCCCCGAGAATCTTTACAAAGGTTCTGGGCTCACTTCTGGCGGTTCTAAGACCACGAGGCATAGTGGTGGCTCCGTATCTAGATGACATCCTGATACAGGCGTCAAGCTTTCAAGTTGCCAAGTCTCATACAGAGATAGTTCTGGCATTTCTGAGGTCGCACGGGTGGAAAGTGAACGAGGAAAAGAGTTCTCTATCCCCACTCACAAGAGTCTCCTTCTTAGGGACTCTTATAGATTCTGTAGAAATGAAAATTTACCTGACGGAGTCCAGGTTATCAATACTTCTAAATGCTTGCCATGTTCTTCACTCCATTCCGCGCCCTTCGGTAGCTCAGTGTATGGAAGTAATCGGCTTAATGGTAGCGGCAATGGACATAGTGCCATTTGCGCGCCTTCATCTCAGACCGCTGCAATTATGCATGCTGAGTCAGTGGAATGGGGATTACACAGATTTGTCCCCTCTGCTAAATCTGGATCAAGAGACCAGAGATTCTCTTCTCTGGTGGTTGTCTCGGGTACACCTGTCCAAGGGTATGACCTTTCGCAGGCCAGATTGGACAATTGTAACAACAGATGCCAGCCTTCTAGGTTGGGGTGCAGTCTGGAATTCCCTGAAGGCTCAGGGATCGTGGACTCAAGAGGAGAAACTCCTTCCAATAAATATTCTGGAGTTAAGAGCGATATTCAATGCTCTTCTGGCTTGGCCTCAGTTAGCAACACTGAGGTTCATCAGATTTCAGTCGGACAACATCACGACTGTGGCTTACATCAACCATCAAGGGGGAACCAGGAGTTCCCTAGCGATGTTAGAAGTCTCAAAAATAATTCGCTGGGCAGAGTACCACTCTTGCCACCTGTCAGCAATCCATATCCCAGGCGTGGAGAACTGGGAGGCGGATTTTCTAAGTCTTCAGACTTTCCATCCGGGGGAGTGGGAACTCCATCCGGAGGTGTTTGCTCAGTTGATTCATCGTTGGGGCAAACCAGAGTTGGATCTCATGGCGTCTCGCCAGAACACCAAGCTTCCTTGTTACGGATTCAGGTCCAGGGACCCAGAAGCGACGCTGATAGATGCTCTAGCAGCGCCTTGGTTCTTCAACCTGGCTTATGTGTTTCCACCGTTTCCTCTGCTCCCTCGACTGATTGCCAAAATCAAACAGGAGAGAGCATCAGTGATTCTGATAGCACCTGCGTGGCCACGCAGGACTTGGTATGCAGACCTAGTGGACATGTCATCCTTTCCACCATGGACTCTGCCTCTAAGACAGGACCTTCTGATACAAGGTCCTTTCAATCATCCAAATCTAATTTCTCTGAGACTGACTGCATGGAGATTGAACACTTGATTCTATCAGTCAGTCATTGATACTTTAATACAGGCACGAAAGCCTGTTACCAGGAAAATCTACCACAAGATATGGAGTAAATATCTTTATTGATGTGAATCCAAGAATTACTCATGGAGTAAGGTTAGGATTCCTAGAATATTGTCTTTTCTCCAAGAGGGCTTGGACAAAGGATTATCAGCTAGTTCCTTAAAGGGACAGATTTCTGCTCTGTCTATTCTTTTGCACAAGCGTCTGGCAGAGGTACCAGACGTCCAGGCATTTTGCCAGGCTTTGGTTAGAATTAAGCCTGTGTTTAAACCTGTTGCTCCCCCGTGGAGCTTAAACTTGGTTCTTAAGGTTCTTCAAGGAGTTCCGTTTGAACCCCTTCATTCCATTGATATTAAACTTTTATCTTGGAAAGTTCTGTTTTTGATGGCTATTTCCTCGGCTCGGAGAGTCTCTGAGCTATCTGCCTTACAATGTGATTCTCCTTATCTGATTTTTCATGCAGATAAGGTAGTTCTGCGTACCAAACCTGGGTTTTTACCTAAGGTGGTTTCTAACAAGAATATCAATCAAGAGATTGTTGTTCCATCGTTGTGCCCTAATCCTTCTTCAAAGAAGGTACGTCTTTTACATAATCTGGACGTAGTCCGTGCCTTGAAGTTTTACTTACAAGCTACTAAAGATTTTCGTCAAACATCTTCCCTGTTTGTCGTTTACTCTGGACAGAGGAGAGGTCAAAAAGCTTCGGCAACCTCTCTTTCCTTTTGGCTTCGGAGCGTAATACGCCTAGCCTATGAGACTGCTGGACAGCAGCCCCCTGAAAGGATTACAGCTCATTCTACTAGAGCTGTGGCTTCCACCTGGGCCTTCAAAAATGAGGCCTCTGTTGAACAGATTTGCAAGGCTGCGACTTGGTCTTCGCTTCACACTTTTTCAAAATTTTACAAATTTGATAATTTTGCTTCTTCGGAGGCTGTGTTTGGGAGAAAGGTTCTTCAGGCAGTGGTTCCTTCCGCTTAATCCTGCCTTGTCCCTCCCATCATCCGTGTACTTTAGCTTTGGTATTGGTATCCCACAAGTAATGGATGATCCGTGGACTGGATACACTTAACAAGAGAAAACATAATTTATGCTTACCTGATAAATTTATTTCTCTTGTAGTGTATCCAGTCCACGGCCTGCCCTGTCCTTTTAAGGCAGGTCTAAATTTTAATTAAACTACAGTCACAACTACACCCTATGGTTTCTCCTTTCTCTGTTTGTTTTCGGTCGAATGACTGGATATGACAGGGGAGGAGCTATATAGCAGCTCTGCTGTGGGTGATCCTCTTGTCAGAGAGGTTTAGAGAGGAGCGCCAATTAAGTCAAGGTCTGGTGTGTATGTGTGAGAAATGTATTCACACTTTAGTAGATAGAACCATTTGTGAGGGCTGAGTGCCTATGTCTAGCTGCAGAGGCTATTGTGATAGTAAGAAAATAGAATAGAGGAATATAAAAGATATGATACAATTTATTACAATTACAAATTCAATCTATAAACATGGATCCATGGTACATAAAAAAAATATATATAAAAACAGTTTAGAAATGATAATAATACATAAAATTCCAAGGGGAAAATATTCCTCCAAGGGAAAAATGTCCCCAAGATAGTATACAGAGAGTGGTAGATATAATTGGACTAGACTACCCTCTGCTTCATATAATCATATAAAAACCGGTACAACAGGTTGGTGGAATAGTTTCACTGATATAGGAAATACAATCTTATGCAAATAAGGATGCAGCTGACCAGTATATCATGTGTAAACAATATATCATAGGTGAAAAGAAACACAAAAACGACAAAAGTGATCAAAATGTGATCAAAATGAACTAGTGTGTACACAATCTAGTGTAAAAAATGTTCTCAAAAAATGATGGCACAAAAAGGTGTAAGGAATATAAAAAAAAAAAAAAAAAAAAAGTGTAAAAAATGTGTTACAGATCACATAGCGAGTGATATGTAGTGGAAAGCAAAAAAAGTGAAAAATGAACAATGTTAAATGTAGGTGAACAATCACAGAAACGTGAACAATATATTTTCATAAAATGTCACAAATATAAACAATATAAAATACAGAGTGGAATCAAATCAATGTCTATAAGAAACCGGATAGTGATGATGTTGTGGCGATCCTGATAAAAAAGTGTGTCCAAAAAGTATGATAAAAGTAAGTGATTCCAATAAAAACGTTTCTTATCCTCCAATGAGTCTTAGTAATCCAATATAAAACAATTCCAAAGCTTCAGTATCAAAGCAAAGATAAAAAAAAAATGGCAATATAAAAAGATGGCAATATAAAAAAGATGGAAAATCCTCAAAACCTAAGGATAGAGAAAAATAACATAGTATAATACTGTTAAAATGTAAATAAATCAAGAAATATAGCTCACCATATAGTTGTCAACGCGTTTCGGCCCACAGCTTGGGCCTTTCTCAAGACTAGTATATGGCTAGGTGAGCAGGGTCTTTTATATCTGTATGTAACCAATCAAATTGTACTTCAAATGGCGCCAAAAAATACCGCAATTGTCACCGGAAGTCCTACACCGGAAGTTGTCAATTATATACCGGATGTAGTATCCTTAGTCATAAGGAAGAAGCTGTATATCGCTTTAATGTATACTTATATTTATTGTGGCCAAAGTTCTCAACATATGTTTGTGTAATGTATCTTCTAGTGGCCTCTTACAGCTGTTACCCACCATGTAAGTCCATCTAGATCTTACCGGGTGTTTCGCTAAAACCGGATGTTGATCCATATCCTCTAGTTCCGGTTTGGGATTATTCCGCCAAACCGGAAGTCAAGGTGTATGAGACCGGATGTTTTGGTTCCTCTACTTCCGGTTTGGGATTGTTGCGCCAAACCGGAAGTGAAGATGTGTGAAACCGGAAGTCTTTCGTTTCACTGTGTCATTACCTAAGGATTTCTTTATCTTAAGGCTCAGGCGTCATCTGTTAGGTAACCTAAATGACAATAAGAGTTGTCTTAAAAAACTCCTAATATCTATCATCATAAAAATTCTTAATATCTATCATCATATAAGTGGTTACTGTATGAGGTATAGGTTGATGTTAGAATAGATGAATTTCTCACATACTTAGGTGTTGTACATAAGTGGTCCATAAAAACAAATGTGTGGTCTATAAAACATTAGAGACATATGTGGTTCTCCTTATTCCTATTCTGTCACCCCACTTACTCCTACATATTAGGATACCTGGGAGATAATTAGGGAAATTTGGGATATGGGAGACCAGGAGACATGAAGATATATAGGGAGCTCGATGGAGTTATTGTTAAAAATGTGAAATAGTGAGTTGCCAGATTAAAATATTGGGACTTCTATCGTAATTGGGGGATATTAAGAGAGAGAGAGTTCTATCAATCAGATTGGTATACTGGATTATGTAATAGACTTGTGTTAGTGTTTATGTGGTATGCTCACTCTATAGGATCCTATGGAGTAGAAAATATATATATATCACGCATACACTGGAGACCGTATACTATATTAAAGAAAATGATACTGTCATTTTCTTGGCCACACTTATACTCTGTAGCACTCACATTGGTCTATATTGTATAATTATCTTGAAGTACTCTCGTTTATCTTGTGGCCCGTCATATTACTGATCTCAGTATGACAGTCATTTCAAATTTAGTAGGTGGGAAAGGTCTTCCTTGTTGTTTAAACCCCTGGGAAAAAGACAGTCTAGTTCAAAGATCCATCTCGACTCTGATATCAAGAGTTGCTTCTCATAATCTCCTCCCCTCCAATTGGGTTTTACTTTTTGGATCCCATAAAAGCTGAGATCTTTCATATTGCCTTTATGTTGAAGTGTGAAATGCCTGTATAGCGCAGTCTCTGTGCTGCCATGTTCAATTTGTAATAAGTGTTCACGAATCCTGTCTTTCAGGCACCTAGACGTCTGGCCAACATACTGGAGACCGCAGCTGCACTGCACTATGTAAATAATTCCCTTGTTGCTGCATCTGATCAGATCTCTGATGACATATTTCTTGGTGGAATAGTGGGAGAGGAAGTGTTTTATCTTCAGGCCTCTCTTGCATGCCTTGCAACTGGGGCACGGAAAAAAACCTTGGATGTGTTTGCCTGATATGTCTCTCTCCTCTGTTGTGCCTAGGCGTGGAATACTTGGAGACAGTATGGTCTTTAGGTTGTTGGATTTCCTATAGATAAATCTAGGTTTACCCATGAGTGTTTCTCCTATAATGTCATCGTTTTTAAGTATATGCCAATGGCTCTCTATGATTCTCTCTATAGTTCGCCTGTTTTCGCTATACTGAGTGATAAATGCGACATCTATGGAGTTGGTGTTGTTTTCAAACGCTTTTTCTTTACTCTTGTATTGAAGTAGTTCTTTGCGGTCTCTTCTCCTCACTTATTCTATATCCTTATTTATTTTATCTTCTCCATATCCTCTTTCTAAGAATCTTGACTTTAATTCTTCTGCCTGTATTTCCCATAAGTTTGGGTCTGAGCAGTTCTTTTTGAGTCTCAGTAACTGTCCTTTGGGTATGTTCTCCTTCCATCTTGCGTGGTGGCAGCTGTCACTGTGGATGTAATTGTTACAATCCACAGGTTTAAAGTATGTGGAGGTCTTAAGTTTCCCATCTTCTACTGTTATTTTTAAATCCAGAAAGGTAATCTCAGTGCTACTGATCTCATGAGTGAATCTTAAGTTGCAGATGTTATCATTCATGACCCTGATGGTATGCTCCAGATCTTCCTTGGAGCCTTTCCATATCATAAGGATGTCGTCTATGTACCTGTAATAGGATACCAGGTCCGCGCCGGCTGGGCAGGACTCCCAAAAAATGTGTTCCCATTTGCCCATATAAAGATTTGCATAGCTCGGCGCGAACCTGGTCCCCATAGCTGTGCCACACAGCTGTCTGTAAAACTATATAGCAGCTCTGCTTGGGTGATCCTCTTGCAACTTCCTGTTGGGAAGGATAATATCCCACAAGTAATGGATGATCCGTGGACTGGATACACTACAAGAGAAATAAATTTATCAGGTAAGCATAAATTATGTTTTTTTTTATGACCGAGTACAAGTACCGATACTTGTTTTCAAATACTCGCCGATACCAATTACCGATACTTTTTTTTAAATGTCATGTGACAGTTTACCAAGCACAATACAGATTATTTAAGATTACTTCTTTATAATTATAAAGGACTGTAATTCAAAAGACATTATGAAAAAATAAAACAGTTTTATTTGTCACAAAGTTCACTGAACATGTTTATAAATAAAAAATATTACAATAAAATTTTAAATTTAAAGGGGTGATGCAATTGGGTTGTAGGGCTGTTATATAACATCAATCTGACATTTGTATGGAGGTTCGACTCTAAGTTGAACAGTCTTTCACTTTCCACACTACTGCATGGGGCAGAAATATATTTTTGGGCCATTTTAGCCAGAGCTGGAAATCTGTTTATTAACTGCCCAATACTTCAGGGGTTTGTCTGAACGAGGTACAGTGATCTCTCCTACAATAATACAAATAGCAGCAATTTGTATTGGCAGAACAGTAGTAAACAATTTTTTTTTTAGTTTAGTCTCCACTCCAGTTTAAAATGAAATGGGAACATGCAGTTTGAAAAAACGCCACAAATATGGGTAGGAAGTGGAGGTATCGGTTTAAGTATCTATCGGTGCATTTGCACAAGTACAAGTACTCATGCAAATACTTGGTATCGGTACTGATACTAGTATCGGTATCGGTGCAACCCTAATATTTAGTAATGGTGATGTCTTCAGTTACTCAGTAAAACACACTCTTAGTCACAAATAGGAAAACGTATACCACAGATCAGACCATCCACCTTCAGATGGCAGAACCTAATATTTTAGCCTAAATCATCAGTTCAAATGTAACAGTTATTTTGTAATTTTTGTCACCCTAACTCAGTGTGGGGGTTAAAATGCCTATAAAGTTATTTCTTTTAATATTTTTGCTGTGTGTTGTAGAAACCTTATATTTAAAAAAAATGGGGGAACATTCCATATATGGTGTCACATGGGTACATAAAATCTATCATCGTTGATCTTTAACTCTTTTGATTTAGATGAAAGGAGTAAGAGTTAAAGAGAAAACCAGAAACAAACACTTCAAATTGCAAAAGTTTACTGGCCCTATAAATAAGTTCCCTTTGAAAAGATTGCATCATCTGCAGAAGTAATGCCTAAATAATACATGGAAGTGTTAGTTACAGGTATTATCATGTCATAGCAAGAGTAAGGTTTTAACATTTGTCAAGTCATATATGCCATGGAGTGAGATCCCTCTAAATATATTTAAAAACATAGCTTTATCTGCTCATAATGACTAATTTTGTCACTAGATGTTCTAGCAGTATATATTATGGGCCTCAACAGGGAGGGGAAGCAAAAAAGTAAATGTGCAATTATGGGGCGCGATCCGATATACGGCGCAGGTTTCGGCGCAAGCGTGGAAACCTGCGCCGCCCATAGTTTCAGCTCGCACATCGAGCTATCTCATATACGGTGCCGGCAGTTGCTAAAGTGCCGTAAGTCTGACAAACTAGCGATGCCCAGAAATCTGCGTAAGTACAAATTTCTGGAGTCGCCAGTGACTTACTGCACTTTAGAAACTGCCGCCACATAAAAAAACTGACTAAACTACTAAATCTCCTGTTACTGTCTAACATGCCTCCCAAATATAGCCCGACACGTATACCCCTCTATCCGCAACCCCCCCTCTCACTCCTAACAATAAATATATTAACCCCTAAACTGCCACTCCCGGAGCCCACCGCCAGCTACATTAACTATATTACCCCCTAATATGATCCCTCTACACCGCCGCCACCTATTTTAATTATATTACCCCCTAATGTGAGCCCCCTACCCCGCCGCCAGCTACATTAACTATATTACCCTCTAATATGATCCCCCTACACCCCTGCCACCTATTTTAACTATATTAACCCCTAATGTGAGCCCGCTACCCCGCCTCCACCTACATTATATGTACTACCCCCTAATCTGACCCCCTTACACCGCCGCTACCTTTATTAAAATTATTAACCCCTAATCTAATCCCCTACACCGCCGCCACCTATATTAAAATTATTAACCCCTAATCTAATCCCCCTACACCGCCGCCACCTATATTAAATGTATTAACCCCTAATCTAATCCCCCTACACAGCCGCCACCTATAATAAATGTATTACCCCCTAAAATACTAAAGTGTCCCTACATTGCATTGCTCCAAAGTAATCAGCTCTATTACCAGCCCTTAAAAGGGCCTTTTGCAGGCATTGCCCAAAAGTAATCAGCTCTTTTACCTGTAATCTGATCCCCCTACACCGCCGCCACCTATATTAAATATATTAACCCCTAATCTAATCCCCCTACACCGCCGCCACCTATATTAAATATATTAAATCCTAATCTAATCCCCCTACACCGCCGCCACCTATATTAACTATATTAACCCTAATTATATAAGGGTTAATATAGTTAATATAGTTATTATATTATATATATTAACTATATTAACCCTATCTAACCCTAACACCCCTAACTTAATTATTATTGCAATAAATCTAAATAATATTAATATTATTAACTAAAATATTCCTATTTAAAACTAAATACCTATAAAATAAACCCTAAGATTATTAATAATTACATTGTAGCTATTTTAGGGTTTATATTTATTTTACAGGTAACTTGGTATTTATTTTAACTAGGTACAATAGCTATTAAATAGTTAATAACTATTTAATAGCTACCTAGTTAAAATAATTACCAATTTACCTGTAAAATAAATCCTAACCTAAGTTACAAATACAGTTAAGTTACAAATACACCTACACTATCAATAAATTAATTAAATAAACTACAATTATCTAAACTAAAATATAATTAAATACACTAAACTAAATTACAATAAATAAAAAAAGATTACAAGAATGTTAAGCTAATTACACCTAATCTAAGCCCCCTAATAAAAATAACAAAGCCCCCCAAAATAAAAAAATGTCCCTACCATAACCTAAATTACAAAAAGTAATCAGCTCTATTACAGCCCTTAAAAGGGCCTTTTGTGGGGCATTGCCCCAAAGTAATCAGCTCTTTTACCTGTGGAAAAAAAGAACAACCCCCCCCATTACAACCCACCACCCACACACCCCTACTCTAAAACCCACCCTATCCCCCCTTAAAAAAACCTAAGTCTAACCCCCAAGTGGTCCTTACCTGTCCTGAAGACCGGCGGAGAAGGTCCTGTTCCAGGCGGAGAAGTCTTCTTCCAGGCTGCAACCTCTTCTTCTTCCAGGAACCAGCCGGCACGGAGCGGAGGAGTTGAAGACCGATGACCGTGGAGCTGAAGATCGTCCTCTCTGGAACTGAAGACCGGCGATGCAGGAACTGAAGATCAGCGATGCTGGAACTGAAGACCGGAGCCATGGAGCATGGAGGATCCTCTTCATACGATCTCCGCCGTACACTGAATAGGAATTCAAGGTACGCGATTAAAAATGGCGTCCCTTGAATTCCTATTGGCTGATTTGAGCCTTCAAATTCAAATCAGCCAATCGGATGAGAGCTACTTTAATTCTATTGGCTGATTTGAATAGCCAATAGAATAAGAGCTACTGTAATTCTATTGGCTATTCTAATCAGCCAATAGAATTACAGTAGCTCTTATTCTATTGGCTATTCAAATCAGCCAATAGAATTAAAGTAGCTCTCATCCGATTGGCTGATTTGAATTTGAAGGCTCAAATCAGCCAATAGGAATTCAAGGGACGCCATTTTTAATCGCGTACCTTGAATTCCTATTCAGTGTACGGCGGCGATCGTATGAAGAGGATCCTCCACGCTCCATGGCTCCGCAGTCTTCAGTTCCAGCGTCGCCGATCTTCAGTTCCTGCATCGCCGGTCTTCAGTTCCAGAGAGGACGGTCTTCAGCTCCGCGGTCATCGGTCTTCAACTCCTCCGCCCCGCGCCGGCTGGTTCCTGAAGAAGAAGAGGTCGCCGCCTGGAAGAAGACTTTTTCGCCTGGAACAGGACCTTCTCCGCCGGTCTTCAGGACAGTTAAGGACCACTTGGGGGTTAGACTTAGGTTTTTTTAAGGGGGGATAGGGTGGGTTTTAAAGTAGGGGTGTGTGGGTGGTGGGTTGTAATGGGGGGGGTTGTTCTTTTTTTCCACAGGTAAAAGAGCTGATTACTTTGGGGCAATGCCCCACAAAAGGCCCTTATAAGGGCTGGTAATAGAGCTGATTACTTTTTTTTATTTTGGGGGGCTTTGTTATTTTATTAGGGGGCTTAGATTAGGTGTAATTAGCTTCAAATTCTTGTAATCTTTTTTTATTTTTTGTAATTTAGTGTTTGTTTGTTTTTTGTAATTTAGTTTAGTGTATTTAATTATATTTTAGTTTAGATAATTGTAGTTTATTTAATTAATTTATTGATAGTGTAGGTGTATTTGTAACTTAGGTTAGGATTTATTTTACAGGTAAATTGGTAATTATTTTAACTAGGTAGCTATTAAATAGTTATTAACTATTTAATAGCTATTGTACCTAGTTAAAATAAATACCAAGTTACCTGTAAAATAAATATAAACCCTAAAATAGCTATAATGTAATTATTCATTATATTGTAGCTATCTTAGGGTTTATTTTATAGGTATTTAGTTTTAAATAGGAATATTTTAGTTAATAATATTAATATTATTTAGATTTATTGCAATAATAATTAAGTTAGGGGTGTTAGGGTTAGATAGGGTTAATATAGTTAATATATATAATATAATAACTATATTAACTATATTAACCCTAATATAATTAGGGTTAATATAGGTTGCGGCGGTGTAGGGGGGTCAGATTAGGGGTTAATATATTTAATATAGGTGGCGGCAGTGTAGGGGGATTAGATTAGGGGTTAATATATTTAATATAGGTGGCGGCGGTGTAGGGGGGTCAGATTACAGGTAAAAGAGCTGATTACTTTGGGGCAATAAGAGATGATTACTTTGGGGCAATGCAGTGTAGGGACACTTTAGTATTTTAGGGGGTAATACATTTATTATAGGTGGCAGCGGTGTAGGGGGATTAGATTAGGGGTTAATCATTTTAATAGAGGTGGCGGCGGTGTAGGGGGATTACATTAGTGGTTAATAATTTTAATAGAGGTGGCGGCGGTGTAGAGTGCTCAGATTAGGGGGTTAGATATATAATGTAGGTTGCGACGGTGTAGGGGGATCACATTAGGGGGTTAGACATTTAATGTAGGTGGCGGCGGGGTCCGGGAGTGGCGGTTTAGGGGTTAAGCACTTTATTATGGATTGCGGCGGGGGATTGCGGTTGACAGGTAGATAGACATTGCGCATGCGTTAGGTTTTAGGTTTTATTTTGCAGGTAGTTTAGGGAGTTACGGGGCTCCAATACTCAGCGTAAGGCTTACTATGCCTGCATTTTGTGGCAAGGTAAAAATGGAGTAAGATTTCTCCATTTTCGCCAAGTAAGTCCTTACGCTGTATATTGTATACCAAACTGCGGCCGAAGGCAGAAATATACAAGCATAACTTCTAGGTTACGCCGTATATAGGATACCAAACCCGCGCACAATTTGGCGTCCCCGGCTTTTGCGGGCGACGCTGCATATCGGATTGGGCCTATGATGCGACCAATCCTAATTGTTGGATGCCGTATTGCCATGGCCACCTGGTTCTGCAAATAAAACAATGCATTGAACTTGTGTTTGCCTCAGCAGTCACAAACACTCGCCATCCTCACTTCACATGCTTTCATGCTGTGTTGCACTCCTAATTTGAACCATTAAAATGGAACCTGTGTAACAAATAGATGAATATCATCCATAAGACCCCCTATACACAAGCATTATTTAAACATAAAATATTTAATAGATGTACATTTTGGTTATACATTAAAAAAAAACTACTTGGGCATCATTTGAGTGAGTTTTTTTAGGCTATTCTAATTTTTGGATTTTTTAAAATTCTTCAGCGAAACCCCCATTTTGACCTGTTTCAAAAGGCTCATCTTGGCTTGGTTTGTGTGGCTTTCCTTCTAAATATAAGGAAGAGTCCACGGCATCATTCCTCACTGTTGGGAAATACTGAACCTGGCCACCAGGAGGAGGCAAAGACACCCCATCCAAAGGCTTAAATACCTCTCCCACTTCCCCCATCCCCCAGTCATTCTTTGCCTTTCGTCACAGGAGGATGGCAGAGAAGTGTCAGGAGATTCGGAGTAGTTCCTTAGGAAGGGTATCTTCCCTTCGATATGGGACTGGAGTTTTAAGTAGTTTTGTCAGCCTCTCAGTGAGAGCAGTGACGAAAGTTAGAGTCTGGAAATGCAGGGAGAGTCTTTCTGCGAACCCATCCAGACTGATGGCTAACAGCTCCTAAGCAATCAGTGTTGACGAGTTTCACTGCGTGCTTGTTTTTTCACTCAAGTCGATGTCAGGAGCGATGTTACAAGACTGTCCCATGAGGTGCATACCTATCAGCCATCTCCTTCTACACACGCAGCTTTCCTTAGCACGCCTAATCCTCCATCTAGAGGGAGCTTTTTACCATCAGATTTTACCGCGCAGTTAAAGACGGCGGTGTCTGAGAACCTCAGTGCTTTACCTTGCCCCGCAAAACGCAAGCAAAAGGTTTAACATAGCTTTCCTTCCCAGGGGTCATCATGTGAGTTATTTGATTTATCTGTTCTGACTCAGTTATCCGAGGATGAGTCACGTTCTGAGGCTTCAGAGGGTGAACTTTCTGAGTCAGAGTCTGCTGCCTCTAAGCCTCCTGCTGTGGAGGAACCAGCCTTTAGATTTAAGATTGAACACCTATTTTTTCTTCTAAAAGAGGTCCTGTGTACATTAGAGGTTCAAGAGGCCAAGCTTCCTGTTGAACCTTTGATTCCTAAATTAGACAGGGTGTACGAGGACAGGCTAGTGCCGTTAACTTTTCCTGTACCTGTAAAGATGTCAAACATTATTAAAAACGAATGGGACAGACTTGGATCTTCCTTTTCACCTTGGTCTTCCTTTAAGAAATTATTCCCGGTCCTAGACTCTCAATTGGAATTGTGGGGTTCCATCCCTAAGGTTGATGGCTCTATCTCTACGCTTGCCAAACGTACTACTATCCTGCTTGAGGATAGCTCGTCGTTCAGAGAGCCGATTGATAAGAAGATGGAAACTTTTCTAAGACAGATGTTCCAACATACGGAATACTTGTTTCAACCGGCAGTGGCTGTTGCCTCAGTTGCTGGAGAAGCTTCCTACTGGTGCGACTCCTTATCGGAACTGATCGAGGTGGAGGGTCCCCTCAATGTTATCCAGGAAAGAATTAAAGCATTGAGAATTGCTAATTCTTTTATCTGTGATGCAAACATGCAGATTATTCGCCTAAATGCTAAGGTGTCTGTTTTTTCAGTTCAGGCCGCTCTGGCTCAAGTCCTGGTCTGCGGACATGACTTCTAAGTCCAGACTTCTCTCCCTCCCTTTTAAGGGAAAGATTTTATTTGGTCCAGGCCTGGACTCTATTATCTCCACGGTTACAAGGGGAAAGGGTGCCTTCCTACCGCAGGATAAAAAGAACAAGTCTAAGGGACAAAGTTCTAATTTTCGTTCCTTTCGTTCTGATAATTCCCAGTGACAGCAGACCTCTGCTAAGCCCGAGCAAACCAAGAGTACTTGGAAGCCGGCTCAGTCCTGGAATAAATCCAAGCAGAGCAAGAAGCCTGCCGAGTCTAAATCGGCATGAAGGGGCAGCCCCCGATCCATCACTGGATCATGTAGGGGCAGACTTTCGCTCTTTTCACATGCTTGGTTCAGGGACGTGCAGGATCCATGAGTCCTGGAGGTCATAGCTCAGGGATACAAGATAGGTTTCAAGTCTCATCCACCCAAGGGCAGATTTCTCCTCTCAAGCCTGTCTTCCAGACCAGAAAAGAGGTAAGCCTTTCTGGGGTGCGTGCAGGATATGTCCTCCTTAGGGGGTCATTGTCCCGGTACCTATCACAGAAAAAGGTTTGGGATACTATTGAAACCTTTTCGTGGTCCCAAAGAAGGAGGGAACTTTTCACCCGATCCTGGACCTAAAGTGCTTAAGGTCCATCCTTCCCTTAGTTCAAGAAGGACAGTTCATGACCACTATAGATCTGAAGGATGCTTACCTTCACGTTCCAATCCTCAAGGACCACTTCCAGTTCCTAAGGTTTGCGTTCCTGGACCAGCACTTCCAGTTCATCGCACTTCTGTTTGGTCTAGCTACTGCTCCAAGAATTTTTACGAAGGTTCTAGGGGCTCTTCTAGCTACTGCTCCAAGAATTTTTACGAAGGTTCTAGGGGCTCTTCTAGCCGTTGCCAGAACCCGGGGTATAGCAGTAGCTCCCTACTTGGATGATATTCTTGTGCAAGCACCATCTTTTTGTCTGGTGGAGGACCATTCGGAATCTCTTCTCTCTCTTCTTTGATCTCATGGATGGAAGATAAACATAGAAAAGAGTTCTCTTATTCCGAACACCAGTGTAGAATTCCTGGGTACTATAATAGACTCCATGTCCATGAGGATATTTCTAACAGACCAGAGATGTTGCAAGCTTGTTAACAGCATGTATTGCCCTCTGGACCTCCTTAAGGCCCTCTGTGGCTCAGTGTATAGAGATAATTGGTCTCATGGTGTCCAGCATGGACATCATTCCCTTTGCCAGGTTTTGTCTCAGACCGTTGCAACTGTGCATGCTGAGACAGTGGAACGGTGATCATTCAGATCTGTCTCAACAGATCTCTCTGGACAACTGGTCAAGAGAATCACTCTCTTGGTGGCTCTGTCCAGATCATCTGTCCCGAGGGACATCCTTCTTAAGACCATCCTGGAAGGTTGTGATTACGGATGCAAGTCTATCAGGATGGGGAGCTTTTTGGGGTGCCAAGAAGGCACAGGGCCTGTGGTCTCAGGAGGAATGCTTCCTCCCGATCAACATTCTGGAACTTTGAGCAATCTTCAGTGCTCTGAAGGCTTGGCCCCTTCTGGGTTTGTCCAAGTTTATCAGATTCCAATCAGAAAATATAACCTTAGTGGCTTACATCAACCATCAGGGGGGAACAAGAAGCTTCCTAGCAATGAGGGAGGTATCTAGAATCTAGGCCCACAGCTGTTTGCTGTCAGTGATCCATTCCGGGTGTGGACAACTGGGAAGCGGATTTTCTCAGCAGACAATCCTTTCATCCGGGGGAATGGTCTCTCTATCCCGAAGTGTTTGCAGAGATATGCAACAAGTGGGGACTCCGAAGATAGATCTCATGATGTCCTATCTCAAAACCAAGCTACCCAGATATGGGTCGAGGTCCAGGGATCCTCAGGCGGAGCTAATAGATGCATTAGCAGTGCCTTGGAGGTTCAGTCTAATTTACAACTTCTTCCTCGTGTAGTAGCCTGCATCAAGCAGGAGCAGGCATCAGTGATACTGATTGCTCCATCGTGGCCAGGAAGGATGTGGTTCACAGACCTGGTGAGGATGTCATCTTCTCCTCCATGGAAGTTACCTTGTCTGCTGGAACAAGGTCCTTCTGTTCATCAAAATTTAGATTCTCTGAGGCTGACTGCATTGAGATTAAATGCTTAGTCCTAGTCAAGAGAGGTTTTTCTGAGAGAGTGAGTGATACTCTCATTCAAGTTTGTAAGCCAGTTACTCGTCGCATCTATCATAAGGTGTGGAGAACCTACTTATTCTGGTGTGAAGAGCGTGGGTTTTCCTGGCATAAAGTTAAGGTTGCCAGGATCCTATAGTTTCTCCAGGATGGATTGGAGAAGGGTCTTTCTGCCAGTTCCCTGAGGGGACAGATTTCAGCCCTATCTGTTTTACTGCACAAGAGGCTCTCAGAGCTTCCCGATGTACTGTCCTTTGTTAAGGCTCTGATTAGGATCAGACCTGTGTTTAGATCTAAGGCTCCTCCTTGTTCTTAAGGTGTTGCAATGGAATCCATTTGAGCCTATGCATGAGATTTACATTAAATTGTTGTCTTGGAAGGTTATTTTTCTACTGGCTATTGCTTCTGCGTGCAGAGTATCTGAGATTGCCACCTTGCAATGTGAACCTCCTTATCTGGTGTTCCACTCTGATAAGGCTGTCCTATGTACTAGTAAAAATATCCCAGTAAAGGGATATAAAAGAGCGCTGGTGTTTAAAAAGAAAACATTATACAATTTAAAACCAAATTATTGTACTATTGATATAGTAGATCAAGTCTACCGTATTAGTCCTGTTTACTGTCCATATGCTGGTGGTAAATAGGGAATAAAGATGTCCTCTTGAATGGAATAGTGAATCAGGCTGCTCCTCTTGATCCCAGAGAGTGTGGAACAACTGTTGAAGAAGAATAGAGAGAGGGCGCCACAATAGCGTGATATCGTCTGGAATGCAGGTACGGATAAAAGAAGATTTTATGCTTACCAGATGGTGTGGCACTGTACTGTAACCAGTGCAAGAGAGCAGGCTAGCACTTAACAGTGGCTAGTACACTGTAGGAGCCAGGCTCCAAAGGCACTTGTCCTAGTTGCAACTTGGTGTTTCTCTCCTGTTGTCTGGACTTGTATGGACTTCAGGTGCTGCAAAGGAGTAATCTTATGTGTGTTGTTCAGATGGTATGTATGAACCACAACACAGACAACTTCAAATAAAAATGTCTTTTAATATTTTATGACGCGTTTCTCAACCTACAGGGGTTGTTTCATCAGATAAAAAAGTCCTATGTACTAAGTTAGGTTTTCTTCCTAAGGTCGTGTCAGACCGCAACATCAATCAAGAGATTGTTGTTCCTTCCTTGTGTTCTCGGCGAAGGAACGTTTGCTTCATAATCTGGACCTGGTTCGTGTCTTAAAGCTCTACCTTCAGGCTACTAAGGATATTAGATGAACTTCGTCCTTGTTTGTTGTCTGTTCTGGGAAGCGTAAGGGACAGAAGGTCTCTTCGACTTCCTTATCTTTTTTGGTTAAAGAGTGTTATCCGCCTTGCTTATGAGACAGCGAGACATAAACCTTCTTAGAGGATTACGGCTCATTCTACTAGAGCAGTGGCTTCCTCTTGGGCCTTTAAGAACGAGGCTTCTATGGATAAGATTTGTAAGGCGGCTACCTGGTCCTCCTTTACACACTTTTTCTAAATTTTACAAGTTTGATGTTTTTGGTTTGGCTGAAGCAGCTTTTGGGAGAAAGGTTTTGCAGGCTGTGGTGCCCTCAGATTAGGGTCCGCCTCTCTTTTTTTTTCCTTTACCAATTTGTATTGAATTTGCTCTTTGTATGTACCATTCGGCATGTTATCTTAATATGGTCGGTTTCCATTTTCTATCTGTGTGTCTAGCGTCACAGTGTTACTATGGCTTCCAAATGAATAATTAGGGATTAGCGTAACAATTTTGTAGCAACCTAAAGGTCTGCATATTAACATTTTTTTTATTTTTTTTATTTTAAATTTTTATTGAGGACAGTACACATAATATAAAGTTACATTGTAAATACAGTATACAATCATGCAAATAGTGACTTCATATTTGATAAACTTGTCTGCATATTAACATTTTTATTTTTATTTAAATATTTTATTGAGGACAGTACACATAATTTAAAGTTACATCGTAAATACAGTATACAATCATTTTTCATCCCCTATATAAAGGTGGACACTCTTAGTCCAGTAAAAACAGTATGAGAAAATACAAGGGGTTTACAATAAACATGGTACACATAGGTATAACAAACAAAACATAGAATTTTGCATTATAAAATAAAAGATTGTTACGCAGGCATAACAAATAAAACCGTAATGAGGAAATAGATGCAAGATTCCAGGACTGACTGATTGGACGTTGAATATAACCACACCTATGTTATGCTATGCAAATAACTTATAGACTAATATCAGATATGTAAAAATACCAGTTATCCAGAACTACACCTTCAAAGTTATACATGACATGTCCTTATAATTATACAAAGGCAGTATCTACACCAGATATGCTGAAACCCACCGTTGCGCAATCTCGGCCACCGACAGTGCAAGGAAGGCCAAATATCCAGATACAATGTGTGCCAAGCTTATATTGATTATAGACATGACATTTAAAAGATTGTCACTTTATGAAAGTATAATTGGGAACTTCTGGAGGTCTCATAATCTACTGGTAGATATTATAGCCTAAGTATGGTGTTGAGTTCCCGCCTTGTTGTTACAATGGTTAACTGTGTGTTTTAACTTACTATTTGAGATTATGCAAATAAAAACAGCCTGAATCAGGAACATGCATGGCATGGAGTTATTACCATATCTCTCTAAGGTAACCAGAGCTTTTAGCACATATATATTCCAGCTTGTCTATTAAAACTTACAAAGCTTTTGTAAAGGTACATATAACACGTGGATTTTTAACCCCAGCAAGGTTTTCATATAATGTGACTTAAAGGTACACTAAACCCAAAAATTTTATTTCATGATTCAAAAAGAGAATACACATTTAAACAACAATCCAGTTTACTTCTATTATTTATTTTGCTTAATTTTTTAGATACCCTTAGTTGACGAAAAAGCAATGCACATGGGTGAGCCAATCACATGAGGCTTCTAAGTGCATAAACCAATGAGCAGCTACTGAGCCTATCTAGATATGCTTTTCAGCAAAGAATATCAAGAGAATAAAACAAATTAGATAATAGAAGTATATTAGAAAGTTGTTTAAAATTGCATGCTCTTTCTATATCATGAAATAAAAAAAATGGGTTTCATGTCCCTTTAAGCACACTGTCTTAGAACGTGTATGAGTAAACCATTCCATCCACTCTTATATAGCATTTGCGGTTGTCTGATGGTTACACTGAACTCCCGAGATCTCAATAAGGTTTATATACATTGGTGGCGATAATAATTTGGGGTAACACAAGGTATTAGAATAATATTTGCATAAACATTCTCCCTATTTCCTTAGTTTATAGTGTGTATATATATACCATATAAAAACACAACCTTTTTAACGAATAAGAATCTGGCATTTGAGCATTATAAGAAACACTTTTATGACTATCTAGAAATTCTACAATGCCTAAATATTACTAGCCTTCAGGGATTTTCAGTGTATGGAACCAAACTTTGGAGCAAAATATTTTTGACATTTTCAGGAACCACAAAGAGTCATTTTGCGGATCATCAGAGGACAGGGCTCCAAATGACACTAATTCCGCAGCTCCCCAGGATCCCTCCCCCCAGTATCCCTCCCCGGGACAACCGTTCAGAATCCAGTCCTTGTTCAGTTTTTAAACGTATTAATGCAGCTCCTCTATGGATCCCAAAATGAGGTGAGGCATGAGATTCTCCATGTATGGCTTTGATATTGTCGGTGTAGTCATCGAAGATTTTTAGATTTTCTATATGCTGTTTCAAGGTAAATGCTGTTTTAATCTGACAGCTAGCAGGTGTTTTCTCCATGCGGGCTGTTGGTGAAAAAAAGAAAGTCACCTGCTTACTTTCCATGTTTGTGTTCTCTATTGAGGTATCGTTATCCGTTTTTGTTAACAGCTGGTCGGTGTTCGGCTGAAGTAGATCTCCACCCAATGATACTTCATGCTGCACGGCCTCCCCAGGCCCTAGGGACAGGCCGAACTCCCATGTCGCAGATTGATTTGTTGTCGGCACCTCCGTTGTTACAGGAGGTATCCTTCCCATAGAAAGTTGAAGCTCATATACCGAAGGTGCTTTTTCTATCAAAGGCTGAAAGATCCTCTCCAGTTTGAGGAAGATAGAGTCTAGCGTAATGGAGGGACTTTTATCCATTGGGGCATATTTATCAAGCTCCGTATGGAGCTTGATGCCCCGTGTTTCTGGCGAGCCTGCAGGCTCGCCAGAAACAGCAGTTATGAAGCAGCGGTCACAAAGACCGCTGCTCCATAACCTGTCCCCCTGCTCTGAGTAGGCAGACAGACATCGCCGTAAATCAACCCGATCGAGTACGATCGGGTTGATTGACATCCCCCTGCTGGCGGCCCATTAGCCACGAGTCTGCAGGGGCCGGCGTTGCACCAGCAGCTCTTGTGAGCTGCTGGTGCAATGCTGAATACGACGAGCGTATTGCTCGCCGTATTCAGCGAGGTCTGGCGGACCTGATCCGCACTGTCAGATCAGGTCCGCCAGACTTTCATAAATAGGGGCCCTTGTGTCAGCTGGAAGGGAAGCCACCATACCGGTCTCCATGATTTTCCACTTGGTTTGAAATGCTGATTAGAGAAGGCGGGGAACGGTGTAAATAGTTGAAGATTTCAAGGAAGGCTTAAATGTGCGATCAGTCCTGGTGAAACACCCCGATATGACGCTGCCTGTGTGGATCCCCGCTGCTACAGGCCTCAATTGTCCGATTCCATCCCTGGGGTCATAAACACAGCAAAACGTTTCCAATTTTGTTGTATATTGCTTAGGTGCCCAAATTATATTGTGTTGGAGTTAGATGCTGTAGTTGTGGAACTTTATACAGCAGATTAAAGGCCAATCTCCCAGAGCTCATAAAAAGTGTGACTACACCGAGCCACTGTTAGGACACGTCCCCCAGGGTCCGCCTCTCTTTTTGTCCCTCCCATTATCATTCAGTGTCCTCTAGAGCTTGGGTATAGTTTTCCCAACAGGAAGGATAATGCAGTGGACTCTCCTTATATTGAGAAGGAAAACATAAATTATGCTTACCAGATAATTTCATTTCCTTCTGTATAAGAAGAGTCCATGGCCCCGCCCGTGTTCTCCGATGGGCAGCCCTCTAAATTATTATTTTTTTCTGGCACCATTTATACCCTGATATTTCTTCTACTGTTCCTTGTTCCCTTGGCAGAATGACTGGGGAATGGGGGAAGTGGGAGAGGTATTTAAGCCTTTGGCTGGGGTGTCTTTGCCTCCTCCTGGTGGCCAGGTTCAGTATTTCCCAACAGTAAGGAATGATGCCGTGAACTCTCCTTATACAGAAGGAAATTAAATGATCTAGGTAAGTCCAATATGAACTGGCACCAAGGTAACCCCCACCACTGGGGTTGCAAATTTGTTTGCAGGTGTGCAAGCTAACAGACCAGCACCACGGTCTGTAAAAGTAATATCCAAAGTAGTATAGCAGCACCACCAATTTAATATAAAATAATTATTTTATTAAGCCAACATAAAACAGACAATGTTTCGGATTTTCATCCTTAATCTTGTCTAATGTGCATACATTTAAAATCAACCTTAAATAGGCTGTAACCACGTCCCCACATACACCTCTACTTATCTTAACCCTTACCTATACAAAATCACATCTATATCCAAAGACAATGGCATCTAGTGGTCAAGGTATATATTAGTTAAACACATAGTCAAAGTTATTACTTAGATCCAATTTTTGGGGGAGTCATTGGTATATTGTATTCATCATATTCACATTCTATATCTAAATAGATTAATTATCCATTCATTATAAGCATACTCCCCAATCCATTTCCCTATTCATCCCATTTGGGATCATAGTCCCTAGTTCATGTATCCAATATAACTCCCTATTATGCAGAATTTTAGTTCTATTCCCCCCTCGTCTGGGCATTCTTATATGCTCCAGTATCTGAAATCTTAACTGGTTTATTTGATGTCCTGCCATGATAAAATGATTGGACACAGGGGCCTCCAGATTACCTATTCTGATATTGCTCTTATGCTGATTGATGCGTTCACGCACCTTGCGGGTGGTCTCACCCACATACCCCAGCCCACACGGACACTTAATCAAATAAACCGCGTAGTTTGTATTACAGGTAAAGTGATTCCTTAGTTTGTATTTTTTGCCTGTCCGAGGATGTGTGCAGATGGGGCCCTTTATGATGCTGTTGCAATTTTGACAACCAAGACAGGGTTTAAGTAAAAATTTCTGACCACGCCTCTAGAACACCCAGGAATCGCTGCAGCCGTACTTATTTGCATTTCTGAGGTTTATGAGACCATGCTTGTTTTATACAAGACTAGTTTATCCTACTGTAACCGACGTGAATATTTTACTACAAACATTTACAAAGCGAACCATATCCACCCAACATTGCTAAATGCCGACAGCATACACTGTCAGTATTTAACATTGCACTCACAGTCAAGTCTCACTATTATTTATTTTCAATTATTAATTAATTTTAAGTTTTCTTTTGTGCATATGTTAGTGGACTGGTTTATAGAGGGTGTTTTTTTTAGTTTTCATTCATTTGTTTTCTAGTGTTTTTTATAGCAGTTTTCTTCACAATAGTAGAATTCATTCTATGAGGCAACAAGTTAACAGTTGTGCAACCAATGCAGCTCCTTTGATTATTGTGAAGAGGGAAAGTACCAATCTCTTTGAATTCTACAATTTTTGAGATGTGATGTTGCAGTGAAATTTTAGTTTCACAAACACAGACCATTATCTGGAAACAAATTTTTAAATCTGTGCTTTTCTCAACACCTTTTAATTTTTTAATTAAAAATCCTTTTATTCTTATGTTGCTGTTCTTTTTTGCTCATACTTATGTCAATTTACAGGTTCCATTTCAAACATCACAAAGACCGCTGCTCCATAACCTGTCCCCCTGCTCTGAGTAGGCGAACAGACATCGCCGTAAATCAACCCGATCGGGTTGATTGACACCCCCCTGCTGGCGGCCCATTAGCCACGAGTCTGCAGGGGCTGGCGTTGCACCAGCAGCTCTTGTGAGCTGCTGGTGCAATGCTGAATACGACGAGCGTATTGCTCGCCGTATTCAGCGAGGTCTGGCGGACCTGATCCGCACTGTCGGATCAGGTCCGCCAGACTTTCATAAATAGGGGCCCTTGTGTCAGCTGGAAGGGAAGCCACCATACCGGTCTCCATGATTTTCCACTCGGTTTGAAATGCTGATTAGAGAAGGCGGGGAACGGTGTAAATAGTTGAAGATTTCAAGGAAGGCTTAAATGTGCGATCAGTCCTGGTGAAACACCCCGATATACCGGGGGGGGACGCTGCCTTTGTGGATCCCCGCTGCTACAGGCCTCAATTGTCCGATTCCAGCCCTGGGGTCATAAACACAGCAAAACGTTTCCAATTTTGTTGTATATTGCTTAGGTGCCCAAATTATATTGTGTTGGAGTTAGATGCTGTAGTTGTGGAACTTTATACAGCAGATTAAAGGCCAATCTCCCAGAGCTCATAAAAAGTGTGACTACACCGAGCCACTGTTAGGACACGTCCCCCAGGGTCCGCCTCTCTTTTTGTCCCTCCCATTATCATTCAGTGTCCTCTAGAGCTTGGGTATAGTTTTCCCAACAGGAAGGATAATGCAGTGGACTCTCCTTATATTGAGAAGGAAAACATAAATTATGCTTACCAGATAATTTCATTTCCTTCTGTATAAGAAGAGTCCACGGCCCCGCCCGTGTTCTGCGATGGGCAGCCCTCTAAATTATTTTTTTTTTCTGGCACCATTTATACCCTGATATTTCTTCTACTGTTCCTTGTTCCCTTGGCAGAATGACTGGGGAATGGGGGAAGTGGGAGAGGTATTTAAGCCTTTGGCTGGGGTGTCTTTGCCTCCTCCTGGTGGCCAGGTTCAGTATTTCCCAACAGTAAGGAATGATGCCGTGAACTCTCCTTATACAGAAGGAAATTAAATGATCTAGGTAAGTCCAATATGAACTGGCACCAAGGTAACCCCCACCACTGGGGTTGCAAATTTGTTTGCAGGTGTGCAAGCTAACAGACCAGCACCACGGTCTGTAAAAGTAATATCCAAAGTAGTATAGCAGCACCACCAATTTAATATAAAATAATTATTTTATTAAGCCAACATAAAACAGACAATGTTTCGGATTTTCATCCTTAATCTTGTCTAATGTGCATACATTTAAAATCAACCTTAAATAGGCTGTAACCACGTCCCCACATACACCTCTACTTATCTTAACCCTTACCTATATAAAATCACATCTATATCCAAAGACAATGGCATCTAGTGGTCAAGGTATATATTAGTTAAACACATAGTCAAAGTTATTACTTAGATCCAATTTTTGGGGGAGTCATTGGTATATTGTATTCATCATATTCACATTCTATATCTAAATAGATTAATTATCCATTCATTATAAGCATACTCCCCAATCCATTTCCCTATTCATCCCATTTGGGATCATAGTCCCTAGTTCATGTATCCAATATAACTCCCTATTATGCAGAATTTTAGTTCTATTCCCCCCTCTTCTGGGCATTCTTATATGCTCCAGTATCTGAAATCTTAACTGGTTTATTTGATGTCCTGCCATGATAAAATGATTGGACACAGGGGCCTCCAGATTACCTATTCTGATATTGCTCTTATGCTGATTGATGCGTTCACGCACCTTGCGGGTGGTCTCACCCACATACCCCAGCCCACACGGACACTTAATCAAATAAACCGCGTAGTTTGTATTACAGGTAAAGTGATCCCTTAGTTTGTATTTTTTGCCTGTCCGAGGATGTGTGCAGATGGGGCCCTTTATGATGCTGTTGCAATTTTGACAACCAAGACAGGGTTTAAGTAAAAATTTCTGACCACGCCTCTAGAACACCCAGGAATCGCTGCAGCCGTACTTATTTGCATTTCTGAGGTTTATGAGACCATGCTTGTTTTATACAAGACTAGTTTATCCTACTGTAACCGACGTGAATATTTTACTACAAACATTTACAAAGTGAACCATATCCACCCAACATTGCTAAATGCCGACAGCATACACTGTCAGTATTTAACATTGCACTCACAGTCAAGTCTCACTATTATTTATTTTCAATTATTAATTAATTTTAAGTTTTCTTTTGTGCATATGTTAGTGGACTGGTTTATAGAGGGTGTTTTTTTTAGTTTTCATTCATTTGTTTTCTAGTGTTTTTTATAGCAGTTTTCTTCACAATAGTAGAATTCATTCTATGAGGCAACAAGTTAACAGTTGTGCAACCAATGCAGCTCCTTTGATTATTGTGAAGAGGGAAAGTACCAATCTCTTTGAATTCTACAATTTTTGAGATGTGATGTTGCAGTGAAATTTTAGTTTCACAAACACAGACCATTATCTGGAAACAAATTTTTAAATCTGTGCTTTTCTCAACACCTTTTAATTTTTTAATTAAAAATCCTTTTATTCTTATGTTGCTGTTCTTTTTTGCTCATACTTATGTCAATTTACAGGTTCCATTTCAAACATCACAAAGACCGCTGCTCCATAACCTGTCCCCCTGCTCTGAGTTGGCGGACAGACATCGCCGTAAATCAACCCGATCGAGTACGATCGGGTTGATTGACACCCCCCTGCTGGCGGCCCATTAGCCACGAGTCTGCAGGGGCTGGCGTTGCACCAGCAGCTCTTGTGAACTGCTGGTGCAATGCTGAATACGACGAGCGTATTGCTCGCCGTATTCAGCGAGGTCTGGCGGACCTGATCCGCACTGTCGGATCAGGTCCGCCAGACTTTCATAAATAGGGGCCCTTGTGTCAGCTGGAAGGGAAGCCACCATACCGGTCTCCATGATTTTCCACTCGGTTTGAAATGCTGATTAGAGAAGGCGGGGAACGGTGTAAATAGTTGAAGATTTCAAGGAAGGCTTAAATGTGCGATCAGTCCTGGTGAAACACCCCGATATACCGGGGGGGACGCTGCCTGTGTGGATCCCCGCTGCTACAGGCCTCAATTGTCCGATTCCAGCCCTGGGGTCATAAACACAGCAAAACGTTTCCAATTTTGTTGTGTATTGCTTAGGTGCCCAAATTATATTGTGTTGGAGTTAGATGCTGTAGTTGTGGAACTTTATACAGCAGATTAAAGGCCAATCTCCCAGAGCTCATAAAAAGTGTGACTACACCGAGCCACTGTTAGGACACGTCCCCCAGGGTCCGCCTCTCTTTTTGTCCCTCCCATTATCATTCAGTGTCCTCTAGAGCTTGGGTATAGTTTTCCCAACAGGAAGGATAATGCAGTGGACTCTCCTTATATTGAGAAGGAAAACATAAATTATGCTTACCAGATAATTTCATTTCCTTCTGTATAAGAAGAGTCCACGGCCCCGCCCGTGTTCTCCGATGGGCAGCCCTCTAAATTATTATTTTTTTCTGGCACCATTTATACCCTGATATTTCTTCCACTGTTCCTTGTTCCCTTGGCAGAATGACTGGGGAATGGGGGAAGTGGGAGAGGTATTTAAGCCTTTGGCTGGGGTGTCTTTGCCTCCTCCTGGTGGCCAGGTTCAGTATTTCCCAACAGTAAGGAATGATGCCGTGAACTCTCCTTATACAGAAGGAAATTAAATGATCTAGGTAAGTCCAATATGAACTGGCACCAAGGTAACCCCCACCACTGGGGTTGCAAATTTGTTTGCAGGTGTGCAAGCTAACAGACCAGCACCACGGTCTGTAAAAGTAATATCCAAAGTAGTATAGCAGCACCACCAATTTAATATAAAATAATTATTTTATCAAGCCAACATAAAACAGACAATGTTTCGGATTTTCATCCTTAATCTTGTCTAATGTGCATACATTTAAAATCAACCTTAAATAGGCTGTAACCACGTCCCCACATACACCTCTACTTATCTTAACCCTTACCTATACAAAATCACATCTATATCCAAAGACAATGGCATCTAGTGGTCAAGGTATATATTAGTTAAACACATAGTCAAAGTTATTACTTAGATCCAATTTTTGGGGGAGTCATTGGTATATTGTATTCATCATATTCACATTCTATATCTAAATAGATTAATTATCCATTCATTATAAGCATACTCCCCAATCCATTTCCCTATTCATCCCATTTGGGATCATAGTCCCTAGTTCATGTATCCAATATAACTCCCTATTATGCAGAATTTTAGTTCTATTCCCCCCTCTTCTGGGCATTCTTATATGCTCCAGTATCTGAAATCTTAACTGGTTTATTTGATGTCCTGCCATGATAAAATGATTGGACACAGGGGCCTCCAGATTACCTATTCTGATATTGCTCTTATGCTGATTGATGCGTTCACGCACCTTGCGGGTGGTCTCACCCACATACCCCAGCCCACACGGACACTTAATCAAATAAACCGCGTAGTTTGTATTACAGGTAAAGTGATCCCTTAGTTTGTATTTTTTGCCTGTCCGAGGATGTGTGCAGATGGGGCCCTTTATGATGCTGTTGCAATTTTGACAACCAAGACAGGGTTTAAGTAAAAATTTCTGACCACGCCTCTAGAACACCCAGGAATCGCTGCAGCCGTACTTATTTGCATTTCTGAGGTTTATGAGACCATGCTTGTTTTATACAAGACTAGTTTATCCTACTGTAACCGACGTGAATATTTTACTACAAACATTTACAAAGTGAACCATATCCACCCAACATTGCTAAATGCCGACAGCATACACTGTCAGTATTTAACATTGCACTCACAGTCAAGTCTCACTATTATTTATTTTCAATTATTAATTAATTTTAAGTTTTCTTTTGTGCATATGTTAGTGGACTGGTTTATAGAGGGTGTTTTTTTTAGTTTTCATTCATTTGTTTTCTAGTGTTTTTTATAGCAGTTTTCTTCACAATAGTAGAATTCATTCTATGAGGCAACAAGTTAACAGTTGTGCAACCAATGCAGCTCCTTTGATTATTGTGAAGAGGGAAAGTACCAATCTCTTTGAATTCTACAATTTTTGAGATGTGATGTTGCAGTGAAATTTTAGTTTCACAAACACAGACCATTATCTGGAAACAAATTTTTAAATCTGTGCTTTTCTCAACACCTTTTAATTTTTTAATTAAAAATCCTTTTATTCTTATGTTGCTGTTCTTTTTTGCTCATACTTATGTCAATTTACAGGTTCCATTTCAAACATCACAAAGACCGCTGCTCCATAACCTGTCCCCCTGCTCTGAGTAGGCGGACAGACATCGCCGTAAATCAACCCGATCGAGTACGATCGGGTTGATTGACACCCCCCTGCTGGGGGCCCATTAGCCACGAGTCTGCAGGGGCTGGCGTTGCACCAGCAGCTCTTGTGAACTGCTGGTGCAATGCTGAATACGACGAGCGTATTGCTCGCCGTATTCAGCGAGGTCTGGCGGACCTGATCCGCACTGTCGGATCAGGTCCGCCAGACTTTCATAAATAGGGGCCCTTGTGTCAGCTGGAAGGGAAGCCACCATACCGGTCTCCATGATTTTCCACTTGGTTTGAAATGCTGATTAGAGAAGGCGGGGAACGGTGTAAATAGTTGAAGATTTCAAGGAAGGCTTAAATGTGCGATCAGTCCTGGTGAAACACCCCGATATACCGGGGGGGACGCTGCCTGTGTGGATCCCCGCTGCTACAGGCCTCAATTGTCCGATTCCAGCCCTGGGGTCATAAACACAGCAAAACGTTTCCAATTTTGTTGTGTATTGCTTAGGTGCCCAAATTATATTCTGTTGGAGTTAGATGCTGTAGTTGTGGAACTTTATACAGCAGATTAAAGGCCAATCTCCCAGAGCTCATAAAAAGTGTGACTACACCGAGCCACTGTTAGGACACGTCCCCCAGGGTCCGCCTCTCTTTTTGTCCCTCCCATTATCATTCAGTGTCCTCTAGAGCTTGGGTATAGTTTTCCCAACAGGAAGGATAATGCAGTGGACTCTCCTTATATTGAGAAGGAAAACATAAATTATGCTTACCAGATAATTTCATTTCCTTCTGTATAAGAAGAGTCCACGGCCCCGCCCGTGTTCTCCGATGGGCAGCCCTCTAAATTATTTTTTTTTTCTGGCACCATTTATACCCTGATATTTCTTCCACTGTTCCTTGTTCCCTTGGCAGAATGACTGGGGAATGGGGGAAGTGGGAGAGGTATTTAAGCCTTTGGCTGGGGTGTCTGTGCCTCCTCCTGGTGGCCAGGTTCAGTATTTGCCAACAGTAAGGAATGATGCCGTGAACTCTCCTTATACAGAAGGAAATTAAATGATCTAGGTAAGTCCAATATGAACTGGCACCAAGGTAACCCCCACCACTGGGGTTGCAAATTTGTTTGCAGGTGTGCAAGCTAACAGACCAGCACCACGGTCTGTAAAAGTAATATCCAAAGTAGTATAGCAGCACCACCAATTTAATATAAAATAATTATTTTATCAAGCCAACATAAAACAGACAATGTTTCGGATTTTCATCCTTAATCTTGTCTAATGTGCATACATTTAAAATCAACCTTAAATAGGCTGTAACCACGTCCCCACATACACCTCTACTTATCTTAACCCTTACCTATACAAAATCACATCTATATCCAAAGACAATGGCATCTAGTGGTCAAGGTATATATTAGTTAAACACATAGTCAAAGTTATTACTTAGATCCAATTTTTGGGGGAGTCATTGGTATATTGTATTCATCATATTCACATTCTATATCTAAATAGATTAATTATCCATTCATTATAAGCATACTCCCCAATCCATTTCCCTATTCATCCCATTTGGGATCATAGTCCCTAGTTCATGTATCCAATATAACTCCCTATTATGCAGAATTTTAGTTCTATTCCCCCCTCTTCTGGGCATTCTTATATGCTCCAGTATCTGAAATCTTAACTGGTTTATTTGATGTCCTGCCATGATAAAATGATTGGACACAGGGGCCTCCAGATTACCTATTCTGATATTGCTCTTATGCTGATTGATGCGTTCACGCACCTTGCGGGTGGTCTCACCCACATACCCCAGCCCACACGGACACTTAATCAAATAAACCGCGTAGTTTGTATTACAGGTAAAGTGATCCCTTAGTTTGTATTTTTTGCCTGTCCGAGGATGTGTGCAGATGGGGCCCTTTATGATGCTGTTGCAATTTTGACAACCAAGACAGGGTTTAAGTAAAAATTTCTGACCACGCCTCTAGAACACCCAGGAATCGCTGCAGCCGTACTTATTTGCATTTCTGAGGTTTATGAGACCATGCTTGTTTTATACAAGACTAGTTTATCCTACTGTAACCGACGTGAATATTTTACTACAAACATTTACAAAGCGAACCATATCCACCCAACATTGCTAAATGCCGACAGCATACACTGTCAGTATTTAACATTGCACTCACAGTCAAGTCTCACTATTATTTATTTTCAATTATTAATTAATTTTAAGTTTTCTTTTGTGCATATGTTAGTGGACTGGTTTATAGAGGGTGTTTTTTTTAGTTTTCATTCATTTGTGTTTTTTATAGCAGTTTTCTTCACAATAGTAGAATTCATTCTATGAGGCAACAAGTTAACAGTTGTGCAACCAATGCAGCTCCTTTGATTATTGTGAAGAGGGAAAGTACCAATCTCTTTGAATTCTACAATTTTTGAGATGTGATGTTGCAGTGAAATTTTAGTTTCACAAACACAGACCATTATCTGGAAACAAATTTTTAAATCTGTGCTTTTCTCAACACCTTTTAATTTTTTAATTAAAAATCCTTTTATTCTTATGTTGCTGTTCTTTTTTGCTCATACTTATGTCAATTTACAGGTTCCATTTCAAACATCACAAAGACCGCTGCTCCATAACCTGTCCCCCTGCTCTGAGTAGGCGAACAGACATCGCCGTAAATCAACCCGATCGGGTTGATTGACACCCCCCTGCTGGCGGCCCATTAGCCACGAGTCTGCAGGGGCTGGCGTTGCACCAGCAGCTCTTGTGAGCTGCTGGTGCAATGCTGAATACGACGAGCGTATTGCTCGCCGTATTCAGCGAGGTCTGGCGGACCTGATCCGCACTGTCGGATCAGGTCCGCCAGACTTTCATAAATAGGGGCCCTTGTGTCAGCTGGAAGGGAAGCCACCATACCGGTCTCCATGATTTTCCACTCGGTTTGAAATGCTGATTAGAGAAGGCGGGGAACGGTGTAAATAGTTGAAGATTTCAAGGAAGGCTTAAATGTGCGATCAGTCCTGGTGAAACACCCCGATATACCGGGGGGGGGACGCTGCCTTTGTGGATCCCCGCTGCTACAGGCCTCAATTGTCCGATTCCAGCCCTGGGGTCATAAACACAGCAAAACGTTTCCAATTTTGTTGTATATTGCTTAGGTGCCCAAATTATATTGTGTTGGAGTTAGATGCTGTAGTTGTGGAACTTTATACAGCAGATTAAAGGCCAATCTCCCAGAGCTCATAAAAAGTGTGACTACACCGAGCCACTGTTAGGACACGTCCCCCAGGGTCCGCCTCTCTTTTTGTCCCTCCCATTATCATTCAGTGTCCTCTAGAGCTTGGGTATAGTTTTCCCAACAGGAAGGATAATGCAGTGGACTCTCCTTATATTGAGAAGGAAAACATAAATTATGCTTACCAGATAATTTCATTTCCTTCTGTATAAGAAGAGTCCACGGCCCCGCCCGTGTTCTGCGATGGGCAGCCCTCTAAATTATTTTTTTTTTCTGGCACCATTTATACCCTGATATTTCTTCTACTGTTCCTTGTTCCCTTGGCAGAATGACTGGGGAATGGGGGAAGTGGGAGAGGTATTTAAGCCTTTGGCTGGGGTGTCTTTGCCTCCTCCTGGTGGCCAGGTTCAGTATTTCCCAACAGTAAGGAATGATGCCGTGAACTCTCCTTATACAGAAGGAAATTAAATGATCTAGGTAAGTCCAATATGAACTGGCACCAAGGTAACCCCCACCACTGGGGTTGCACATTTGTTTGCAGGTGTGCAAGCTAACAGACCAGCACCACGGTCTGTAAAAGTAATATCCAAAGTAGTATAGCAGCACCACCAATTTAATATAAAATAATTATTTTATTAAGCCAACATAAAACAGACAATGTTTCGGATTTTCATCCTTAATCTTGTCTAATGTGCATACATTTAAAATCAACCTTAAATAGGCTGTAACCACGTCCCCACATACACCTCTACTTATCTTAACCCTTACCTATACAAAATCACATCTATATCCAAAGACAATGGCATCTAGTGGTCAAGGTATATATTAGTTAAACACATAGTCAAAGTTATTACTTAGATCCAATTTTTGGGGGAGTCATTGGTATATTGTATTCATCATATTCACATTCTATATCTAAATAGATTAATTATCCATTCATTATAAGCATACTCCCCAATCCATTTCCCTATTCATCCCATTTGGGATCATAGTCCCTAGTTCATGTATCCAATATAACTCCCTATTATGCAGAATTTTAGTTCTATTCCCCCCTCTTCTGGGCATTCTTATATGCTCCAGTATCTGAAATCTTAACTGGTTTATTTGATGTCCTGCCATGATAAAATGATTGGACACAGGGGCCTCCAGATTACCTATTCTGATATTGCTCTTATGCTGATTGATGCGTTCACGCACCTTGCGGGTGGTCTCACCCACATACCCCAGCCCACACGGACACTTAATCAAATAAACCGCGTAGTTTGTATTACAGGTAAAGTGATCCCTTAGTTTGTATTTTTTGCCTGTCCGAGGATGTGTGCAGATGGGGCCCTTTATGATGCTGTTGCAATTTTGACAACCAAGACAGGGTTTAAGTAAAAATTTCTGACCACGCCTCTAGAACACCCAGGAATCGCTGCAGCCGTACTTATTTGCATTTCTGAGGTTTATGAGACCATGCTTGTTTTATACAAGACTAGTTTATCCTACTGTAACCGACGTGAATATTTTACTACAAACATTTACAAAGTGAACCATATCCACCCAACATTGCTAAATGCCGACAGCATACACTGTCAGTATTTAACATTGCACTCACAGTCAAGTCTCACTATTATTTATTTTCAATTATTAATTAATTTTAAGTTTTCTTTTGTGCATATGTTAGTGGACTGGTTTATAGAGGGTGTTTTTTTTAGTTTTCATTCATTTGTTTTCTAGTGTTTTTTATAGCAGTTTTCTTCACAATAGTAGAATTCATTCTATGAGGCAACAAGTTAACAGTTGTGCAACCAATGCAGCTCCTTTGATTATTGTGAAGAGGGAAAGTACCAATCTCTTTGAATTCTACAATTTTTGAGATGTGATGTTGCAGTGAAATTTTAGTTTCACAAACACAGACCATTATCTGGAAACAAATTTTTAAATCTGTGCTTTTCTCAACACCTTTTAATTTTTTAATTAAAAATCCTTTTATTCTTATGTTGCTGTTCTTTTTTGCTCATACTTATGTCAATTTACAGGTTCCATTTCAAACATTACTTTTGCCTGATTTTTGCTTCCTTTTTCATTTTATTCCTTATCTTTCTTTGGAATATGTTTTTGTGAAACCATAATAAAATACAAAGATGTTAAAAATGATTAACCTCAATAAACTCACAAACTGAATTATTAACTGCACAAGTACAATGAATGTATACATTATAAAACTAGTTCCTTAATAAGACATTGTCCTTTGAAAATGATGCTTGTAAAAGCATAAGGTCAGTTATCAAAATGTGTTTTTTTTTAATCTTCCATAATGTTCATTATTTATTATTCAAGCCATGTGGGAGCTAAGAAACTGCAAAATCTTTTGTTTATACAATCACGTGGTAGAAGCAAACTCTATGAAAAAGATTGGAATACGTTCAAGTTGGCTGTTTTAAAATGTGCATTTTAATTAAAATGTAAAATGGAGCATTTCAACATAACGATAATGAGAGATGTGTAATGAATTTTAGCTGAACAAACTCTCATTAGAAAACCAGTCTTTGGGAGAAAAGGAGTGTGATTGTTTGGGATATGGAATCTGTAATGAGGGTCAGGACCATCGGGAGCCTGGAGGGAAGACCTGAAGGTTTTTTCTGCAGAGCTGCAAACAATTATTAATCTTTAAACATGACAGAAGATCTGTGCCGAGATTGAACATCTCATTTGTAGTTCGACCTTGGTAGCTATCCATGGGAAAACACCAAGCAGAGTCCATTAAAATATTGTTTACTTGATGATACAAGCACATTATAAGGACATATTGTAGTGTTCATACAATCAGATCTATTAAATGACCACATTTAAACAATTATTTTTTAATTCCTTTGTATAATGTTTTCATATTGCTAATTGCAGACTTTATTGACTTACAATGATATGTATTTCAGATTGGTTTTCCAGACAGCAGTAAACATAATTATTATCAACATTATTTCATTTACATAAGGCTATGATTTAATATTTTCTCTTTGTTAATGTTAGTCACATAATATATTCCTATTATCTATGCTCCACAGTTCCAGAGAAGAGATTTTAATGATGAGACAAAAAGTTAGTTACTCAACAAAAAGGTTTGGCTCTGAAGAATCTAATAATAGTTTGTAGATCAGGGCAATGTGGATGATATTTTAGTGGTGATAAAATACCAGAGTATAGATAATATTTACTAAAAATCCAGATGCTACATGTATAATATAGGTTCATTGTATCACTCACCTTTTTTACCTTCTGTATTAAAAAAGTTGGGGATAACTCCTAATTAAATATTTTATGTATAGTTAGGGTTAACCGCACAGTGACTGATAGTTGCTAGAGCATTATAGGCCTGACCTGATGTCTGATGTGGTCATTATGATGACAGGGCCATGTGTCTGATTTAAGGTTTATATGCATAAAATGAGAGGGATTGTAAAGAACGACAATGAGGTCTGATATTGGCATATAGCTAATGGAAGCTACGCTAAGAATCATATCTGTTTCCCTTCTAGTGGAAGTATATCTTCTTGTAGTTATCTGCTCATCTGTCACTAATGAACCAATAGCAGGCTATATAATCCCTAGCATGTAATTCCAAAATGATGTTATTTCTCTGTATGAAACTTAGATATATTTTCCTGCACTTTCACTGAAGCTACATATTATGTTGACTGTGAATTAACATTGCTTCTCTACTTCTACCATTTATAGCACATTCACTCATGTGACTTATCCATGCTGCTATCAGCTCAAGTTTAGAAATGAAAAACCTTTGCTTCTCTACTACTTTTTCTCTTTAGGAGGTTTGGTTGTATACCCACACTTGCAGCAACATCAATCTTGCTAAACTTAGATTAGATCATATAGAATTGTACATTTTGTTGGGTTTATAGAAACTGAAAAAATAATTCAGACATAGGGGTAGATTTAACAAGGCCCTTGTTCCCCTTGTTTCCGCGCCAGCCTTTAGGCTCGCCAGAAACAGCAGTTGTCTAAAGACCGCTGCCCCATAACTTGTCCGCTGCCTCTGAGGCTGCGGTCTTCAATCCGCCCGATCCTATACGATAATACGATCGGGCTGATTGACACCCCCTGCTAGCAGCAAATCTTGCAGCCGCATAAGCATCAATAAACCATTTCCGCCCAATCATTCTGAGGACCTCATTAATCTTGTTTTCTCAACATGATTCATTTTGCAAATCTGTATCATAAAGATCAGGCTCAGATGGTGGCAGCCAAAGTTTGTGTTAGTTTTATAAAAAGGTTCCTGAAATTCTTATCCAGTAGATCACATATGTAATGTCAGGCATCATCGTCATGTAAACAGATCTTCAGGGTCATTTTAAAGGACTTGGTTGTTTGTATCTAGCTTATTCTTAGAGGAAATACTCCCTAATATATGTATCATCCTATATACTGTTGTGCTTTTAATACTAAATAATAATTTGGATATTTTATTATGAGTCATCCCAAATGTATATGGTGATAAATTGTGGTAACATCTTGAAATACCAACTAGTGGGTGGAAATGTCAACTTGAATAATGTTGATTAGCCAAGTGTTACTGAAGGCATGTGGTTCCATTTAATCACAGTCATATTCTATGTGATATTGTATTGAAGTGTGTTTTTAAAAAAAAGTATTTATATATACCACCATGCAAAAGTTTCAGGCTGATGTGAAAAATGCCGTAAAGTAAGATTGCTTTCAAAAATAGAAATGTTAATAGTTTGTTTTTATCAATTAACAAAGTGCAAAGGTGAATGAACAGAAGAAAAATCTATATCTAATCCATATTTGGTGTGACATCTTTGCATTCAAAAGTGTGTGTGTGTATATATATATATATATATATATATATAAAATTATAATTATTATTTTTTTCAGCTGCTCTTTGCTGGAGGGGTTGTATCACCCTACCTTTCTCTTTAAAATACCCCAAAAGATGTTCTATTGGATTCGAGTCAGGTGTTATACTTGGCCAGGTCATATTTTTATTTTTTCTTCTTTAGAAACTCCTTTGTGATTTTGCCAGTGTACTTTGGATTGTTATTATGTTGAAGCAGCAGTGCTCCTTAACTTGTCCTCCACTTTTTAGGTGGTGGACTGCAATCATCCTGATCAGATACAATCGGGATGATTGACACTCCCTGCTAGCGGCCGATTGGCTGCGAATGTGCAGGGGGCAGCATTGCACAAGCATTTTACAAGAAATGCGTGTGCAATGTTAAATACTGACAGTGTATGTTGTCGGCATTTAGCAATGTTGGGTGGATATGGTTCACTTTAGCGAATAATGTCCATCCAGCATTTGGTAAATTGACCCCTAGGAGTCAACTTGTCAGCCAGTATTTTGGTATCTCCACGCGCATTCTTGGGGGTCGATTTATGAAGCAGCGGAAGCAGCGGATGAGTTAAGGACCGCTGCTCCTTAACTCATCTGCCACCTCTGAGGTGGTGTCAGGGTGCCAGGAATCAGACTGAGACGAGAAATGCAAAAATAATCACACTTTTATTAATAGCAAAACAATAATAAAAAGTCCACAAGTCAAATAACAAGCCAGGAGTCAAAACCAGAGCTGTTAGTCAGACGAGCCGAGTCAGGAGCCAAAACGAATAGTCAGACGAGCCAGAATCAGGAACAAGGAAAACAGCAGAGTCAGGAACAAGCTAGGGATCAGGAACCAGGAAGGACGTCAGGCAGCCAGGTAATACACAGGAACTCTTACAAACAGGTCTGAGAGAACGCAAAGGCTGAACAGAGGCCCTTTAAATAATAAGTGATGACATCACAATTCTGAGACTGCATCCTGTCTCACACAGATGATGCACACCAGTCTGGCCATAAAAGAAAGTGCAGGAAATGAGCAGCATCCCCCACAATGCACCATAGTCAGGAAGAGAGGTGAGTAAAATGGCTGCCAGCAGCACATGGCAAACAAAACAGGGAAAAAACCCTGACAGGTGGCAGACAGCAATCAGCCCGATCGAATACGATTGGGTTGATTGACTACCCCTGCTAGTGGTCAATTGGCCGCAAATCTGCAGGGGGCGGTATCATGTCTGTCCGCACCATGATAAATGTACCCCTTGGTGATATCTATAAATTTTATCTCCCCAACACCTTGTGCACTTATGCAGCTCCATATCATCACAATCCCACCTCCACACTTCTCTGTTGGGACTGTGCATTCACTATGGTAGTCCTGGCCAGGTTCATGCTAAACATGCTGGACCCCATCTGAGCCAAACAAATTTATCTTGGTCTCAGCTGACCAAAGAATGTGCTCCCAATATTCATTAGGCTTCTTTTAATGTTCTAATGCAAAGGGGCAACTTTTTTTTCAATCAAAAGAGCATCCTTAGTAATTAATTTGCCCAATTTCTTATGTTTTGCTGTATTGTGCCGTTTTCACACAACTTTCCTGTCAAAATGCATTGTTTTCCAACCCCCCTAGTAAGACTCATTATACAAGTCCTATCAGGGGGGGTCTACCTGGGTATGAATATGGCGCAGACATCGCCTTATCGCCATTCTGGGAGTCAAGCAAGGTCGCCGCTGATGTGATCGCTACAGTTTCGATCTTGTGAACAAAACAGGCCAGCTCTATTTGCACTACATAACCGCACCATATGCACATTTGACGAGTTTTGAGGATAATAATATTCAGAAATCTTGATGACGATTGGATTAGTTGTTTAGCGGTTTTACCGCCCACATTATGGTGGGCTGTCTAGAGTGACGCCATTAGAGGTATAAAATAGTACATTTTAAAGTATTCAGAAGCATGATTTGGATATTAAAGTAGGTTGATTTTGTTATATTACAACATACTTAACAATTGGTATGTTTTCTTAGGGGTCAAAATGTTATTGTTTTGTAATCCTTTAATCTTTTTTTTTTCTGCTGAAGAGCAAGCAAGGGTTTTATTCTTGGACACCATCCATAGAGGTTGATGTTATTCAATGTCCTTTGCACTGTCTGAGCTGTCACAGTAATTCTGTTTTCCATTGATAACCCCTAAAGGAAGTCTGAAGCACTTGCCCGTCTGTTTTTCAGAACTAGATTGTGCAAGTAGTGCACTGTCCATGGTGTCATTTTAGGAGGACAGCCACTGCAGCTCTGATTAGTGATAATATGGCCCGTTCTATACCTCCTGATTACTGCTGCAACTGTGTTCTGACTGATTTTTAGTTGGTCACCAATCTTCCTGGATCCTTTTCCATCTTTGTGAAGTCTCACAATAAGATTTTTTCAATTACTCTGGCTATTCTTTTTAATGTGGAGCCATGATGAAGACAGGCACAGCCCATAGGTCCAAAATTGAGAAAGTTCTGGTACATATGATTTTATTTATTTTGTAAACATGTTTTTATTGAAGTTTTACACTTAACAAAAAATTTAAGTGCACAACTATAAACAGTACAAAAGTTATCCGGTACTCAAACAATATATAATTAAGCTTCAGTTGTAAGTATTCATGGGGGTTGTGTCTGCATGTAACAAAGTTGACACTCTCTTTTAGTGCATCTGGTCATTTCTGAAGGATCAGTCCACTGATATATTTATTAGTATGTATGTTAAGGTGGGGGTTTTAGGAAACAAATGATTGCAGGGCTGGTGATAGACTCTAAGGGGTTGTGATATTTATTTAGGATGGATTCCCAGTAGAATTTGATATCTAGAAACATTTAAATTTTTTAGGTTCTGAAGTATCCATATTCTTCAAAGTTTAAGGTTTTTTCATATGGGAAATCCATTCCGTTATAGATGGGGTGGTGGATTTTTTCCCAATTCCTGGCAATTAAAGTCTTAGGCCTAGATTTGGAGTTTGGCGGTAGCCGTGAAAACCAGCGTTAGAGGCTCCTAACTCCGCCGACCCCTATATTATATTTATTAACCCCTAATCTGCCCCCCACAACGTCGCTGCCAGCTACCTACACTTATTAACCCCTAATCTGCCGTCCGCACGCCGCCGCCAGCTACATTATAGCTATGTACCCCTAATCTGCTGCCCTAACATCGCCGACCCCTATATTATATTTATTAACCCCTAACCTGCCCCCCACAACGTCGCCACCACCTACCTACAATCATTAACCCCTAATCTGCCGACCGCAAAGAGCCGCCACCTACATTATAGCTATGTACCCCTAATCTGCTGCCCCTAACACCGCCGACCCCTATATTATATTTATTAACCCCTAATCTGCCCTCCCTAACATCCACGACACCTAACTTCAATTATTAACCCCTAATCTGCCGACCGAATCTCGCCGCTATTCTAATAAATGTATTAACCCCTAAAGCTAAGTCTAACCCTAACACTAACACCCCCCTAAGTTAAATATAATTTAAATCTAACGAAATTAATTAACTCTTATTAAATAAATTATTCCTATTTAAAAAAAAATACTTACCTGTAAAATAAACCCTAATATAGCTACAATATAAATCATAATTATATTATAGCTATTTTAGGATTTATATTTATTTTACAGGTAACTTTGTATTTATTTTAACCAGGTACAATAGCTATTAAATAGTTAAGAACTATTTAATAGCTAAAATAGTTAAAATAATTACAAAATTACCTGTAAAATAAATCCTAACCTAAGTTACAATTAAACCTAACACTACACTATCAATAAATTAATTAAATACAATACCTACAATTACCTACAATTAAACCTAACACTACAATAGCAATAAATTAATTAAATACAATACCTACAAATAACTACAATGAAATAAACTAACTAAAGTACAAAAAATAAAAAAGAACTAAGTTACAAAAAATAAAAAAATATTTACAAACATTAGAAATATATTACAACAATTTTAAACTAATTACACCTACTCTAAGCCCCCTAATAAAATAACAAAGCCCCCCAAAATAAAAAAATGCCCTACCCTATTCTAAATTACAAAAGTTCAAAGCTCTTTTACCTTACCAGCCCTGAACAGGGCCCTTTGCGGGGCATGCCCCAAAGAATTCAGCTCTTTTGCCTGTAAAAAAAAACATACACTACCCCCCCCAACATTACAACCCACCACCCACATACCCCTAATCTAACCAAAACCCCCCTTAAATAAACCTAACACTAAGCCCCTGAAGATCTTCCTACCTTATCTTCACCTCACCGGGTATCACCGATCGGTCCTGGCTCCAAAATCTTCATCTAAGCCCAAGTGGGGGCTAGACATCCATCATCCGACGGCTGAAGAAGTCCAGAAGAGGGTCCAAAGTCTTCATCCTATCCGGGAAGAAGAGTAGATCCGGACCGGCAACCATCATCTTCCAAGCGGCATCTTCTATCTTCATCCGATGAGGACCGGCTCCATCTTGAAGACCTCCACCGCGGACCCATCTTCTTCCGACGACGACTTCCCGACGAATGGAATCAGCCAATCAGAATCAAGTTCAATCCGATTGGCTGATTCAGCCAATCGGATTGAACTTGATTCTGATTGGCTGATTCCATCAGCCAATCAGAATATTCCTACCTTAATTCCGATTGGCTGATAGAATCCTATCAGCCAATCGGAATTCGAGGGACGCCATCTTGGATGACGTCATTTAAAGGAACCGTCATTCGTCGTCTAGTCGTCGGAGAAGAAGGATGGATCCGCGATGGAGGTCTTCAAGATGGAGCCGGTCCTCATCGGATGAAGATAGAAGATGCCGCTTGGAAGATGATGGTTGCCGGTCCGGATCTACTCTTCTTCCCGGATAGGATGAAGACTTTGGACACTCTTCTGGACTTCTTCAGCCGTCGGATGATGGATGTCTAGCCCCCGCTTGGGCTTGGATGAAGATTTTGGAGCCAGGACGGATCGGTGATACCTGGTGAGGTGAAGATAAGGTAGGAAGATCTTCAGGGGCTTAGTGTTAGGTTTATTTAAGGGGGGTTTGGGTTAGATTAGGGGTATGTGGGTGGTGGGTTGTAATGTTGGGGGGGGTATTGTATGTGTTTTTTTACAGGCAAAAGAGCTGAATTTCTTGGGGCATGCCCCGCAAAGGGCCCTGTTCAGGGCTGGTAAGGTAAAAGAGCTTTGAACTTTTGTAATTTAGAATAGGGTAGGGCATTTTTTATTTGGGGGGCTTAGAGTAGGTGTAATTAGTTTAAAATTGTTTTAATATTTTTCTAATGTTTGTAGATATTTTTTTATTTTTTGTAACTTAGTTATTTTTTATTTTTTGTACTTTAGTTAGTTTATTTAATTGTATTTATTTGTAGATATTGTATTTAATTCATTTATTGATAGTGTAGTGTTAGGTTTAATTGTAGGTAATTGTAGGTATTTTATTTAATTTATTTATTGATAGTGTAGTGTTAGGTTTAATTGTAACTTAGGTTAGGATTTATTTTACAGGTAAATTTGTAATTATTTTAACTATTTTAGCTATTAAATAGTTCTTAACTATTTAATAGCTATTGTACCTGGTTAAAATAAATACAAAGTTACCTGTAAAATAAATATAAATCCTAAAATAGCTATAATATAATTATAATTTATATTGTAGCTATATTAGGATTTATTTTACAGGTAAGTATTTAGCTTTAAATAGGAATAATTTATTTAATAAGAGTTAATTAATTTCGTTAGATTAAAATTATATTTAACTTAGGGGGGGTGTTAGTGTTAGGGTTAGACTTAGCTTTAGGGGTTAATACATTTATTAGAATAGCGGTGAGCTCCAGTCGGCAGATTAGGGGTTAATGTTTGAAGTTAGGTGTCGGCGATGTTAGGGAGGGCAGATTAGGGTTTAATACTATTTATTATAGGGTTAGTGAGGCGGATTAGGGGTTAATAACTTTATTATAATAGCGGTGCGGTCCGGTCGGCAGATTAGGGGTTAATAAGTGTAGGCAGGTGGAGGCGACATTGTGGGCGGCAGATTAGGGGTTAATAAATATAATATAGGGATCGGCGGTGTTAGGGACAGCAGATTAGGGGTACATAGGGATAATGTAAGTAGCGGCGGTTTACGGAGCGGCAGATTAGGGGTTAATAATAATATGCAGGGGTCAGCGATAGCGGGGGCGGCAGAATAGGGGTTAATAAATGTAAGGTTAGGGGTGTTTAGACTCGGGGTACATGTTAGAGTGTTAGGTGCAGACGTAGGAAGTGTTTCCCCATAGCAAACAATGGGGCTGCGTTAGGAGCTGAACGCGGCTTTTTTGCAGGTGTTAGGTTTTTGTTCAGCTCAAACAGCCCCATTGTTTCCTATGGGGGAATCATGCACGAGCACGTTTTTGAAGCTGGCCGCTTCCATAAGCAACTCTGGTATCGAGAGTTGCAGTGGCGTTAAATATGCTCTACGCTCCTTTTTTGGAGCCTAACGCAGCCATTCTGTGGACTCTCAATACCAGAGTTATTTTAAAGGTGCGGCCAGAAAAAAGCCAGCGTTAGCTACGCGGGTCGTTACCGACAAAACTCTAAATCTAGCCGTTAGAGTTTAAGCAAAACTGCAGGAGCCTGAAGCAAAGTTTAAATGTATTTTGGGGTAGCAGGTTTAGCAAAAGGATGGATTTAGGGTGAATAAGGGTCCCAACAGGGTTTTCAAAAACTTATCTAGGGATGCCTAAAATTGGTTAAGTTTGGGGCAACTCTACCATATGTTGAGCATTTAATCAAAAATAATCTAAAAACACATTATTAATACTACCAGTCTCTCTCAGTAACGTGGTTAAAATATTTGACAAAAGCAAAAACTTGATAAATGAATATTTATTATGAGCAAAAATCAAGTCACAGTGCATTATTAATAAAAAGATGTTAACAAATAGAATTATACACAAGCAAACAGATTTTAAAATAAAAAGGAGACATAACAGAACCTAATACTCTACTAGCTTAGATGTCTGCACCAGGCAGATTGGCAAGAAAAGATGGTCACTCATGCTGTAACAGCCTCCCATGTAGAATGCACCACTTGTATTGTTAGAAACAAAGCTTTATACATGTGCATCAGATATAGAAAAACATGTTAGTCCAATTAACAATAAATGAAGTCACATATATATTGCATGCTACAATATATCAAATAAGCATAGTATCCTTGATGACAACTATAGACAAAATATTGATGAACTGGAGGTAGCCACCACAAAATAACTAAAGCAAACCTATCATATATTTTGGTATATATCTCCCACCACAAATTGAAGCCATTCTTGTACTTCTAGCAACATAAATATCACTCATGGGGAGACGTATAGCTTAAATTGCACAGGCCACTTTTGGACCTTAATACCTTTGAAATCCAAATATTAGGGAACCACACTTGTATTTGCTAATGCTAAGTGGCAGGTTACAGCATATTTTAAGAGACATTGGGCTTATAACTAAATATTATGGGGTAGATTTACTATATGTCTAGTGAAATGCTTGTGCAATGCCGCCTCCAAAATACAGTGTAGTAATCTTTATAAAAAAATCGTAGCATCTTTATTTTTTCATAAAGTAGCTACACAAAACAGTTATAAGGGGCCAAAATTGGTGGGTGTGGCGTGTTAGAAAAAAAACGGCACTGAATAGTGCCTTTCCATTGCGGTCTATGGGAACTGTGTGTTCCCTGTAAATATGTATTCATATATAGATATATACATATATATTTACACATTGCTGCCCATCACTTTGCGACTTTCCCTTCGCTGCGGCATGAGAATGAGGCTCCAATTTTGTGCACTGGTATTACAAAGTATTTACAAATTTTGCGGAAGCGATATTTTGCACTTAACTTGTAATCTGGCCCTATGGGGTCAATTCATCAAGTCCCGTATGAAGGCTTGTCGAAAACAGAAGTTATGAAGCAGTGGTCTAAAGACCGTTGCTCCATAACCTGTCCGCCTGCTCTGAGGCGCCGGACAGAAATCAACCTGATCGAATATGATCGGGTGTATTGACACCCCCTGCTAGCGGCCGATTGGCCGTGAATCTGCAGAGGGCAGCATTGCACCAGCAGTTCACAAGAACTGCTGGTGCAATGATAAATGCTGACAGCGTATGCTGTAATTGACCCCTAGATGTTGTGACTGTTACTTACCACCTATAGTTATCTTTATAGTTTCTTAAAATTATTGATTTGTACCATGTCTCTAATTGTGATTTTCTTACCCAAAAGTGAGTATTCTTTATTTTGGTGACAATGTTGTAAGTTTTCTGTGAAAAGTGCTGTACCCTTATGTAAAACCTTTGATTTATTGAGAATTATGATATTGTTTATATCTACCAGGTCTGTAATTGTACCTATGAACCTCAATTTTAAAAAAATGTAAGTAAAAAAAACTTTTAAATCTAGCAAACCATAGGAAAACACTTGCTACATGTATAAATCACAACTCATTTATTAATGTGATGTTTTTGTGGTTTTACCCCATCTTTAGACCATGAACACATACAAAAAATACAGTGTAGTTACCCCTATATAAGCAAACAAATGCATCCTAGACACCTCGGTGGTGCTCACTGAGTACCGCCCCCTCTGACATCATCACCAAGGTAGTTAAAGAAATCTTCCACTTTGTTGTCATAACAAACTACTCCCATGGCTTGTTGCTACTTAAAGTATACAGTGATGCTTATAAAGTGCATTTTAAAAACATTAAAACACATTTTAAAGTAACATTTGTCACATCCTGATCTATTCATACTGTTGCAATTGTACACTAAATTGAATGCCCAACTGAATATCCCTAAGAATCTTAAAACTATATCAGTGTCTATGCTTTAACAGTTTATACAAATACAACCTGTCATATATTTGGCTAATTATTTTGGGGATACACTCTTTTTATCATACACAATGCTATTTATGTACAAAAAAATATCTAGTTTATATCCTACAGAGAAAATACTTGCAAAATTAAAACTTTAAAGGGACAGTAAACAAAATAACATTACGAATGCAGAATTATATAACATTATCTTCGTGACACCTTGGGAAAAAAAATTTTTTTTTTAGAGATTTTATCACCCAAAGTTATACTTACCTTGCTTTTCTCGCCAGCCTCTTCTGATCCGGTCTTCTTTTCAAAAGTGGGTCACGGGCACGCAGTCTATTCACAGCAAACACGATTGCGCTATTGAACTAAATGTTGTGCACTCCCACTCTGGGTAAAGCTCACACAATCCCACAAAAAAGCACTTGCAGCAATATATACAGTCATGGCCATAAATATTGACACCTCTGCATTTCTGTTAGATAATGCACCACTTCGCTCAGAAAATTGTTGCAATTTCAAATGTATAGGCATTCTCATGTTTATTTCTTTTGTTTGTATTAGTATGACACAAAAAAGTGGAGAAAAAAGCCAAATCTAACACATTCCACGCAATACTTCAAAAATTGAATGGACAAAATTATTGGCACCCTCAATTTAATATTTGGTAGCACACCCATTGGAAAAAATAACTGAAATCAATCGCTTCCTGTAACCATCAATTAGTTTCTTACAACTCTCTACTTGAATTTTGGGCCACTCTTCTTTCGCCAACTGCTCCAGGTCTCTCAGATTGGAAGGGTTCCTTTTCCCAACTGCTGTTTTGAGATCTCTCCACAGGTGCTCTTTTATGGAATTGAGATCTGGACTCGTTGCTGGCCAGTTCAGTACTCTCCAATGCTTTGTCTTAAACCATTTCTGGGTGCTTTTTGACGTGTGTTTTGGGTCATTTTATTTCTGTAAGACCCATGATCTGTGATGTAGACCCAACTTTCTGACACTGGGCTCTACATTGCACCACAGAATTATTTGGTAGATTTCATAATGTCATACACACAGTCAAGACATCCAGTGCCTGAAGCAGCAAAGCAACCCCAAAACATAAGTGAACCTCCACCATGTTTGACTGTACCCTTCCACTTTTTTGTGGACAATACTATTGGTACTTTTAACCTAATATTAAATAGAACAGCCTTTGGAGACAAGCTCTGCTATCAAGTGCTTTCTATAGTTCCCACTTTTTGACTGGGATTTTGGCCCATTCTTGTTAAAGCAAAATATTGTCTCAGGTTTGATGGGTGCCTTTTCCCAACTGTGGGCTAGATTACAAGTGGCACAGTATTTTTTTCGCACTCGCAAAAACTCCGCTTGTGTTGAGCTTTTTGCTAAATTATAAAAAAATCCATGGGAGTGAGTACAATGTTTTTTAGATGACACATATGACCTAGCACTGTCTAACTGTGAAAAACTGTAAAGATGCACTAAGATAAGAGGCAGCCTTCAAGGGCTTAGAAATTAGCATATTGAGCCTACCTAGGTTTACCAAGACAACAAAGCAAATTTGATAAGAAAAGTAAAATGGAAAGTTGTTTAAAATTACATGCCCTATCTGAATCATGAAAGTTTTATTTGACTAGACTGTGCCTCCTTTAAGTTTATATACAGTGTGCAAACTTTATCACAGTAATTTGTTTTTACATTCTTAACATGCATTTCATCATTTTAAGTATATAAATATATTATTTATTCAAGTTCTCAGAGTGGCCTGGAACCATCCCCATTATGTTATATAAGTAGGTTCATTTTACACTTCTTTAGTTTTTTTGCTTCAGCAGCAAGCAAACCCTGAAACCAAGTGCCACCTGCACTTTATAACAAGAGACAGGCATCAAAACAGGCTGGTTTGTGCAGTGCATGTTGGTCATATTGCATATAATATACACACTGACACGTTTAGTATGTTGTTGATGCAAAGTGGCTCTTTTTGTTTCTGTAAATCTGTTTGACTGCATTTAGATCATAGAAACAAAGAATTTGGTAAATAAGAACCAAAAGGCTGATCAAGTCTACACATATTACTTGTGCAGTGTAAACTCACTTATTTCTTATGATAGAGCCTGTCCTAGGCATTTTTAAATTCTTTTTACAGGCCTTGTGTTTAACACCACTATTGGAAGTTTATTCCATAAATTCACTACTTTTTCAGTAAAAAACTGCTTCCTTCCATTTCCCTGTTTTTGTTTCCCTTTTTTTGTGGAAAATGTTTTCAACGTCCACTTTATTAAGTCCCTTGATATATTTAAATGTTTCTATCATGTCACCTCTTGCCCTCTCTCCACTAATCTATGCATAATCATAGAGTCTTTATACGCTTTATATTTTAGACCATGTACCATTTCAGAAGCCCTCCTTTGGACGTTGTCTAGAACACATACCTGTATGTGAGTTTTGAAGAGTATCAACACAAATTTTTTTCCCCTGTCAGACAACAGGCATCAAGTAGCTGAAGAGAACCAGACTGTATAACTATAACTGTTGGATAAAGCCCTTCCTAGGAATGTCATCACTAACTTCCAATTGGGTAAGCAAAAGGGACATTACACTGAAACATTTTTTTCATAAATGGAAAGAGTCCACAGCTGCATTCATTACTTTTGGGAATTCAGAACCTGGCCAACAGGAGGAGGCAAAGACACCCCAGCCAAAGGCTTAAATACCTCCCCCACTTCCCTCATCGCCCAGTCATTCTTTGCCTTTCATCCCAGGAGGTTGGCAGAGAAGTGTCAGAAGTTTTCAATAGTCTCTTATGGAGGGTAGTACACTTCGGCATGGGACTGGAGTTTTAATTAATCCTGTCAGCCTCTCAGTGAGAGCATGGGTGAAAGTTAGAGCCCGGAGATGCAGGGAGAGTCTTTTTGCAAAACCAACCGACTCATATTAACAGCTCCACAAGCAATCGAGTCCATGGCAGAAATGACGCTACTATCTGTCACACTTGAAGGGCCGTGTTCCTGTTCCATGGCATAGATTCCTGTAAGATTGTTTAATTTTACTTTCATCATGGATGTATTGTAATTAAAACTGTTTATCTGAGAGGGGCTACAACCTTTCAGGGATAACTTTAACATAGGGTCTCAGTGAGGCTCCTTTTTGTATCTCTAAATTAAGGGTTAATATCTCCTGAGGGGGGTTATTGAACAGGGGGTTTATGATCATGTTTGTTATGTGATTCTGTCTGCTACTGTGTAGTGTTGCTTTGGCTCATGGCTATTTTGGAACATAACAGCCTATGTCTAGTGACGCGGCCTTTACGGTCGGGCACGCTTTTGCATGGCCCGCACGGCTTACCTTGTGACCGGGTGTGGCCACATTTTGGCTTTCCATTTTCGCATTCCTGACCATGTGGTGATGGAGAAATCCTGGTTCGCTGGTGTCTGGTTCCCTAGAGGTGGTGAGTGCCCCAGCCATTGGGGGTGTAAGGTGTTGTTTAGATTTTTCTTATTAGCCCATTTTTTATTCAATATCCCAGTTATGGAGGATTCTGATTTTGTGGAGACGGATGTCTCTGTTTCAGACTCTACTTCTTGTGAACAATATGAATTGGCCCGGGTGATACATGCCCATCAGTTATGTTCCGAATGCTGTTTTATAGTGCACTGTTCCTCGGGATTGGGGAATCAGGTGCCCTCTGAGCCATCCCCCTATGGGGATTCTATTTTCCACAAGGCGAGTTCCCTACCATCAACTCTTACTACGCATGTAGATAACCGATACGCTACTTATCCTTCTATGGAGTGCGGTCTGTTCCCCCTGGAGGTTACAACATGGTTCCGCATGGCCATATCTTTGGCGCTGGCACATCTGCACCTCCCAGGAGTGTGCTTACGATATTGTTAGTGTTCCGTTAACCGGGGCTCGTCAGGAGTGGGATCGCCTGGTCCAGTTCAGCCCTCCGGAGTAGCGACTGTCCCTGAGGCCTCAGGAGGTCAACCTTTGGGGCCGGTGTTTTCTTTTGTCCCAGCGGAGGTATATTGTGCATCTTCGTGTTGCTGGAGGATCCCACTCTTAATGGGTATGGGGATTCTCAGTCTTACTCTTCGACTGGTTTGCTTGCATAGACATAAGGGATGAAGTAATCTTCTTATAGTCTTTGTTATTTGTGTATCATTTTCCAGTTCTGAGCTTAGAGGATGGTTTTTATTTGGTCTAAAGCTCATGTTGTTGTGTGATGTTTCCTTCGGGTACTTCTCTGGAATTGATACTCGCAATTTTGTGGTTGCACTGTTTACTTTTACAAGAGTGATGACATACTAGTCCTATGTTCTGTCTGACTGTTCTTTATCCCTCCATCTTGGGGGAGACTGTATGTGGCCTTGACAATGCTGGGGCCCTTGGATTCAGGCTGGTCCTGACTGGGTACAAATCTGTCTGTCTTTGAGGCCTATTTCAGACACATTGCGCCTTTTTATGTCTGGCTGGTCTGGTGAGGACGCCTAGTGATCACAATATGATTTGTGTTGTTTACTTGTTATTTTACAAGCTTCAACTAGCATCCTGAGAGGACTTGATGATCCGTGGTTGCTTAGGGGCATAGGGGATTGGTTCAGTCCTCATTCATTTTTCAATCTAATGGGCCGGGACTCCGTTGAGATCTGAGGCGACATGCTCAGTCGTTTCCAAATTTTCCGAGAACTAGAGTGTTCCTTCCCGTTGTGGGTTGGAGGTTTGGAGGATTTAGGTCCTTCATACCGCCGTTCTTACAGTTTTGCCTTTCATGGTCTCTTTGGAAGTGTCCTTTTAAGACTTGTTACTTTTAGAGGTTCTCTTCCTTTCTGGACTTTGTCCGTTTTTTCTGGTGGCTTTTGCCGCTTAATTAGGAAGTGAAGGCCGTGGGGCTCTGACTTCCTTCGGGAGTTAGTCATCTCCATATGAGGGGCGATAGGAGGTGTTGTCTCTTTTTCCAAGCTTTCTGCTTAGGGGATGTTTTTCTGCCTGGGTTTGGGATGCTTTGCATTCTTCTCCCTTGGGTGTGGTCCTCTGGAAAGTTAATCTGAAAGGATTATGGAGACTAGCCTTTCCTTTCTACTCTCTCTTTCGGGTGACACTGTTCTCATTCTCATTTCCCTTGTGTTGCCCTTGGGGCCTTTGGGCTCTAGAGAAATTGCGTGACTTTGTCGTGGCTTAGCACCTTATTGGGGGGGTGTTGACCTCTGGCCAAGGGTGTTCTCTTCCCTTTGGGCTGGGAATTGCGAGTGAATCCTGTACCCATTTTCCAGGTTCCCCGGTTATCATCCCCTGTGAGGTCTGATTGCTTCAGACGGGGTATCTTGTGTTCCCTGGGGATGTCGTTTGTTCTAGGATGATTCTGGGTCCAGGGTTCTTGTGTTGGATCCTTCTTGGATGTCTGGAGACTTATAATCCTGTGGACTGGTTTGGGACGACCCAGTTTTTTCAGGGACCTTATGTTGCGACATAGGGGCTAGCTCATTGGGCTTGCAAGCAGGAAGGCCAGAGTTCACATCCACCTTCGGGTACTGGTTATAAACTTTAAGGCCTGACTTCATGGGGAGTTTTTTCTCTGTTGGGTCAATAGTGGGGTCTGGATGATTTTTCATTGGGTCCGTGTTTTGATCATACTATGGCTTCATGTCTTGTAGACATGTATGCTGTTCTTATCTGTGCCCTTCCCTTTTGAGGGGATTGTGTGTCTTCCTTATGAGCTGGGGTTTCCTCTCTTTGGGGGTCATTGTCCTGCCCTGTGTGTAGGAGGTTGGATCAGGTGGCTTATCTCTGTAAGGGGCAGCATCTGCTGCTCTGTGGGCTCTGTTCCACAAGTTGGTAATTGATCTCTCTACATAGAGACTGTCTAAGAGAGTTGTGACAAGTCTTCCTACGGATCTATTGCACTTTTCTCTGTTCCAGGTCCTAGGGGGTTCTCCTTGAGAGCGCTTTATTTTGGAGGAGCGGATTGGGTTGGCACCTGAGCTCTGTTGGGGTGGGTGAGTCCCCCCTTTTTTACCATTCCCTGGGGGCTTGTGGTTGGGGTCTTTCTGACCCCCTGTCTATCGTACATGTCTGTCGCTTGGGCTGGTCTGGTGTTGGAGCAGGATCTGAGATCTGTTGCTCTGCTATTTCGTCCTCGGAGCATTCGAGGTACGGTAAGCCTCTTTGAGGTTTCTCCTTTCTCCATCAAGATTTGTGGAATGGACCGGTGGCTCTTAGATAGCCTGCGACTTTATCCACTGGTTAGTGGATACTTAGCTATCTGAAGGATCATATCTTCAGCTGCTTTCTACTTGCTCTGCAAGTATTTAAGTTTCAGAGTAATTTTTAGATAACTGCAGCGTGCAGTGTTTTTGCTTCAGGTGTTGTTTGTCAGACCTATCTGAGCTTGCTGCACAAGGTTTCATTTCTGAATATTTCGGTATTCTGAGCTACCTTTTTGCGACTTGGGCACCTTCGTCTTCAGTTGCTTTCTAGAGTGTGGTTGCACTGTGTTAGGGGAAGGTCCTCTCTCTCTTTCAGACTCCCGGCCTTATCCTGTGGTTTCTGTATTTCTGGGGTCTGGGCATTGCTTCCCTTTGTTTCTATGAGACTGGTTGGGTTTCTTTTAGCCTGACCCAGTTTCTCTGTTTTTTTGCTCTGTATTTGTGCCCTTTTTAGGGTTTTTTTTTCTGGAGTTCCTTATGCTAGATGTTCAGCTAGCTCAGCATACTAATGCACTGTGGTGCACTGTAGCAAACCGAGGGTTGCAAGTTCGATCCCCGGCGAGGTCTACTCAGCCTTTCCTCCTTTCGAGGTTGATAAAATGAGCAGCGCCTTGAGTCCCTCAAGGGGGATTAGCTGTGCTTTACAAGTACAATCATGTTTTCCCCATGTCTTTTCTTCTTTGTGGAAGAATACAGTAGTTTGGTCCCTTTCTTTAGTAAGGTATGTGTTGTTTGGAGACCGACTGCTGGGCGACGGTGTCTCTTGGAGGCTGTTCACTCAGTCAAGTCTAGTTCCTGCAGTCTCTAGCAAGGCTTATGGACTATCTGTGGGTCAGTGTCCTTGGGCCTTTTCCTTTTTTTCAAAGTTGTTCTCGGAAGCAGGATTTTGTTGGGTAGGGGTTTTCAGGCCTGGTACCCTCAGAATGGGCCGCCTCTTGTACCCTCCCATTTTTGCATTCAGTGTCCTCTATAGCTTGGGTATTGTTTTCCCAAAAGTAATGAATGCAGCTGTGGACTCTTTCCATTTATGAAGAAAAACTTAAATTTTGCTTACCTGATAATTTTCTTTTCTTCAGATGGAAAGATTCCACAGCTCCACACCCATATTTTTTCTGTGGGGCGTCTGTTATTTTCACCTTGATATTTCTTCTACTGTTCCTTGTTCCCTCGGCAGAATGACTGGGGGATGAGGGAAGTGGGGGAGGTATTCAGGTAAGCATAATTTAAATTTTTCAAGTATTCATATGAAAAATCACCAGTTAAATAAATGAAATATTGAGCATTTGAAATTGACAAAATAAAGTTGTTTAACCCTTTAAGGACACAGCTTTCAGTTTGCTCAATTGTTTTATGACGGTTTTATGAAGAGGTTAAAGGACCAGTCAACACAGTAGATTTGCACACTCAACAAATGCAAGATTACAAGACAATGCAATAACACTTAGGGGCATATTTATCATAGTGCGAGCGAACATGATACAATGTAGCGTATTATGTCTGTCGCACATCGATAAATGCTGACAGCATGCGCTGTCTGCATTTATCATTGCACAAGCCATTCTGGTGAACTGCTTGTGCAATGCTGCCCCCTATAGATTTGCGGCCAATCGGCCGCTAGCAGACGGTGTGAATCAACCCAATCGTATTCGATCGGGTTGATTCTGTCCGCGGCCTCAGAGCAGGCAGATAAGTTATGGAGCAGCTTTAGATAAATCGGCTTACCCTTAGTCTGAACTTCAAATGATTAGTAGATTTTTTTCTGACAATTTTAAAAGTTATGTATATTTCCATGTCTATTTTTAGCCCAGTAATGCTTTTCACAGAGTAGAACTTTCCTGTAGTATATCAGTTTGATCCCGCCTATTACGGTCAGTCCAGCACCGAAATTCCAGGCAATTCCTCTCTGAACAAGGAACCCAGACGATCGTTTCGGCCTTTATTGGGCCTCGTCAGTGAGGTGAAGCCATATTCCTCTAAGCACACTGAGTAAGGAGTTAATATATTAAACAGGTTTCTGTACAGATCTGACAACAAAGAGGATATTTTTGTTACTGTTGATTTTAATGTTATTGATATTTCTATTGTGAGATATTTAAAAATCTTTAAATTGCATTCATTAAAAATGTTTTTTTTTAATTTTTTATATATATATATATATATATATATATTTATATAATATTATTTACATAATATTATATTATATTATATTATATTCATGAGCGTGAAAGTAGAATATAACATTTACTTTCTTTTACATGTACAGCCTTAACAGCAAGCACTAAATTTGCAGATCTGTATTGAATATGGACATAAATGTCGTAGAGGAAAATTACAGCAACTTGCCTAATTAGATACAGATATTTATATCAGGATGCAGCATAGTAGACAGTAGAATAAATTAGATTCAAGTCAATATTTGCTCCTTTCAGGAGGAAATTATATTCCTGACAACCAAGTAAATCTAGCTGCAATAAATTATCTTTATTCTGCTTTGAAAGTTGGTGCCTTATTCCTTCAAACCTAACCAATCTGAGCATGCAATTCCGTACTCCTGAGGGGAATATTCAACACCTCAACACTCTAATTCACCCTTATTTGTGAAATGTTTAGGACACTGCCTTGTAAAAGGAAAAACTAAATTGTAAAATGTAATATCAATATCTCTCTCAATCTCTCTCTTCCTCTGTCTCTCTCTCTCTCTCTCTCTTCCCCCCCCCCCCCCCCCGTAGGCTTCAGCACAACTGCTGAAACCCACACTGCCGTAGGGTCACCTTGCACATCGGGTGAATCACATATACGGCGCCGTCAGATGATAAACTGCAGTAAATCGGATAAACTGGCGATGTTCAGAAATGTGTGGAAATACACATTTCTGGAGTCACCAGTGACTTATGGCAGTTAATGATCTGCCGGCACGTAAGAAATAAACATAAAAATGTTGTATCGCATGTAAAAGTCTAACCCGCCTCCCAAAAATAAACCTGACACATCAAAACCCCTATATCCGCTATTCTCAACTAATTGCAACTAATAGTAAAGTGTATTAACCCATAATCCACCAACCCCCCTCCCACATCGCAATCTACCTAATACACAGCTAGATTACGAGTTTTGAGTTATGACTCAAATAGCATCGGTATAGGCCATAACGCTTAATTTTCCCTAACGCTGCTATTACAAGTTTCGGAAGCGCCACAAATATCAACATCTACGCTCAAATACCTAACGCTCACCCCCAGTAGTTAATGATATACCGACAACATAAACATCCAAGAATCACTTCAAAAAGATTACACAAAGTACACCTACACTCATACAAACACTCTACAATATTTCATGTTTAATTAAAAATTTGTAATCTTAAAATATAACGAATCAAAGTTATGAGATCTCGAGTGTGGAAAAAAAAGCACACAAACCATTTTACATTGACTTACATAGACATACGGGAACATACACTAATTTAGCTACATCTAACTACAAATATTATCACATATATATACAAATCGATACATACAAACAATATACAGCACATTACCTACACAAAACATTAGTTTCTTTCATGTAATTGGCAAGAATCCATGAGCTAGTGACGTATGGGATACACAATCCTACCAGGAGGGGCAAAGTTTCCCAAACCTCAAAATGCCTATAAATACACCCCTCACCACACCCACAATTCAGTTTTACAAACTTTGCCTCCTATGGAGGTGGTGAAGTAATCCAGTAGTAAGAAAGGGAGCGGCGTCGCTCAGTCCACGTAACACAGTGGAACAAATGATCAATTCAGAATACAAAAAGTGGGTAATAGGTCCGTGTTGGAGCCGTGCCAGCCCAAAATAGGTTAGAGCAGACTAGGATACAATTGTAGAGAAGGACAGGCGGCACTCCAGGGTAAAAGTTAAAGAGTCTTTCTTTATTCAATAAAATATCTTAAAATAACAACACTCATGTTGCAAACAAGTAACGGAGGAGGAGACCTTACATGTTTTGTGCCCTGCAGCACTTAATCATAGGTATAATCTCCCTCACATGTGTTGACAATTTATACCCTGATCTACCAATCAGGTGTTAGTATGCATGCTTACCATGTCAACCCTGCAAACTAAACAAAAGTCCTCACAGTGCGGCATGAGTACACACACACTAGTCATATACAAAAGAAAAGAAAAGTTAATATTTTAAAATGCCTGGAGTTAAAGATAAACACCATGGAATAATAAGATTGTACTCATTATAGCACTCAAAAAAATGCAATATCTGATATTGTAGAGACCTAAAATAGTTTCTTATTATGCATATATATTTTTTTCTCATCATGAATATTTAAATCATATGCATATAAGTATTTGAATATGTGAAAAGTACATCTGTGAAAATGTCTATTTCAAACTCATGTAGGACATCCATATCATATTCGGTCATTGCACTAAATGTCAATATCAATCTTCATAAAATATAAATACAAATATTCAAATAATAGATGCATATTTAAATGACACCCAAATTTTAGTACCATAAATGGTTTACAATATGGGGCAAAAAACAAAAAGCAGGGGGGAGGAGCCAGCCACCGAATAGAGTGGTCGCACATATCAGAAGCTCTGTATAATGCAGCCCAAAAACTGCATTTTTCAAGAGAAATTTGTATTAGATTTTGACCCAGCACTGACTCTACTATCCAGTAACCATAGGGGGCTTAACATAACTGATACCAAAGATCAGATCGCGACAGAAACAGAGGATTGTAACAAAAGTAAGAGAAGATAACTAAGGCCCAGTACAAAGTGCCAAGATATATTACACAGACCAAATTGATCACTTAGCTGATGGACCGTCAGCACAAAAGAGAAGCAGAAGCCATGGAGACCGTTCCTAGTCGGAGTGAGCTTGTAGGATATTAAAGCAGCCGATTCTACTACTTTGTAAGTGAGATAGCCTACATAGAACTGATTACATAGCGGCCATTTTCTGTGGCCTTGTGACATATCTCTGCCTTCAAACCTCAAGCTCGGGGTGGCATTGAGCCTGTTGAACCTATCTTAGATATGGACAATATGTGGACTGTCTTCCAGGAACTCATGGCTAACTTTGAAAGGCATTTCTCTGAGAGGATCAACAGGATTATAGCTGCATCGCAACGGAGCGCTACTCTGCCACGTGATGTATTTCCTAGTACAAAAGAGTCTGACACGAAAGAAGTGACAGAGGCCATCCATCAGCAAAAGGTCCCGTGGCCTACCTTCACATCGCCACAGTCCTCATGTGAGCCTGAACCAAAGGAGGAAATCAGCACGGGGCAAGTGTCGCAGAAGATCCCATCTATTCCCCTTATTTTAACCATGAAGCCGGGGAGGTCAGGTCTACTTGACGAGTATGGAGGAGCTTGTCTTTTTCATTTTGGTTAGAACGCGACCCTGGGCCGTGTGAAGCGGGGAAACGATGTCCGGGTGACTGAGCCTGGAGGTGCCGGCTACCGGGAGCGCGCAGCTGACCCATTGAGTTTGCTGTCTCGGTTGGATCTACTACTTGGGAAATTTGAGCGGCTATCTCCCTGCAGTCAAATTCATCATCAGAGACATGCCCAAAAATCCTACTGTCCTGCATCTAGTAAACACAAGCATGGAATTGGTTGAGATCTAGGACTACCCCTATGTTACTGTGCTGTAATCAGCATTTCTTGTGCATGCCTGCCTGTTAGTACTATAGTATCGTCCTCTGTAGTATACAGGATGGTATGTTATGAAGGCTTGACGAAGTCTGATATGAGTACTTACAGTGTGTGTCTAGGTTGTTTCATCACTCATCCAGTAATGAGAGCCTTTGAATGTTCATTCTAAACATGTATGTGATCTTCTAGAGGAGTTAGTATGACTATACATGTAATGTCACAATGTTTGTTATTCTATTTTGCTTTTCCCTTATACTTAGAGGCCCAGGATAACCTGCAGTGAAGAAGTAATATTCTTAGGACCCAAGCTATTGTTAATACAGTTAGATTCTCCTCATTCAACCTATGCAAAATTAGTTAGGTTTATGATTGACCCTGCTAGCAATAAGAAGAACATGTGTCAAAGACAATGATCTTATTTATTTATGTTTACTCCCTCTGCAGAGATTTTATAGTATATGATATTACCCTTTAGTCATGTTATTAGTTTAAGTTGATATATTTAACATATGGGCTGCTCTCTATTGCATTTCTGGCCGCAAGATTAATATAGCTAGGAAGTCAGACTTAAGTTATGATGCTGGGTTGGTATCTGATGCTCTAATTTTACCCCAATTAGCGTTGAATAAGCTTCTATGTTATTAAGATTATACTCTCAAGTATAGGAATGTTCAGAATATTTACATAATACTCTGTTAGTAAGGTGTCTCCAAGTTTTGGGTTGTTTGTAGGGGGTTCTCTATTAGTATCACACTATATATTTGAGTTTTTCTTTAGTTTTTCCCACCATATCAAAACTAGCTTGAGCAACTGTCTGGCCCTTCCTTAAGCAAAGATTTCAGGCCCACTAAGTTGTAATATGTAACAATGGTGTTGGTCAGACGCAACTTACTGTAAAGAATTATTAATCTCATATTCTTGAGTATTATAATACTATTTATCCATGTTGATGTCATCAGCTTAATCTGCTTTTACAATTTACAATATATCATCTAACTGTAGATAATGGATTAACAGCCTGTGTTCATTGCACAAATCTTTAAGTAACAGCCCTCGACTGCATGACTCCTTGTGACTTGGTCCCCTCCTTTGTTAAGTTTTGTCAGAGTAGAGTATAAGTTTCTTATTTTTTTTATATATATATATATATGTTATATATATAAACTTACTCTGGCCCTGTGTATGCTTATTATCACTTACATGGCTTCTCATGTTTTTGCTCTAACTATATTTATAGGGTTTAGACCATAGGAGCACTTTCATAAGGAGATATACCCTCCCATAGATTGTGATACTTACATTGACAGAGGAGGGAGACACCATTCCTATGTTTTCCCCCTGTCCTCCCCCCACCCCCTTTCTTACAGCTAGGGATAAATATCTTATCCTCCGTATTATTTATCTGGCAGAGTAAAGTAGTCTCTGCCCAATTCGTGAAGCCTCAGCTTTAGACTGTACATATAAAAATTTGATGAGGTTCTCCGGACCCTACTATGGATAGTACTCCTGTATTTGCTGCCACATAATTTGTCACTTGCAGATTGTATGTTTACGCAATTTCATAATGCCTGTCAGTCTACTGGAAGAATACTTGGAACTAACAGTTATAATTTGACCCCTATTCTTTTACTCATCAGTCTTAAAAGGCCACTAAACCCAAAATCTTTCTTTCATGATTCAGTTAGAGAATAGAAATTTAAACAACATTACAGTTTACTTCTATTATTTATTTTGCTTCATTTTTTAGATATCCTTAGTTGAAGAAAAAGCAATGCACATGGTGAGCCAATCACACGAGGCTTCTATGTGCAGCAACCAATCAGCAGCTACTGAGCATATCCAGATATGCTTTTCAGCAAAGAATATCAAGAGAATAAAACAAATTAGATAATAGAAGTAAATTAGAAAGATGTTTAAAATTGCATTCTCTTTCTAAATCATGAAAGAAAAAATGTGGGTATCATGTCCCTTTAAGTGATGTTATATGTCTTCAAGATACTGACTGTTTGCTTAATACTACTGTTAAAATTGTTTAGAATTAATACACTCTGTCTAACTGTAAGTAATCTAGGTGTCTTCCTTATACTTTGAAGGCCATGATCCCATTAGTGGATCTGATTGTCATGGTTGACACGGCAAAACCTTAAACAACAAAATGAGGAGCAGAAAACTTTGATTTCCAATTCTACTATTTATACTTTTTGCTTGATGTAATAATTGTTCCTCTGTTACTCTTTGTGAAATTTTTGTACTTGTGGTGAATCAGCGTGTAATACTATGTCCATGCTTCCTCAATAAAAAACTTTATTACAAAAAAAAAAGAAGCAAAATAACAAATTAAAGGTACTAACAAAGGGATAATGAGACAGTAAAATTATTAAATAATGAATCACTTGGCCCATGTTGAAGTTGCTAAATGTCACCTATGTACGTAGGAGTGATGGAAAATAATGATGAATAAATATATGTATATCCATATACACATACATATAAAAAACCCATTTGCAGATAGGATAGTTCTGTTTATGAGATTTATAGACGATTTGATCTTTGTGGTTAAAGATGATTTTGTGTTTGAAGATTTTCTAAGCTATGTCAATAACAATGATCTTGGTTTGAGATTTACAGGAGAAGTTCAGAAGGATAGAATTAACTTCCTGGATCTCACACTTGTGGGATCAGTTGAAGAAAATAGGGTGATCATTGATACTTACAGGAAGTCTTCATCAGTAATACCATCTTACATGCTAAATCTTGCCATCCACAACACCTGATAAAATCTATACCTAAATGTCAATTTCTACGACTAAGACGAAATACCAATTCTTTTTGATACCCAAGTTGAGAATTGAATTGCCAGGTTGGCATCTAGGGGTTATGATGTTGAGATGCTAAAATAAACAGCAAAGGAAGTTAATGATACTTATTTAAATACATCAGCCTGTGCCAAAGATACCACTAAACAAAGCAGATTTAATGATGATACAGTAGTATTTTCAACGGAATTCTCACTGCAGTACAAGCAATTGTGTAATATCATCAGAAGAAATTTGCCCATTTTAAAAGGGGATGATCTCCTGTCTAAAGTTGCTGATAACATTAAATTTGTCCCAAATTTAGCAACGATTCTTTCACCTAGTTTGGTTACTAGTAAAGGCAATTAGGGAGCCAGTAATTGGCTGTCCAGAAAAGGCACTTTTAGATGTCTCTCCAGAAACTGTGTTACTTGTGAAGTTATACAATCAGAAAATTTGTTTCAAAGCAGTGTTACTGGTCAGGAGTAATGGAACATTATGCCAATTGTGGCACAAGTTTTGTGGTTTACCTTCTAGAGTGTGAACTCTGTCATCAACAGTATGTGGGTCAGACTTCCCGTACCCTACATTCGAGAATAGGGGAACATAAGAGGGACATTAAAAATTACAATAAGGACTCTAGTGTAGCCCAGCATTTTAATGGAGTACATTTTAGTAATGAGCCCAGAATTCTAGTAAAAGTCATAGATATAGCCAGAAGGCCACTACGGGGTGGCAATAGGTATAATATTCTTACCAGAAAAGAGCTTTACTGGATTTGGAAACTGGATATTAGACTACCAAAGGGCTTAAACAAGGAGTGAGACAGTTACATTGTAGGGTAATATATGTAATATGATGATATACACTTCTGTTTATATGTATGTGTATATGGATATACATATATTTATTCATCATTATTTTCCATCACTCCTACATAGGTGACATTTAGCAACTTCAACATGGGCCAAGTGATTCATTATTTAATAATTTTACTGTCTCATTATCCCTTTGTTAGTACCTTTAATTTGCTCATTTGCTTTTTGTTTTTTGCCCCATATTGTAAACCATTTATGGTACTAAAATTTGGGTGTCATTTAAATATGCATCTATTATTTGAATATTTGTATTTATATTTTATGAAGATTGATATTGACATATATATGATATTGACCGAATATGATATGGATGTCCTACATGAGTTTGAAATAGACATTTTCACAGATGTACTTTTCACATATTCAAATACTTATATCCATATGATTTAAATATTCATGATGAGAAAAAAAAATATATGCATAATAAGAAACTATTTTAGGTCTCTACAATATCAGATATTGCATTTTTTGAGTGCTATAATGAGTACAATCTTATTAGTCCCGGGTGTTTATCTTTAACTCCAGGCATTTTAAAATATTAACTTTTCTTTTGTATATGACTAGTGTATGTGTGTACTCATGCTGCACTGTGAGGACTTTTGTTTAGTTTGCAGGGTTGACATGGTAACCATGCATACTAACACCTGATTGGTAGATCAGGGTATAAATTGTCAACACATGTGAGGGAGATTATACCTATGATTAAGTGCCGCAGGGCACGAAACATGTAAGGTCTCTTCCTCCTCCGTTACTTGTTTGCAACATGAGTGTTGTTATTTTAAGATTTTTTTTGAGTAAAGAAAGACTTTTTAACTTTTCCCCTGGAGTGCCGCCTGTCCTTCTCTACAGGTGGTGAAGTAAGTTTGTGCTAAGATTTCTACGTTGATATGCGCTTCTCAGCATTGTTGAAGCCCGATTCCTCTCAGAGTACAGCGAATGTCAGAGGGACGTGAAGGGAGTATCACTTATTGAATACGATGATTTCCCTAATGGGGGTCTATTTCATAGGTTCTCTGTTATCAGTCGTAGAGATTCATCTCCTACCTCCCTTTTCAGATCGACGATATACTCTCATATACGATTACCTCTACTGATAACTGTTTCAGTACTGGTTTGGCTATCTGCTATATGTGGATGGGTGTCTTTCGGTAAGTATCTTTTTTATTACTTAAGACACCTCAGCTATGGTTTGGCACTTTATGCATTTATATAAAGTTCTAAATATATGTATTGTACTTATATTTGCCATGAGTCAGGTTCATGTATTTCCTTCTGCAGACTGCCAGTTTCATATTTGGGGAATATAAACATTTTTTAAGAAAAATTTTTCTTACCTGGGGTTTAGTCTTTTTTTCAATTGACTACTTCTTGCAAATTGCGGGCGGTATTAGGCCTGCGGGTGCGCCAAATGTTAAACTTTATTGCGTCATTCTTGGTGCGAGAATTTTTTGGGCACGAAAAATAGGTGTATGACGCAACTTCGTCATTTCCGGTGTCATAGTTGACGCCGAAGCCTTACACACGGTTGCGTCATTAGTGACGCAAGTGTGTCATTTCCGGTTATTATTGGCATTTTTTTATTTTGGGGGGCTTTATTATTTTATTAGGGGGCTTAGATTAGGTTAATTAGTTTAAACTTATTGTAATTCTTTTTTATTTTCTGTAATTTAGTTTTTTATTTTTTTGTACTATAGTTTTGTTTATGTTATTTAATGTAATTTTAGGTAATTGTAGGTAATTTATTTAATTTATTTATTGATAGTGTAGTGCTAGGTTTAATTGTAACTTAGGTTAGGATTTATTTTACAGGTAATTTTGTACTTATTTTAGCTAGGTAGTTATTAAATAGTTAAAAACTATTTAATAACTATTGTACCTAGTTAAAATAAATACAAAGTTGCCTGTAAAATAAAAATAAATCCTAAAATAGCTACAATATGATTATTAGTTATATTGTAGCTATCTTAGGGTTTATTTTACAGATAAGTATTTAGTTTTAAATAGGAATAATTTAGTTAATACGAAAATAATATTTAAGTTGGGGGGGTTAGGGTTAGTGTTAGACTTAGGTTTATGGGTTAATAATTTTAATATAGGTGGCGGCGGTATAGGGGGGGCAGTATAGGGTTTAATAACTTTAATATAGGTTGCGGCGGGGTCCGGGAGCGGCGGTTTAGGGGTTAAACAATTTATTTAGTTGCGGCGGGGTCCGGGATCCGCAGGATAGGGGTTAATAAGTTTATGTACGTGGCGACGGTATAGGGGACGGCATATTAGGGGTTAATATGTATAATGTAGGTGGCGGCTGGATCCGGGAGTGGCGGTTTAGTGGTTAACATGTTTATTATAGTTGCGGTGGGGTCAGGGAGCGGCGGTTTAGGGGGTAATAAATTTATTTAGTTGCGGCGGTGTAGGGGGGGCAGATTAGGGGTGTTTAGACTCGGGGTACATGTTAGGGTGTTAGGTGCAGACATCTCCAATAGGAATCAATGGGATATCGGGCAGCAGCGAACATGAGCTTTCGCTATGGTCAGACTCCCATTGATTCCTATGGGATCCGCCGCCTCCAGAGCAGCGGATTGAAATCCAGGTATGCTGGCCCTGAATAGTGGCAAGCATACCTGGTAGTAGTTTGATAACTACCAAAAGTAGTCAGATTGTGCCGAACTTGCGTTTGGAACATCTGTAGTGACGTAACCATCGATCTGTGTCGGACTGAGACCGGCGGATCGAAGCTTACGTCACTATATTTTACTTTTGCCAGGCAATAGGGGTTGATAACTAAGGCGAATCAGCCTCGCCACAAATACGCTGCGGAATTCCAGCGTATTTGCGGTTGACGGCTTCATAACTAGAGGCCTTTGTCTGCATTTCCACCTTCTAATAAACGTAAAGGGTCTTTTAAAACTTCTCATTCAGTTGATGAAATTTCAAATTACCAACAACATAATTATTTATCCTCTTCTGATGAGGATCTATCTGATACAGAAGATCCTTCCTCAGACAATGACACTGACAAATCTACTTATTTATTTAAAATAGAGTATATGCGTTCTTTATTAAAAGAAGTGTTAATTACTTTGGATATTGAGGTAACCAGTCCTCTTGACATTCAGTCTAATAAGTGTTTAAATTCTGTTTTTAAACCTCCTGTGGTTTCTCCAGGGGTTTTTCCTATTTCTGAGTCTATTTCTGATATGATTTCTAAGGAATGGAATAAGCCAGGTACTTATTTTATTCCTTCTTCAAGGTTTAAAAAATTGTATCCTTTACCAGCAAATTCTATAGAGTTTTGGAAAAAAATCACCAATGTTGATGGGGCTATTTCTACTCTTTCTAAACGTACCACTATTCCTATGGAAGATAATACTTCCTTTAAGGATCCTTTAGTTAGGAAGCTTGAATCTTATCTAAGGAAGGCCTATTTATATTCAGGTCATCTTCTCAGACCTGCAATTTCTTTGGCTGATGTTGCGGCTGTGGTTTCAAAGCACAAAACCAGCTACTTCAGAAACACAAATAAACCTGAAAATGCAATTTCTCAAATATTTTATACTCTGCAGTTGGTATAACAAGTCATTTGAAATACATTTATGGAAAAACAATTTTACAGTGTACTGTCCCTTTAAGGTTATTCAAGGATATTTGGATAAATTCTGTCCAAAATCAATGGATTCAGAGCATTGTCTCTCAATGGTATCAAATACGATTCAGAGTAAGACCTCCTGTGAGAAGATTTTTTCTTTCACATATCCCAGCAAATACAGTAAAAGCTCAGGCTTTCCTGAAGTGTGTTTCAGACCTGGAGTCTTCAGGGGTAATCATGCCAGTTCCTTTTCAGGAACAAGGTCTGGGGTTTTATTCAAATCTATTCATTGTCCCAAAGAAGGAAAATGTATTCAGACCAGTTCTGGATCTGAAAATTTTGAATCGTTATGTAAGAGTACCAACTTTCAAGATGATGACTATAAGGACTATTCTGCCTTTTGTTCAGCGAGGACATTATATGTCCACAATAGACTTGCAGGATGCATACCTTCATATTCCGATTCATCCAGAACATTATCAGTTTCTGAGATTCTCTTTTCTAGATAAGCATTACCAATTTGTTGCTCTTCCATTTGGCCTAGCAACAGCTCCAAGAATCTTTTCAAAGGTTCTAGGTGCCCTACTCTCTGTAATCAGAGAACAGGGTATTGCAGTGTTTCCTTATTTGGACAATATCTTGGTACTAACTCAGTCTTTACATTCTGCAGAATCTCACGCAAATCAACTAGTGTTGTTTCTTCGGAAACATGGTTGGAGGATCAATTTACCAAAAAGTTTCTTGATTCCTCAGACAAGGGTCACTTTTTTAGGCTTCCAGATAGATTCAGTGTCCATGACTCTGTCTCAAACAGACAAGAGACGTTTAAAATTGGTTGCAGCCTGCCGGCACCTTCAGTCTCAGTCATTCCCTTCAGTGGCTATGTGCATGGAAGTTTTAGGTCTCATGACTGCAGCATCGGACGCAATCCCCTTTGCTCATTTTCACATGAGACCTCTACAGCTTTGTATGCTGAACCAATGGTGCAGGGATTATACAAAGATATCACAATTAATATCCTTAAATCCCAATGTACGACACTCTCTGACGTGGTGGATAGATCACCGTCATTTAGTTCAAGGGGCTTCTTTTGTTTGGCCAACCTGGACTGTGATCACAACAGATGCGAGTCTTTCAGGTTGGGGAGCTGTTTGGGGATCTCTGACAGCACAAGGGGTTTGGAAATCTCAAGAGGCGAGATTACCAATAAATATTTTAGAACTCCGTGCAATTCTCAGAGCTCTTCAATTTTGGCCTCTGTTAAAGAGAGAACCGTTAATTTGTTTTCAGACAGACAATATCACAACAGTGGCATATGTCAATCATCAGGGTGGGACTCACAGCCCCCAAGCTATGAAAGAAGTATCTTGGATACTTGCTTGGGCGGAATCCAGCTCCTGTCTAATCTCTGCGGTGCATATCCCAGGTGTAGACAATTGGGAGGCGGATTATCTCAGCCATCAGACTTTACTTCCAGGGGAGTGGTCTCTCCATCCAGATGTGTTTTCTCAGATTGTTCAGATGTGGGGTCTTCCAGAGATAGATCTCATGGCCTCTCATATAAACAAGAAACTTCCCAGATACCTGTCCAGGTCCAGGGATGTTCAGGTGGAAGCAGTGGATGTGCTGACACTTCCTTGGTGTTATCATCCTGCTTACATTTTCCCGCCTCTAGTTCTCCTTCCAAGAGTGATCTCCAAAATCATCATGGAACAATTGTTTGTGTTGCTGGTGGCTCCAGCATGGCCACACAGGTTTTGGTATGTGGATCTGGTTCGGATGTCCAGTTGCCAGCGTTGGCCACTTCCGTTAAGGCCGGACCTACTGTCTCAAAGTCCGTTCTTCCATCAGGATCTCAAATCATTAAATTTGAAGGTATGGAAATTGAACGCTTAGTACTAAGTCATAGAGGTTTCTCTGACTCAGTGATTAATACTATGTTACAAGCTCGTAAATCTGTCTCTAGAAAGATTTATTATAGAGTTTGGAAGACTTACATTTCATGGTGTTCTTCTCATAAATTCTCTTTGCATTCTTTTAGAATTCCTAGAATTTTACAGTTTCTTCAGGATGGTTTGGATAAGGGTTTGTCTGCAAGTTCCTTGAAGGGACAAATCTCTGCTCTTTCTGTTTTATTTCACAGAAAGATTGCTATACTTCCTGATATTCACTGTTTTGTACAGGCTTTAGTTCGTATTAAGCCTGTCATTAAATCAATTTCTCCTCCTTGGAGTCTTAATTTGGTTCTAAAGGCTTTACAGGCTCCTCCATTTGAGCCTATGCATTCTTTGGACATTAAACTACTTTCTTGGAAAGTGTTGTTCCTTTTGGCTATCTCTTCTGCTAGTAGAGTTTCTGAGCTATCTGCTCTTTCTTGTGAGTCTCCTTTTCTGATTTTTCATCATGATAAGGCAGTTTTACGGACTTCTTTTCAATTTTTACTTAAGGTTGTGAATTCTAACAACATTAATAGAGAAATTGTTGTCCCTTCCATGTGTGCTAATCCTAAGAATTCTTTGGAAAGATTCTTACATTCTTTAGATGTGGTAAGAGCTTTGAAATATTATGTGGAAGCTACTAAAGATTTCAGGAAGACTTCCAGTCTATTTGTTTTATTTTCTGGTCCTAGGAAAGGTCAGAAGGCTTCTGCTATTTCCTTGGCTTCCTGGTTGAAACTTTTGATTCATCAAGCTTATTTGGAGTCGGGTCAGGCCCCGCCTCAGAGAATTACAGCTCATTCTACTATATCAGTCTCCACTTTGTGGGCCTTTAAGAATGAAGCTTCTGTTGATCAGATTTGCAAAGCGGTAACTTGGTCCTCTTTGCATACATTTACTAAATTCTACCGTTTTGATGTATTTGCTTCTTCAGAAGCAGTTTTTGGTAGAAAAGTTCTTCAGGCAGCTGTTTCAGTTTAATTCTTCTGCTTTTGATTTAAGTTTTTTTCTTTCATTTATGAGAATAAACTTATTTTTTGGGTTGTGGATTAATTTTTTGAGCGGAAAATGGCTGTTTTTATTTTTATCCCTCCCTCTCTAGTGACTCTTGCGTGGAGTTCCACATCTTGGGTATTGCTATCCCATACTTCACTAGCTCATGGACTCTTGCCAATTACATGAAAGAAAATATAATTTATGTAAGAACTTACCTGATAAATTAATTTCTTTCATATTGGCAAGAGTCCATGAGGCCCACCCTTTTTATGGTGGTTATGATTTTTTGTATAAAGCACAATTATTTCCAAATTTCTTTTGTTGATGCTTTCTACTCCTTTCTTTATCACCCCACTGCTTGGCTATTCGTTAAACTGAATTGTGGGTGTGGTGAGGGGTGTATTTATAGGCATTTTGAGGTTTGGGAAACTTTGCCCCTCCTGGTAGGATTGTATATCCCATACGTCACTAGCTCATGGACTGTTGCCAATATGAAAGGTAAGTTCTTACATAAATTATGTTTTATTATGAAATTAACATGATTTAGCTACTTTTTCACAGAAGCACATGACGTCACTCACTTTACGCTCAACACAAGTGTTGGGTTTATTTTCTTCTTCAAATTTGTCGCCTCTATTGACTTCTATGGGAATACGTGCTCGTGCACGCGAGCGGCAGATTTCCCTAACGCACGCAATATTTGTAAACTTTAAAACTCATAATAGCAGCGTTAGAATTGTGGCACTAATTCATTCATTCTTGCGTTAGTCCCGCTATGACAAATAGATCAAGAAATAGACTATTTCACACTGGAGTTATGGCTTTTACTTGTGTGAGCACCACTACAACATCAAATTCTTTTACGAAATTACATTACATCAACTATAAATCACGAACAATTCTATCATCAACAATACAAAATTGCTTTCAAGAATTAAATCATATTTAAACGGACAGAAAAAAATACTTTTTTTAACATTTCATTATTCACAAACAGTAGGCAATTGTAAACACTTGTCTCATTTACGTCTATTATAGCATTTCATTTATTCAACTCATATGCTTGGAGGAACAGCATATCTAGATAGGCTCACCAGATGATTATTGATGGATGCACATACATGCCTTTTGTCATTGACTCATACATGTGCATTGATATTCTTTAAAAAATCCCAGATATAAACAATGAACACATTTACATCCTACAACTACATTGGAAGGTTGGTTAACATTGGATTTTCTCTCGGAATCATGAAACAGAAATTATGGATTTAGTGTCCCTTTAGCATCACAATTTACTCATAATATACCATTAGGAATTACGTACAATATTAACATATAATTAGAAAATATTAGAGTTGTCGCTTTTTTGGAAGGAACAACAATGCTATACTGCTTTATATAAATCAGAATATGTGGGAGAGAATCACAATACATACATAGATGTACATAACACACATCACACAACAACAAAACACACATTTATCTTTTTAATCAGCACACAATAAGAATGTTGCAAACTACAACAACAGAACGAAAATTTGCAAACAAGACAGCCATGTTGCTAATATGATGACATCATTCTAAGCTTCAACCATACATTTTACAGCATTAGGACTGTACCGCCCCTTTCATCAGTTTCTCACTCAATACTACATATACGTAAACGAGAGGGTCGGAAGATCTTCATTATTATTGCGATTTCAATGGGATGCGTAAAATATTGACATTTTGACAATCACTTATATATATAATATTATAGATGTCATTCGTTACTTTATCATTTTGCAACAATATTGCAACAACATTGATCGATCAGATTCTATGCCATGTCTATGCACATTATACAAAAGTATGCACTTTCAATCATGTTAGTGTGGACTTGTGGTTTTTACTATAAGATTTTGTTTTATAGGTATATGTTACGCATATGAACAAACATCCCGAAGGTGCACTGTATATGTTATATTTTACACTTTGACATTACGATTCATTGGGGGAAATAAAATTTCCGCAAACACTCAAAAATTCTGCCCACTTTGAAAGCGTTTGCACCGCTCAGATACAATCAAGTGGATACAATCAGCAATCATTACAAACACGCTACCATTGGACAAATTGCACTATAAATCCCCCAAACTCCCTGGCTAAAGGGTCCCTTGTAATCAACATTGTATCAAATTGCTTTTGTGTTTTTGCATACCTTGTTACTCCTTGTGTGTTTGCTCTGCTGTTTAGCTTTGTGCTGCTTGGCTTGGCAAATATGGATGATCCCCAGTTAGTTGGTGCAGGTGCTGTTGTATGAGTTGTGTACAACAGAATCAGGCATCTCCAAGAGAGGCGTAGGGAACGTCTGATTAGAGGTCTTCATGTTGAAAGGGTGAGGCCCACCTTGGATAACATGAGTGACTTCGAGGTTTATGAAAAATATAGGCTCAATCGAGAGCAACTCATGAGCCTTTACGAAGTACTTAAACCTCATATGGAGCCACGTAGATGTATGCGGACTGCAATCCCTGGCATGACCAAGATGCTAAGTGGCATACACGTCCTGGACTCTGGAAGTTTTCAATCCGGGGAGGGGTACATGCATGGGTTGTCTCAGGGTACCTTCTCTGTATTTTTTGACTATTTTCTGGATGCCATGGTATGAGTTTTTAAGCTTTACATAGGATTCCCTCAAAATGATGGCGATTGGAGGAGCCTGAAGAGGGAATTCTTTGCAATAGCTCGAATGCCCAATGTGTTGGGGGCAATAAATTGCACCCACATTGTGCTGCATGCTCCAGGAGATGACCAGCCCTTCCAAAATCGCAAACAGTTTCATAGTCTCAATGTTCAGTTCGTTTGTGATGCATGGATGTGGATTATGAATGTGTGCGTGAATTTCGGCGGGGCTTGTCATGATGCCTGTATCCTCAGGCAGTCCTCACTCTGGCAGCAGTTTGAGGGCAGACAGTTTCCCGATGGGTGACTCGTTGGTGAGTACTTGTGCCCAGCACGGTTCAGAAGTTAGACAATTGCCACTGTAATGTTCAAAAACAGTTGTGTTTGTGTAATGTGCCACTATAGGATGCTATTTAACCATTTATTTGTCTCTTTCTGCAAATGTCTAGTTTTAGCTACAGGTATGTAGCAGGTCCTAGCTTAAATGTGCAGATATAGGATGTGATTTAAGCATTTATTTCTCCTTCAGCAAATGTCTAGTTTTTGCGAAAAATGCATATGTAGCATGTCCTAGCTTAAATGTGCAGCTATAGGATGCGATTTAACCATTTATTTGTCTCTTTCAGCAAATGTCTAGTGTAAGCTACAAACAGATACGTAGCAGGTCCTAGCTTAAATGTGCAGATATAGGATGCAATTTAACCATTTATTTCTCTTTCAGCAAATGTCTAGTTTTTGCGAAAATCACATATGTAGCATGTCCTAGCTTAAATGTGCAGCTATAGGATGCAATTTAACCATTCATTTCTGTTTGAGCAAATGTCTAGTTTAGGCGATTTTCATGTACACAAATGCATTGTATCTTCTTGAAATGTATTTAAATATAATCAATTTTACTATATTTGTAATATTGACTTTTTGTCCTATTCATTATTTATAGGTGATTCGAGTTATATGAGCCGGCCTTGGCTCATTACACTGTTGTGTAACCCAGAGACAAGGCCCAGGAGCGCTACAATCGGGTGCACAAGCGGACTAGGGCTGTAGTGGAGCGGATGTTTGGGCTCCTGAAAAAATGCGCTTAAGATGCCTGGACAGGTATGGAGGAGCCCTCCAATACAGCCCTAGGAAGGTGGCAAAGAGCGTTATAGCCTGCAGCGTCATTCATAACATAGCTCAGCGGGCTGGGATGCTGGAGGCCGTCCAGGCGCCCTGAGCCCTCCTCCAAGATGAGGAGGATGACCCAGTTCTAGAGGGGCCATTCCGGGATGAGGGGCTCAATGTCAGAAAGAACATCATCAACCGCAACTTCAGATGGTAAATACTATAGGTTATATAGGAGCATTGCGAATATGTGGGACTTGAAAGTATAGAATTGTGCAAACATGTTATGATTTTTAAAACAACTATTTTCGAAAAACATTATTTTATTTTTTATTCTCATAGGTAATTTATACAGCATATGATTCTGGCATTGGCTCCTGTAATGACTTTGCCACCTGATTTTCAAAGACAACATCAGATGGTAAGTATACACAATGTATGGACTGGGGAGGGCTTTGCACAATGATCCATCATATGGCATACAATTAGTTTCAATGTATTATTTAGTTTAGACATTATTAGATTTTTAGATAGTCAGAAAGGGATACTCTGAAGCACATAGTATTGCCAAAGTCATACATCAGAGGTTAAGTCTATACAATGTATCTGATTAAGCTTCACACTTGATTGATAGAACATAACACGAAAGATGCTACATATGCTTAGTAAGCTATTGATTCAAATAGTTTAGGAAATAGTTGGGGGGGGGGGTGCAGAACCATGTCACACATGTTATTACTGATTTTATTTACTTTATTTTCCATTAGGGAGATGACTTCATCTACAGACTGAAAATGAAAAATACCAGACTGAAATTGAAGATGACTTCATCTACAGACTGAAAGTGAAGAATACCAGACTGAAAGTGAAGAATACCAATGCGATCATGTCTGTGGCATTTTCAATCAACTGTGCTGACTTTGAAAAACATACAAAGACACGTTCACATGGTAAGTGGACACAATTCTCAGGAACAAGCCTGGGGATGCAGGATACATCCTATGGGAAACACTTATGTTTTTTTAAGATGGTATTTCACAATCCTCTATATGAAAAATGATGAATAGGACACATAATGAAGATAATTTATATTTTGAATATAATTGCCTTTCAAAGACCATACATCCAGGTTAGTTTGCACAATGCATGCTATTTAAAAATCATAGGAGGAATAATGTTCAAATAATTCATAATATATACATGTCCTATTTTAGAATAATTTTATTTTATATACATTACCCCTACTTTGTGCTAGAGAGGACTCGGATTGTGATCAATCAGACAGATAAAGGGGATACATTTTATAGTTGACATTTAGTTATATTATTATTTGAAGGGACATGAAATATTACATTTAATTATGTCCCTCATACAATAGAATAATTAGGAATCTTTGTTCAAAATTTGATATTATGAATTATTTTTTCTCATCTTAAATGCTAATATGTAAGTCAACTCTTGATTAGACAATTTAATGTGATTAATTTCAAATGAATGTGTAGATAGATAGAGAGATCTAGATCTCCAGTCTGAACCTGGCTTTAATATCAAGACAAACAATACATGTTAAAGCATAGACAGAAGATGAATTTACAATTAATCGGCTAGATTACAAGTTTTGTAGATAAAAACTTGCGGAGCTAACGCTTTTTATTTTCCAGCACTCACTTTAAACAACGCTGGTATTACAAGTTTTTCTGAATGGCTGCATTAGCCTCAGAAAAGTGAGCGTTGAGCAAAATTTAGCTCCACTTCTCACTGTAATACCAGCGTTGCTTATGGTAGCGGTAAGCTGGCAAAACGTGCTCGTGCACGATTTCCCCATAGGAAACAATGGGGCAGATTCGGCTGAAAAAAAAACTAACACCTGCAAAAAAGCAGCGTTCAGCTCCTAACGCAGCCCCATTGTTTCCTATGGGGAAACACTTCCTAAGTCTGCACCTAACACCCTAACATGTACCCCGAGTCTAAACACCCCTAACCTTACACTTATTAACCCCTAATCTGCCGCCCCCGACATCGTCGCCACCTGCATTATATTATTAACCCCTAATCTGCCGCTCCGGACACCGCTGCCACCTACATTATACTTATAAACCCCTAATCTACTGCCCCCAACATCGCCGACACCTACATTATATTTATTAACCCATAATCTGCCATCCCTAACATCTCCACCACCTACCTACAATTATTAACCCCTAATCTGCCGCCCCCAACGTCGCCGCTACTATAATAAAGTTATTAACCCCTAAACCTAAGTCTAACCCTAACACCCCTCTAAGTTAAATATAATTTAAATAAATCTAAATAAAATTACTATAATTAAATACATTAATCCTATTTAAAACTAAATACTTACCTATAAAATAAACCCTAATATAGCTACAATATAACTAATAGTTACATTGTAGCTATTTTAGGATTTATTTTTATTTTACATGCAACTTTGTATTTATTTTAACTAGGTACAATAGTTATTAAATAGTTATTAACTATTTAATAACTACCTAGCTAAAATAAAGACAAAATTACCTGTAAAATAAACCCTAACCTAAGTTACAATTACACCTAACACTACACTATCAATAAATAAATTAACTAAATTAAATTAAACTAATTACAATTAAATTAAAAAACTAAATTACGGGAAAACCCCCCACTAAATTACAGAAAATAAAAAAGAAATTACAATTTTTTAAAACTAATTACACCTAATCTAATCCCCCTAATAAAATATAAAAGCCCCCCAAAATAAGAAAATTCCCTACCCTATACTAAATTACAAAAGTAATCAGCTCTTTTACCAGCCCTTAAAAGGGCTTTTTGCAGGGCATTGCCCCAAAGTAATCAGCTCTTTTACCTGTAAAAAAAAATACAAGACCCCCCCAACATTAAAACCCACCACCCACACACCCCTACTGTAAAACCCACCCAATCCCCCCTTAAAAAAACCTAACACTAACCCCCTGAAGAATTCTTCATCCAATCCGGGCGATGTGGTCCTCCATCGAGCAGAAGTCTTCAACCAAGCAGGGCAGAAGAGGTCCTCCATCCAGCAGAAGTCTTCATCCAAGCGGGGCAGAAGAGGTCCTCCATCCGGCAGAAGTCTTCATCCATCCGCGGCTCCATCTTCAAGACCTCCGACGCGGAACATCCTCCTCGGCCGATGGACTAACGATGAATGAAGGTTCCTTTAAATGACGTCATCCAAGATGGCATCCCTCGAATTCCGATTGGCTGATAGGATTCTATCAGCCAATCGGAATTAAGGTAGGAAAAATCTGATTGGCTGTCCCTTTAAGAGTCTGCACTGAATCATTTAAAAGCTCCATGAAAGGATGAAGATAAGTGGACATTTTACAAACAAGGTTCTCACACAGGTCAAATGTATATTCATATAACACGATGGAACATCCAATAATTTGTAGTGTATTAAAGTAAATATCTTTTGGGTTTACTGTCTATATGTATATAAAATACACTCATATATTTAAATATATTCTCATATTTACACATGACTGCACAGTGCATATTTTAAAAATGAACTTAGTTTTATTTTAGAGCTTGTGATGGCTATTTAATGTTTATTGAAAGGGAAATGCAAAAATAATTGAATCTTCCAGGATTCAGACATAGCAGATTTGAATCTAAAATAAAAATTGACTTTAATAATCACATATGGTTCATTCTCATGTTATCCTAAGTTTGCACAAACGATATGCATAGGCCTATGAGCAGCAAAGCATTACTGTGAAATATCTACTTATTTGTGGGTGGGCAACAATGCATAGTTTCAATGTTTATCCAGATGTCCTAATATAATTTTCAATCTTGGATATCTGCTCATTAAAGGGAGATTAAGCCAAAAAAGTTTCTTCCATGCTTTATATTGAAAATATAATTTTAAACCACATTCCAATTTACTTCTATTATCTAATTCTCTTTATTCTTTTGATATACTTTCCTTTAAAAACATATCTAGATATGCTCAGTAGCTGATGATTGGTAGCTGCACATAGATGCTTTGTGTGATTGGCTCACCCATGTGCATTGCTATTTCTTCAGTAAAGGATATCTAAAGAATGAAACAAAAATGTATTCTCGATCTGGATCCTGAAAGAAAATATTTGGGTGTAATGTCCCTTTAAAAATAAAGACACCTCACATTTGTCCAACTACAGACAAAACTAGACCCACTGAAATTACACTGGTATATATACCTCCAGATATCCTCAGCTATGCAAGCATACTTAAAACACCCAAGAAACTACACTGCCACACTATTGGAGACGCTCTGTAAAAAAAAGACCGGAACAAACATACTATCTCTCTACTATATATAAACATACAATCCACCCAAAATCCATCTAAAACCTCAACTATGCTGGCCTGGGAACAAGAATTGCTTATTAGTAAGGATACAAAAGAATGGGAGCTGATATTCCAGAATGCTGAGAAAGGACTAATTAGTGTAGATCTCAAAGAAAACATTAATAAAACCACCACCGATGGTACTTAACCCCCATGAGAACAGCCCATATGCACCCACAAGGTAGTAGGTTATGTTATCGGGTGTGTGGAGAAACAGGGACTTAAAGACACATGTGGTGGGATTGCAGAGAGGTATCGGGAATATGGAAACAATTATCTACCTTCCTCAGCCAGACACTAGATGAAAATATCAACCTTACAATCCAACAAGTTCTGCTACATGAACGTATTAGTAAATATAATAAACATATAAATACATTTATTAAGATTTTGTGCACGGTCACGAGGATATGTATAGCCAGATACTGGAAAACTGGGACTCCGACCTGGACAGAGATACATAACAAAATTCACCACACATATATTACTGGATAAGTAGAGGATCCTTAACCCCATAGGACAGTAGGAAGACAATGTTTTAAGTGGTCATTCAATTACAAACACTCTAAACATATAGATATGCATACAATATAATATAAGAAATGATGTGTCGTCACTTTCTTTCCCCCCTCACCCTTGTTACCCTATTAAACCGCAAGTTATTTAACCCTGTTTTCATTTGATAGTGTACTCTCTGATTTGAGGCATCTCCAAATATATAAGACCATCTCCAGTCCAAGAGCTTTATTACCATATATCTATGTAGTATAATATGGAAACAAAACTATAGAAAGAACGATATTCTCTAGGCCGTTACTTATTGATGAAGTCTATGATACTACAGTTAAGATATAGTCCAGGAACTATAATTAGTAAGTATGTATAACCAGAAAACAATGGACTGTTATCAATTTATGCTATGCTTGGGCGCAAAGGAGAGCACACTTGTTTATCTGAATGTCATGTTATTTTTTTTCTGTATTTTTGCTTTTCAAAACAATAAAAATTATTTAAACATCAAAATAAAGACACTGTTGCAAAAATAAATATATGTGAGCAGTTGAGACAAATACGAGCTCAATTTTATTTTAATAATAATGAACAGAAACGTTGATTTACAAATGAAAAATATAAAACATTTTAATTAAAGTTACGTCCATTATAAATACAAATTGCGCATTTCACCAGTTTTTTAAATATAGCGTGGTAAACGTATCTTGCAACACGAGATTCGCATATTTAGAGATTTCTATTCTAATTTCACATACTAGCACACAATCGATGTGCATTGTTGGGATTGTAAATAGATTTAATAGAGCAATGTCAATACTTAACAATGAGTCACAATATTTCTTTTATAAAGAATGAATACATACAATGTTTACTTTTTAGAATCAAATATATATTTATGAAATAACAAGATCAATATTAAACATCGAAATGTGTAAAACATTTTCTAATGTGACTGGATTATATTTACTATCGTGAGTAAAAATAAAATTGAGTTCAAATGTAAAATAAATAAATTAATATTTATCGGATTACGTATATTAAATATGCGTCACACATATATGAATACCATTCTCAAAAATTACAAATAAGTCTACATGCCAAATGAAGTAACAGCACCCCAGGAGGTATGTGTATAGAAGTTACAAAGATATGAATCCATGAAACATTAAGTAACGGCTAATCAGAGTTCCTCACACAAACATAACTTGACTCAGTATGGCCTCACAGACATGCTTACAAAATTACAGTATTTTATCCAATCAGATGTACAGATACCATGTCCCATGGTATAGCTCATGTTTACTTCCCCATATAAAAGTCCATTACATGTTGCCATTTTTGTCAGTTCTCTAATGCCTGCTGGTGTTATAATTAATATATATTATAAGAAAAATTATATAGATTCAATAGGCAGGCATGACGTCTCCCAGGTTCACAAGGGCTGAAAGTACTGCACTGGTCAACTCGGTTGAGAAGTTTTATACGCAGCTGTTTGAGACTAAGAAGAGTTTGACAAAGCCGAATATTAGGAGGGCCCTCTGGGTGTATATTACCCTTGATGTTAAATCGGTGCTTGACATCCAGAGGACCTTGGGTCAAATCATGCAGAGATTCAGGGATATGAGGTTGCGGATTCGCAATAAAGTCCGCCTCATGAATGAGTGGGTAAAAGCCCGTTGGAGGTATGGAAAGCAGGATCCACCCCCACGGAAACTTTTCCTGCAAGCTCATGAGGAGACTTTATGCACCCTCCTCAATCTCCGTTACCCCCACAGATTTGCCTCCGCAAGCTCCTCGACCCCTTCTCAGTCCCCAGCTGCTGGCTCTGACACTCAAGACCCAGAGCCCAGTGCAGCAGCATCTCCAATCGGTGACCTGGGAGAAGGAAGTAGAGAATCTGAACCAGGTAAATATCAGACTTCATATAATATATTAATATTTGAGTATATATTTAAGCAATGTTTATATAGTCATATATTCAACCTATATAGATCTCCCAACAGACGTTACATATGATGGTAGATATCTGAATTTAGATTCGTCACACATGAAATAGGAATATTGATTTTTCTTGCGCTCTCCCGAATATGCGTCACAGAGCTAAAATGGAATTGCGCATCCGTGAAATTCCTATCATCCGCCATTTCATACATTGAATATCGATTCATACAAAAGTTTGAAATATTATTTTGTATCATTCAATCTTTACAATGATCCTATTGGAATATCGTGATATGCACAATTGCAAATATATTCGAAAGCTTTACAAATTATACTCATCACACTACTAGATCCAAATCAATTCATAATCACAGATGTGCAATTACACTTTTAATTATTGCGCAATCATTATGGAAGATATAATTGCGCAGAGACGTGAACATGTGTTTGCTGTAACAGTGGCATTACTTTAGACATGTTTCTAACATGTATAAATCAATTAGTATATATGTGAAGAATACAGTATCCTGATTTTCAATCTTCTACATTACAAAAGCTATACTAGCAATATCAAAGTAAAATTGACCAATCAATGTCTAACAATTGATGACAATGCAAGAAGACATACAATGGCTTATAGGGACAGTCAACAACATAAAAGATTGGAATTAAAAATACATGATCTCTTTATTTAGAAATTCATTTTTCCAGACAATGAACTCAAATACATTTTTTCAAACAATGAACACGTGAATACAATTTTGTTTTAAGTTTTTCAATTTCTAAAAAAAGTATGATCGTTCGTGTCCATGGCCTGATTTGTATTAATGATATCCAATCCTGATTGAATATTCTACAGATATGGATGTTTGTCCCAGTCTGGTATGTTTCATTATACTTTACTTTTGTCTTACAAACTTGGACATAACATTACCTAATCCATTAACATTGATCTATATTAACATGGATCCTTTAATTTGATTTCTATTGTTTTTAAAAAGAAAAATCACGAATCAGAGGTCGGATTCCATTGTAATCCAAATCTCAATTTATGAGTATTCGAAGATATTCCTTTGATTCTTGCTATCTTTATTTTAATGTAATATTAGGGTCTTGACCATTTTTGATTCTGCACCTGGGTAGTGCTTGACAGTTGTTGGCTACATTTAGACAACACTAACACATTTTTACACATGTGCAGATTAGATAAATATACATCTCATATGCTTTGATATTTTCTTCTTATCATTAAGAGAGAAGGATAATTAAATATTCTTGATGATAGGATGAAATTATATACAGATGGCCCTTGTTTTACAACGGTTTAATTTACACCGTTTCAGAATAACAACCTTTTTTCCAGTCATGTGACTGCTATTGAAAAGCATTGAAAAGCAGTGCATTTATTAAAATAGCCAGTAGGTGGAGCTGTCCGCTTGTGTTGCAGCAAAGCCAAGCAAGCTGAAATTAATCAGTTTTAACTAGAACTGAGCTATCAAGCAGATTTCAAAGGAACAAGATCTTCCTGTCTATAACTCAGTCCAGATTGGAATGCATAGAAAGAACTGTTTGCAGAAAAATGCAAATGAAGTCTGTGTTGTGTGATTATTTTATTAGGTTTATAATGCTGTTTAGCAAATGTTTTTGTTCATTTAACTTAGTTTAATTATATATTCTGTGTTGTGTGATTATTTTATTAGGTTTATAATGTTGTCTAGCATTTAAAGTCTTCATTTCAAAGCTTTTAAAATATTTTATTAGGTGTTACTTATGACAATTTTGAGAGGGGCCTAGAACCTATCTCCCTCACTTCCCATTGACTTACATTATAAACTGGGTTTCAGTTTACAACAGTTTCAATTTACAACCATTCCTTCTGGAACCTATCCCGGGCTACCTGTATTTGATTGTAACTGCATGCTCTATCCGATTCATTACACCAATATATGAAATAGACATTTCCTTTACAGTGAAATTTTCAAATAAAGACATTGATTTTTATATAAATACAACATAGCTTTATTAATCCTTACACTGTTTTGCTGAAACAATATTGAGATATAAATCAAATATTTTATTCTTGGATTAGCTTTATATATATATATAAGCATATTCTAACAGCACCATGATGACATAGTTTTAAATATATCTTATGTCTTGCATTGTGATCAATATGTGTTGTGTCAGAAAACAGATTACTGTACATTGCACAAATGTATCTATGTGCCACATGGATTATGCTCTAGTTGTCACCAGTTGTTATTCAAAGTGTTGTCTGTCTGTATTATTTTTAAAACAGGGACCAATAGTTATATTTAGATATGCCATAGATTAATAAGATACAAATTGGCTGTCTAATATTACAAGAAATCAGACATATATGAAAGACATTATTTTCTTTACAATCAGCTTGATGAACTAATGGATTTATTTTTCATATTAGTGCTCTAGTCTTCACATTTCTAAAGATATTATTTGGAATATTTTAGACTAATGTTATTTTACAATCAAAAATATGTATATTTAAATGTGATGTCCAAATTGTGCCCACGAATATTTATTTATATCATTAATAGATCTAGTTATTGTGGCAGACTCTGAGGCATCCAGCACTGACACAGACCTGCCTTTGCAGGGTTCTGGTAAGTCCATTGACTCATTCATACGTCATTGAAGGTGTCTTTTTAAGAAATATTCTGATCATGATTATGATGAAGCATTCCATTTGAATAAAAATTATAATGTACTCCTCGAATGATAGATAGATATATATATATATATATATATATATATATATATATATATATATATATATATATATTATTAGTTTAATATTAAGATCTCAAAGCATCTTAGTCTACACCTTTGTGCTTCAGAACAGGGCTAGCACATGTTTATATTTAGTATAAATTTATACAACAATCATCAATCGATACACACATGAGAACTATTAAATATTCCATGTACTCTGCTTTTGTGAAGATTTTCTAAATACAGACAATAACATTTAATTATCAATCATCGATAATTATAGATTTTATTTCATTTGCATGCTCCATCAAAATGATGAAAATCATAACTTTGGTTCAGTATCTCTTTAATGCAACATTGATGTGTGTCCTTGACTACCAGTATCACATGTTATGATATTTGATTTTAACGTGTACACAACATATTATGTTTTACAGCTATTGATGTAACATGTGCGATGGAGGAGGAAGTGGCTCACTCGGAGTCTGATGGTATGTCAAATATTTATAACATGTATATAATATGTATTGTTTCTAAATCATACTATTGAAGAAACATAAAGTCTACAGCTTTGTACCTTTCAAATATATTATTCAATTTATTTTAAATACACTACTGCCCCCCTTTCTATATCATGCAGCATGAACATATGTTTGTATTTATTTTCCTATTTATGTATGAATTTTCATGAATGACATCATGATGTCACATGCATACTACATCCAAACCCCCAATAATCATCTTATGATTGTACAGATAGTCATTGCTATTCATCAGAGTGCGTAGATGCAGAACATCTCATTATGTCATCATTGTTTTGAACTTCTCAACCACTTCTAAGTATACAGAAAACATAATCGTGTTGAAATCCCTTGATTTAATTTCATGATGATATGTTAAGGGATTTAATAAAGATTTATGTGTAGACTGTCCATTTCAATCAAACAAACAAATTCCTCAAACCTAAAGCATGCATTTATGAATGTGTCTTAATATTGGCATGACAGACATTTAATCCTAATGTAAAAGAGATATTCACAAAACATACTCTGAAAATGTAATGTCAGATAGATAAAATTATATTCTTAATTTTTAATATGAATGGTAGTATCTACCGTGTATAGAGTCTGAATATTAATTGATTGAACCATCAAGCTTCAAATTATTCAATTTAAGAGTATTAAGGCAATCACCTCAATCTCTATGTAAATCCCTGTTGACCTTGTTTCAAAGGTGAGGTGGAGTGGACATTTAGATTTTATCATATTACACACTCCCATATTATTCAATTGTTGGATTTTAAAAACTCAATTCACCTGCATGTGTCTAAAAGAACTCTATTGCATTTCAATCTAAAATGCATACATGTATACCAATATATTATCAAAAAGATAAATATCATAATATAAAATCATAAAGATAGCACATAATGTTGACTTTGAAAAATATGATGTGTAATGTATTGATCAAATGTTACATGAAAAATACCAGTGAACATTCAGATTTTCAAGGATCAATTAAATCTGATTATTAATTATATTTGATTCAAATCATTCAATAACTTATTAAACATAGTCATTATTGTGACTTTGTCAAAATATTTTATGAGAACAAGAATCCAGTTTTTTAAATGATGTTGAATCTTGATTTCTTTCAAAATAATAATATATTTTCATATCATATATGTATTTATATATTTATATATATTTCAGATGGAAATTCTGGGCATCAGCCTCCCACCCCTTCCTACCTAGAAACCCCTCCCACCCATCCCCAGCAAGAAGCCCCTCCCCAGCCAGAAGCCCCTCTCGCCCCTACCCAGCCAGAAGCCCCTCCCACCCCTCCCCAGCCAGAAACCCCTCCCGGCCCTTCCCATTTGTACTCCTGTCCCTCCAAAAAAAAGATTTTTTGGCCCCCCTCGCCGCTCTCCCCATTTTGCCCGTCCCTATCCTGCCCCACCTGCACAGCCAGCAAATCCCATGGCCCCTGACTCCCCAGCTGTGTAGGCTCCACCGGAGTGGCGACCCAATCCCCCACCTCGCCCCATCCCTCCCCATCAACACATTGACCCTAATCCCAATCCCCACCTTTATTGTCCTGGGTGTCGGATTGTCCTTCCCAGCCACCGATGTAAGTATCATTACAAATAAACATTAGAACATACATTCTTAAATTGACATTATACTGATCTAATTAGTCAACATTCTTTTTGTAAGATTAAATTGGATTTCACATTATATTTTAGTAATGTAAATCTTCAAATTATACATTGTATGAAATCAACATCTTCATTTTCTATTATCAAAATTATATTGCCTAGATGTTGTATATACTGTATATATTATGTATATATGCAATTATCTTTGATTTGTTATCATCGCCATTTTCACATTGTGTCATAAACCAATGTATTTTTTGGAAGATTGATAGGGTTTTGCTTTTTCCTAAGATCTTAATGTTATTTTTATGAAGATCATATTTAATGTGTAATTATTTTTTATCCATAGTATATTTTATTATAATAATGATTTGTATTTTAATTAGTACAATGTCCCATTGCTCTACTTTTATAATGTTCTTCAATTATTATTACTTTGTAATTTTATTCTTCTTTAGGTTGTGACTCAGCATGGTTAACACTAGAGGCTCTAGCAAGGATAGAGCAAACCATGCTGAGTACACTTGCGTTGCTGGGAAGGATGAACGACACCATGCAAACCCAGCTGCAGCATTCTCGCATGACTCTACCTAGACTCATATGGATAGAGTCAATGCTGGAATCTGCAGCTGGAGATGCACAGGACGATGATGTTGATGCTGATGCCTCAGTAAGTGGAGGATGTGGAGATGGCCCGAGTGAGGACAAATATCTCCTTCATCCACATTTTCTGTTATGTTTTATATATGTTTTGCCATTTGGCATTTGTTTGTTAGTTGTTGCCATTTGGCCTAGTTATAAGTTCTTGTGCCTGTTGCACTATTTCATCTTAAGGTCAGATGGTAGTTAAGCGCTAAGAGCAAGGTTTGTGGGAGGATGTTATATATCTATAAATAAAGCTATATAGCGGTATATATAGTGGATAAAAAATCTAATATTGAATAGGTGATAAGTGCTGTGTAGGTACCAGTACTCGAAATATATAAATAAATATAGTGAATAAAAGATAAAGGAAGCGAAGAAAGTACAAATATAGATACAATTTATTAAAATAGGTTTAAAACAATATATCAAATATTTGACAATTAAAACATCTGTATCTAAAAGTGCAGGGACGTCTCCCTTATTCGTTACTGTTTAGTAACAGTTGATAAAAGAGATCAAATGGCAGTGTAAAGTACTTGCGTTTTAAATTGCTGTTAGCAACTGTGAGGTGAAAATGTATCTCCTTAGATGTTCAGTAGAGATGCGAAGTAACAGTCGGGTAGAGACCGCGTTGTATGCGGTTTGGCGTTCCCAGATGGTGTTGATTGCGCCTTTTTTGTGACCGTTGTGACGTCACTAAAGCCGGTTGCGTGCGGCGTTTCTGTGGTAGCCCCTATTCCGCAAAGATTGTGGAAGTCTTGGGGGAATAAACTGTGGAACTTGGCGGTCAAAATAAATGACTTGATGGTTAAAAGCAATATAGGGATGTAATGATCCTCAGATTGTGCAGGCTGTGCGGTCGCGATGTAGCGACTAAAAGTGCGGTTTGTTCCCTTTGGTTGCTAGTAGCAACTGGTGGATCCTTTTAATGTTGAAACTTGGCGGTCGTTAATAAACGACTATTAAGGCAGGTGTGTCTTTGCGGTCGTTGTCAAAAAACGACTAAACGACTAGAAAGTTTTAGAGTAGCTTGGCGGTCACTTTATAGCGACTGGGAGATCTTATGCGGTCGTTAGTAACGACTCTGATGTTCCTATATAAATGTGACCAGGCACAAGAACATAGGGTAAACGTCCTCCAAATGTGCAGTATAGTGAAATAAACAAAGGCTAAAAACAAATAGCACAGTGTCTCAGACAACGCGTTTCGCCCATGGGCTTTATCAAGACATGTTGTTCTGTGCTAATATGTGGGTATTTGAATACTAACATCCATTTTCATTGGTGAACTAATTAAACAATTAAAGGTGGAATATGCTATTCATAGTAGATCAGACTTAAGGTGGAATTGCTCAGTAATAGTAAAACTTTCAGCATATAGTACATACATTCAAAAAATGGCAAGATATATATCTAAAGTTTGTAGACAGCGTGCTTAGGTGTTATTTTTAAAAAAATGCTTGTCTAATAAATGAAAAATGTCTAATATGGCAATGTATATATATATTTATATATTAAGCATGAGGAAGAATTAACACACATATTTCTGAGGATTATCTGCTTATAAGAAAGGGGTAATGTCTAATTCAGAGTTCAGCCCTGTGGGGTGTAATGTGTCCATATTGTATATCATTTTGGCTTCTAATTTCAGTAGTTGGTTTTCTAAATTGCCCCCTCTCCAGTTAAGTTTTACTTTTGCAAGGCCCCAAAATTTAAAGTGTTTCAGATTATTGTTGTGACTTTCCCTGAAATGTGAGTACAAGTGTGTATCAAGATTCCCTCTGTCTATACAGGAGAGGTGTTCCCTAATTCTTTCACGGAGGGTCCTGGTAGTTTCTCCGATGTAATATTTTTTGCAAGAACATTCAATGATATAAACCACTCCTTTGTCCTGACATCTTATGGTATCTTCTATTTTGAATTTAAAGTTATTAACCTCAATTTCTTTCTTTTTGCAACTGTATTTGCAAGAGCGGCACCCAAAGCATGAAAAAAAGCCAGATAGCTTTTTCCCTTCTAAATTAATCTCATGGCTCTTTTTTGACAGGGGTTTTAGTTCACTTTGTGCCAGTTTATTCTTTAAGTTTTGTGCTCTTCTGTAAATAATTCTAGGCTGTGTTGGTACTTTCTCTCCTATTATTGGGTCTGTTTGTACTAGGTGCCAATGTTTTGTTAGAATTTTCTTAATTAGGTTGCTATTGCTATTGTAGTTTGTAATAAATGATACATCTATTGTGTTTGATTTGTCTTCGTAGTTTTGGCTCGGTTTATCTTTATTCTTGTATGTGAGAAGTGTTTTTCTGTCTATTTTATCTACTTCTTCCTTTGCCGAATTGATAATTTTCTCGTCATACCCTCTTTCTCTAAATTTAGTTTCTAGAATGGTTATTTGTTTCTCATAGTCTGTATGTCTCGAGCAATTTCTTTTTATCCTTAAGTATTGCCCTTTAGGGATGTTATTCTTCCACCTTTCTAAATGACAACGGTTATAATGTACCAAATTATTGGCGTCTACCTTCTTGAAATGTGTAGTGGTTACAATTTGATCATCTATTACTTCTATGTCGAGGTCAAGAAAGATGGCTTTGTTTTTACTGTATGTATATGTAAAGTTGATGTTTCTATCATTTTTATTCATATCATCACAGATCTCTATTAGTTCAGATTCTTCCCCTTTCCATATGAATATAATATCGTCTATGTATCTTTTGTATAGTACAAGATTTGCACCCAGTCTATGCTGAAGGAAAAAGGATTCCTCCCAGTTACCCATGAAGAGATTAGCATAGCTGGGTGCAAATCTTGTACCCATGGCAGTTCCAGTTTTTTGTAAGTAAAATTTCTCATTTAATGAGAAATAGATCTGATTAAGAATAAATTGAATGCCCTCTAGTAAAAAGTCTCTCTGCTCTTTAGCCAATGTGTCATCTTTCTCCAAAAAAGTTTTCACAGCTTGGATACCGAATTCATGATTAATGATTGTATATAGCGACGTGACATCGCATGTCACTAATATATAATTTGGTTCCCATTTTAAATTGTGTAATATTTGTAAAATTTCTGTTGTATCTCTTAAATAAGATGGTAATTTTTTAACATAAAACTGGAGAAACTCATCCAAATATTGGGATAGATTAGAAGTTAAAGAGTTTATCCCGGAGATAATAGGTCTTCCGGGAGGGTTTGTCAGGCTTTTATGTACCTTCGGGAGGTAATAGAATATTGGAATTTTAATTTGTTTTGGTAACAGAAAATTAAATTCTTTATTATTCAAGATATTCTTATTTTTAGCTGTATCTAGCATTTTGGATAGTTTGGATGTGAATTTCTTTGTGGGGTCTAGACTTAATATTTCATAGGTGGTGGTGTCTCCCAGTAGTCTGTGTGCCTCTTCAATGTATTGTGACCTATTCATTATTACGACTCCTCCCCCTTTATCCGCGGGTTTAATGATTATGTTTGGGTCAGATTGGAGGTCTCTTAATAACTTTTTTTCTTTGAATGTCAAATTATTATTGTATTTATTAGTGATGTTGGCTTTTTTGATGTCTCTCTGTACCAATTTCTCAAACATTTCAAGATTCTTCCCTTTCTCATTAGTTGGGTAGAAGGTTGATTTAGGTTTTAATTTGGAATGTTTGAACCCCCCATTGTCATTCTGAGTAAAATTGGTTTGTATGGGTTTTTGCCAGTTCCTCTCTATCGGGTTTTTGAGGAAGTACCTTTTGAGGGTTAATTTTCTTACGTATTGACTTATATTAATGTGGGTATTGAATTTATTTAGTGTTGTGGTTGGAGCAAAATTTAACCCCAAATCAAGTACTCTCTTTTCTTCTTCGGTTAATGCTTTATCACTTATATTAAAGATGCCACTTGTCGATACTACTTCACTCTTTTTGTGTCCCTTTCCCTTTCTACCTCCTCTGGTGCCTCTCTTGTTCTTTTTCTTAAGGGTGGGTCTGTTTTGTGTTCTGTGTTTTTTGAAGTTCCTGGTGTTGTGTGGCTTATCTCTAAAAAATGATTATCATCATTTTGCTGGCAATCTGAGTTTAATGGTTCAAAACGATTGGAAGTTCTCACTCTCCAATCGTTGTTTTGTCTATCGTTGTCGTATATGTGTTGTGAGTGTTGTCTCCTGTAATATTTTGGTTCTTCCCAATATTCAGTAGTGGGCTCATAATAGGACCTATGTTCATCTGGGTAGTCCCTCTCCCTGTGATTTCTATTGTATTGTGTATTATTCCTATATCTATTGAAGCCTCTTTGTGTATAGTTCCCTTGATTGTAATGATAAGAATCATTGAATGATATGTGCCTATTGTCCTCCCTCCATCTATCTCTATTGTAGTTTTGTGGGATTCTGTTATAAGTAGGTCTATTGTAATATCCAGAATTGGAATTATAGTGTTGTGGTTGTTTATTGTGAGGCCTATTATTTGATCTTGATCTTGGTTTATAGTTATTTCTATCTCTTTGTTGGGAACTAATAAGTGTATTTTTATTTTTATCGTCCCCTGTGGATCTTGTTTCTTTGTTTGTATTATCATTACTATCAGTGGTTTCTAGGTTGTAATTGTCTTTATCTCTATTTAATTTTCTCCATTTCACCTCCTGGAGTTCATTATTTAAAATAGTTAAATTGCTCATAATCTCCTTTTGTTTGTTTCTGAAATCTTGGTGATCTTTTTTATCTAATAGTTTTGTTTTAAGTGCAGTGATGTTTTTTTCTATAGTGTCTAATGAAATTTCTCGTGATTTTTTTAAAATTGTTAGAAATGTTAGTGATGCTGTTTCTAGTGCCTCATCCCATTCATTCTGTAGTGTTTCTATCAATTCGAATGCAATTCTTTTTTAATCTTAAACCTCTCTGTATGATTTTCATTGAAATGTATTTATCTAAAAAATTGAGTTCAGTTTTTTGTTTGAGCTCACTTAAGTTTTTTTCTAATTCTATCATGATGGTGTTTAAATCAAAGTGTTCAGTGTGTGTGTCATAATTTTCTTTTTCAGAAATTTCTTTGAGGGTTTTATCCCTCCACATAAAAATATCATCCTCCATTTCTTAAACTGCTTATAATCCGCTGATAAAAATCACCTTAAGAGGAAAAAGTAGTGCAGTTAACAATTAACCCCTTAACGACCGAGGACGTGCAGGGTACGTCCTCAAAAAAAAGGCAGTTAATGCCTGAGAACGTACCCTGCACGTCCTCGGTTTGGAAAGCAGCTGGAAGCGATCCTGCTCACTTCCAGCTGCTTTCCGGTTATTGCAGTGATGCCTCGATATGGAGGCATCCTGCAATAACCTTTTTAAGCCATCCGGTGCAGAGAGAGCCACTCTGTGGCCCTCTCTGCACCGGAGATCGGTGGCTCCCTGCGTTGGTGGGTGGGAGTCGGACCGGGAGGTGGGTGGCGGCCATCGATGGCCCTGGTTATGTGCAGGGGGGGCGGGATCGTGGGCGGGGATGAGCGGGGGCGCGCACGGACGCGCGCGCGTGCACGGGAGGGCGGGGGCGGGCACGTGCACGGGGAGGGAGCGGGTGGGAACCGCTACACTACAGAAAATTTGTTAATAAAAAATGTTTAAATGCCTTAATATTTAAAAAAAAAAAAAAAGATCAGCAAGGTGGTGGGGGTTTGTCTGTGTGGGGGGGGAAGCTACACTACAGAAAAAAGCCAAATAAAAATAAAAAAAGCACTTTTTTTTTGCAAACTGGGTACTGGCAAAGGCTAAAAACAAATAGCACAGTGTCTCAGTCAACGCGTTTCGCCTGTGGGCTTTATCAAGACATGTTGTTCTGTGCTAACATGTGGGTATTTGAATACTAACATCCATTTTCATTGGTGAACTAATTAAACAATTAAAGGTGGAATATGCTATTCATAGTAGATCAGACTTAAGGTGGAATTGCTCAGTAATAGTAAAACTTTCAGCATATAGTACATACATTCAAAAAATGGCAAGATATATATCTAAAGTTTGTAGACAGCGTGCTTAGGTGTTATTTTTAAAAAAAATTGCTTGTCTAATAAATGAAAAATGTCTTATATGGCAATGTATATATATATTTATATATTAAGCATGAGGAAGAATTAACACACATATTTCTGAGGATTATCTGCTTATAAGAAAGGTATAAGTAATGTATAATTCAGAGTTCAGCCCTGTGGGGTGTAATGTGTCCATATTGTATATCATTTTGGCTTCTAATTTCAGTAGTTGGTTTTCTAAATTGCCCCCTCTCCAGTTAAGTTTTACTTTTGCAAGGCCCCAAAATTTAAAGTGTTTCAGATTATTGTTGTGACTTTCCCTGAAATGTGAGTACAAGTGTGTATCAAGATTCCCTCTGTCTATACAGGAGAGGTGTTCCCTAATTCTTTCACGGACAACACTCACAACACATATACAACAACGATAGACAAAACAACGATTGGAGAGTGAGAACTTCCAATCGTTTTGAACCATTAAACTCAGATTGTCAGCAAAATGATGATAATCATTTTTTAGAGATAAGCCACCCAACACCAGGAACTTCAAAAAACACAGAACACAAAACAGACCCACCCTTAAGAAAAAGAACAAGAGAGGCACCAGAGGAGGTAGAAAGGGAAAGGGACACAAAAAGAGTGAAGTAGTATCGACAAGTGGCATCTTTAATATAAGTGATAAAGCATTAACCGAAGGAGAAAAGAGAGTACTTAATTTGGGGTTAAATTTTGCTCCAACACTAAATAAATTCGATACCCACATTAATATAAGTCAATACGTAAGAAAATTAACCCTCAAAAGGTACTTCCTCAAAAACCCGATAGAGAGGAACTGGCAAAAACCCATACAAACCAATTTTACTCAGAATGACAATGGGGGGTTCAAACATTCCAAATTAAAACCTAAATCAACCTTCTACCCAACTAATGAGAAAGGGAAGAATCTTGAAATGTTTGAGAAATTGGTACAGAGAGACATCAAAAAAGCCAACATCACTAATAAATACAATAATAATTTGACATTCAAAGAAAAAAAGTTATTAAGAGACCTCCAATCTGACCCAAACATAATCATTAAACCCGCGGATAAAGGGGGAGGAGTCGTAATAATGAATAGGTCACAATACATTGAAGAGGCACACAGACTACTGGGAGACACCACCACCTATGAAATATTAACCCCTTAATGACCACAATGTACCCTGTATGTCGCTGGTCGTTAAGGGTTTTTTCAGGACATAATAGCACAAGTCTAGAAAGAACACGCTTTTAATGCCCTCCCTCCAGAAGGCTTTGTGGAATAGAGCAGTCTTAACGCTGGTGGCAAGAACACGCTATAAAACAATCAAGTCCCAAAAAAAGGCCAGAGACATACAGGGTACGTCGCTGGTCCTTAAGGGGTTAAGTTTAGACCCCACAAAGAAATTCACATCCAAACTATCCAAAATGCTAGATACAGCTAAAAATAAGAATATCTTGAATAATAAAGAATATAATTTTCTGTTACCAAAACAAATTAAAATTCCAATATTCTATTACCTCCCGAAGGTACATAAAAGCCTGACAAACCCTCCCGGGAAGACCTATTATCTCCGGGATAAACTCTTTAACTTCTAATCTATCCCAATATTTGGATGAGTTTCTCCAGTTTTATGTTAAAAAATTACCATCTTATTTAAGAGATACAACAGAAATTTTACAAATATTACACAATTTAAAATGGGAACCAAATTATATATTAGTGACATGCGATGTCATGTCGCTATATACAATCATTAATCATGAATTCGGTATCCAAGCTGTGAAAACTTTTTTGGAGAAAGATGACACATTGGCTAAAGAGCAGAGAGACTTTTTACTAGAGGGCATTCAATTTATTCTTAATCAGAACTATTTCTCATTCAATGAGAAATTTTACTTACAAAAAACTGGAACTGCCATGGGTACAAGATTTGCACCCAGCTATGCTAATCTCTTCAGGGGTAACTGGGAGGAATCCTTTTTCCTTCAGCATAGACTGGGTGCAAATATTGTACTATACAAAAGATACATAGACGATATTATATTCATATGGAAAGGGGAAGAATCTGAACTAATAGAGATCTGTGATGATATGAATAAAAATGATAGAAACATCAACTTTACATATACATACAGTATAAACAAAGCCATCTTTCTTGACCTCGACATAGAAGTAATAGATGATCAAATTGTAACCACTACACATTTCAAGAAGGTAGACGCCAATAATTTTGTACATTATAACAGTTGTCATTTAGAAAGGTGGAAGAATAACATCCCTAAAGGGCAATACTTAAGGATAAAAAGAAATTGCTCGAGACATACAGACTATGAGAAACAAATAACCATTCTAGAAACTAAATTTAGAGAAAGAGGGTATGACGAGAAAATTATCAATTCGGCAAAGGAAGAAGTAGATAAAATAGACAGAAAAACACTTCTCACATACAAGAATAAAGATAAACCGAGCCAAAACTACGAAGACAAATCAAACACAATAGATGTATCATTTATTACAAACTACAATAGCAATAGCAACCTAATTAAGAAAATTCTAACAAAACATTGGCACCTAGTACAAACAGACCCAATAATAGGAGAGAAAGTACCAACACAGCCTAGAATTATTTACAGAAGAGCACAAAACTTAAAGAATAAACTGGCACAAAGTGAACTAAAACCCCTGTCAAAAAAGAGCCATGAGATTAATTTAGAAGGGAAAAAGCTATCTGGCTTTTTTCCATGCTTTGGGTGCCGCTCTTGCAAATACAGTTGTAAAAAGAAAGAAATTGAGGTTAATAACTTTAAATTCAAAATAGAAGATACCATAAGATGTCAGGACAAAGGAGTGGTTTATATCATTGAATGTTCTTGCAAAAAATATTACATCGGAGAAACTACCAGGACCCTCCGTGAAAGAATTAGGGAACACCTCTCCTGTATAGACAGAGGGAATCTTGATACACACTTGTACTCACATTTCAGGGAAAGTCACAACAATAATCTGAAACACTTTAAATTTTGGGGCCTTGCAAAAGTAAAACTTAACTGGAGAGGGGGCAATTTTGAAAACCAACTACTGAAATTAGAAGCCAAAATGATATACAATATGGACACATTACACCCCACAGGGCTGAACTCTGAATTAGACATTACCCCTTTCTTATAAGCAGATAATCCTCAGAAATATGTGTGTTAATTCTTCCTCATGCTTAATATATCAATATATATATACATTGCCATATTAGACATTTTTCATTTATTAGACAAGCAATTTTTTAAAAATAACACCTAAGCACGCTGTCTACAAACTTTAGATATATATCTTGCCATTTTTTGAATGTATGTACTATATGCTGAAAGTTTTACTATTACTGAGCAATTCCACCTTAAGTCTGATCTACTATGAATATCATATTCCACCTTTAATTGTTTAATTAGTTCACCAATGAAAATGGATGTTAGTATTCAAATACCCACATGTTAGCACATAACAACATGTCTTGATAAAGCCCACGGGCGAAACGCGTTGACTGAGACACTGTGCTATTTGTTTTTAGCCTTTGTTTATTTCACTATACTGCACATTTGGAGGACGTTTACCCTATGTTCTTGTGCCTGGTCACATTTATATAGGAACATCAGAGTCGTTACTAACGACCGCATAAGATCTCCCAGTCGCTATAAAGTTACCGCCAAGCTACTCTAAGACTTTCTAGTCGTTTAGTCGTTTCTTGACAACGACCGCAAAGACACACCTGCCTTAATAGTCGTTTATTAACGACCGCCAAGTTTCAACATTAAAAGGATCCACCAGTTGCTACTAGCAACCAAAGGGAACAAACCGCACTTTTAGTCGCTACATCGCGACCGCACAGCCTGCACAATCTGAGGATCATTTCATCCCTATATTGCTTTTAACCATCAAGTCATTTATTTTGACCGCCAAGTTCCACAGTTTATTCCCCCAAGACTTCCACAATCTTTGCGGAATAGGGGCTACCACAGAAACGCCGCACGCAACCGGCTTTAGTGATGTCACACCGGTCACAAAAAAGGCGCAATCAACACCATCTGGGAACACCAAACCGCATACAACGCGGTCTCTACCCGACTGTTACTTCGCATCTCTACTGAACATCTAAGGAGATACATTTTCACCTCACAGTTGCTAACAGCAATTTAAAACGCAAGTACTTTACACTGCCATTTGATCTCTTTTATCAACTGTTACTAAACAGTAACGAATAAGGGAGACGTCCCTGCACTTTTAGATACAGATGTTTTAATTGTCAAATATTTGATATATTGTTTTAAACCTATTTTAATAAATTGTATCTATATTTGTACTTTCTTCGCTTCCTTTATCTTTTATTCACTATATTTATTTATATATTTCACTTATCACCTATCCAATATTAGATTTTTTATCCACTATATATATCGCTATATAGCTTTATTTATAGATATATAACATCCTCCCACAAATCTTGCTCTTAGCGCTTAACTACCATCTGACCTTTTGCTCTCAATTTCTTGCTTTCCTGGAGGGGAATTCAATAGTTAAGCTGGTTTTTTTCACCTCTAGCGCTTATAATTTAATTGTTAACTGCACTATTTCATCTTGTCAGATTTATACTAAGGGCTATGTTGGCCTTTGTTTCGCCTTGTCAACTCCCTGAAAGGACTGTGATGCACTATGTCACCTTGTCAAATGTCTCAAATAGTGCTGTGTTGGCCTTTGTTGTGCCTTGTCAACTTTCTCCAAGGACTGTGATGCACTATGTCACCTTGTCAGATGTCTCCAAAGGGGCTGTGTTGGCCTTTGTTTTGCCTTGTCAACTTCCTCCAAGGACTGTGATGCACTATGTCACCTTGTCAGATGTCTCCAAAGGGGGTGTTTGGCCTTTGTTTTGCCTTGTCAACTCTCTCCAAGGACTGTGATGCACTATGTCACCTTGTCAGATGTCTCCAAAGGGGCTGTGTTAGCCTTTGTTTTGCCTTGTCAACTCTCTCCAAGGAATGTGATGCACTATGTCACCTTGTCAGATGTCTCCAAAGGGGCTGTGTTGGCCTTTTTTTTTGCATTGTCAACTCTCTCCAAGGACTGTGATGCACTATGTCACCTTGTCAAATGGCTCCAATGGGGCTGATTTCTCATTCTGACTTTTTTTAAAGTTATCTTATCTCTTTATGTTTTATGACATTCCTATATCATATTTATCATAATAAAACGAATGTCATTAATATGTTATATTTCTTCTTTATTTATTCATGTAATTTCTTACAAAATATCTTTTATGTTGATAATCCTTAAAGGGACATGAAACCAAAAAATGTTCTTTCATGAATCAGATATAGAATAAAATTTTTCAAAACTTTCATATTTACATCTATTATTTCATTTGCTTCATTTTCTTGTTATCTTTGCAAGATCATGAGTAGCAGAGAACCAAGGTTCTAGTTGTTGATTGTTGGTTGCATATATATATATTGGTTGTTATTGGCTTATCCATGTGTTCATTTAGAAACCATTAGTGCATTGATGCACCTTTAACAAATGATACCAAGATAATTAAACAAATGAGATAATCGATGTAAATTATAAACTTGATGAAAATAGTATCCTCTATCTGAATCCTGAACTTCATTTTTTGGCTTTCATGTCCCTTTAAGTGATGCTGACTACAATTCTTAATTTATGGGCATGCCTTTCTAATGTATTTTTTTTTTTTTTTTTAAATATAATATTTTTATTGAGGTTACAATCATGAACAATAGTACAATAGTAAGACATGTTTAGGTATTTCCTTCCATTTTACAAAGTAATCAGAACAGGGTGGTTAACATCTTACTGCTAGTTTCTCTCTGGTTTCTCGAGAGAAGTCCGTTAAATGACAAACCTCATTTTTCTTTTTCTTTTTGAACAAGTAAAACAAATGGCTGGACATCCATTAACATTGATAATAGTCTCTGATAATGGCTTGTGAGTATGGAATGTCCAATAATAACCTATAGGAGCTGTAGAGGATAGCTCTCTTGAAATACGTAGTAATAACAACATTGGGGGATTTCACATAATTTTCCTTGAAAGGAACAAGAAAGAAACAGAGAAAGGGAAAAAAAGAATAAAGCGAAAAAGAGGGAGTGGAAAAAAAGGGGGAGGGTGGTCAGCAGACGGCTGTATGTGCTCAGGCTTTGGAAGTTATATTTTGTGGGAGTGCGTCCCATTGGGACCAGATATCGGCATGTAGATTTAGGGTTCCCCTGTTGATGTAGACTGCTTCCTCCATTGACTTAATGTTAGAGATAATCTCAATTACCTTACCTAGTGGAGGGGCACTCTGCGGTTTCCAGTGTCTTGCGATAGCAAGTTTAGTGGACACCAGTAGATAGATAAAAAAGTGTTTCCGGGGTTTGGGGAGTTTAGGGATGTTCAGGTGTAGTAGGTAAGTATCGGGGCCCTGGTCTGTCGGGAGTGAAAGATGTCTACATAGTTCAAGGACTTTGGACAATAGTATACGGATTACTGGACAGCTCCACCAAATGTGGACATCATCTCCTTTTTCATTACAGTCCCTCCAGCACCTATCCAAAGTAGTGATAGAGAATCTGTGCAACCTATTAGGGACCCAGTGCCATCTCGTTAAAATTTTATAAAATAGTTCAAAGAGGGTTATGCAGTGGACAGCCTGTCTAGTACCAGTGATAGCTCTCGTCCACATTTGGGCGTCAAATACTTTGACAAGGTCTCTTTCCCATGCCAATATATTGTGCGTTTTTTGTAGGGTAGGACAATTTTGGAGGCATAAATAATGTATCGTGAGTGGTTTGTGTCCCTGTAGTCCTAGTTTCCACCTAGATTCCCATAATGTATTATTACGCGGTAAAGATTTAAAGAAATTCCAGCTACTCAATAGGGACCTAAAGCTTATTACTTCAAAGTGCATTTTTCGTGGAATCACGTACTGTGCTATTAGTTTGGGGCAAGAAGCCCAGGCGTTCCCGACATGTATGTTGTGTACAGTTTTTATGGTGAGAGCAGACCAGCTAGAGGCACTAGCATCTGGTAATCCCTTGAGAAGTCCTTGTATACTGTGACTAGGAGATGGATGTGGGGCTACCATTGGGGAGTGACACAGTTTATGCTACATAGAGAGGCAGTGTTTGATAATCGGATTAGATGGGGAAATAAAGGTTCCACAATTTAGTGGGATCCATATCAGGTCAGGTAGAAGAATGTCATGAGGGAGTGAGGCCTGTTCTATGTCATACCATCTAGGGGGCTCCTTAGTGGGACCCCATCCTGAGATAGCTGCTTCGTAGTACGTCCTAATATTGGGTAGGCCTAGTCCTCCTCTATCTGTCGGAGCTTGCAGTATCTTACTCGCTATACCGGGGCGTGAATCTGCCCAGACATATTTGTTGAGTAAAGATTGGAAAGTATCTAGGTAGGTGGTGGGGAGTTTTAGCGGAAAACATCTATAGAGATATGTGAGTTTCAGTAGAATCATCATTTGAGATCCTACCCATCCATTATATTTCTTTGTATCTAGGGAGTGTTAACATCTGTTTGAGGGTCTGGAGAAAGTGATCATAGTTGGTCGTGACTACATGTTTGTAGTCATGTGATAGGAAGACACCTAGGTGTCTGATCCCTTTATGGTTCCACTTAAATCTATGTGTAGCTTGGAGAGTATGGAGTTGGGCTATCAGGATATGAAGTGGGTAAGTTTGGTCATGTTTAGCTTGTAGAAGTACATTCTGCCAAATTGATCAAAGAGGTCAAGGAGGTTTGGTAGGGAGCGGTCTGGGTCTGTTAGGAAAACAGTTAGGTCATCCGCAAAGAGGCTGAGTTTCTGGTAAGTCCCGTGTATATAGATGCCCTTAATATCTTCAGATGCACGGATGGCTGCTGCCAGCGGCTCTATGGCCAGTACAAATAGGAGGGGGGACAGTGGACAACCCTGTCGGGTGCCATTTCTGAGGGCAAAAGGTCGGGAACAGAATCCCAGATCTCTAACCCTGGCCATTGGGTGGGAGTATAGCGCTTCTATCGCTCGTCTGAATCCTTCGGGCAAACCCACCGAATCAAGGACTGCAGTTAGGTAGTCCCAACACACCCTGTCGAACGCTATCTGCTGCTGCGAAAATATTTAATAAAGAAAAAGAGGAAAAGAGAGGCGCTATGTGTGTACCAGTAAAAGCAGATATGTAAGACAAAAAGGCCCACACCAGGGTACTCACATTCTGTAGAAGCACTCAGACAGTGCTATTAGGCGTGGACTGGGTACTCAACAGCAACCCAGCTTGCTGAAACAACCAGCGTGTCTCCAGGGACAATCCGGATGCCCCCCTCTGGGACTGGAAAGATGGATAATCCAGGTGATGAACTCCAGCAAATCAGGTAGTGCGTCCAGGTGATGTCAGTAACAGTTCCAGGTTTAAAATGTAACAAAAGATAGATTTATTAATACCAATTAAAAGGTTGGAACAATAGGGAAGGGCAAGTTGCCTGATGAAACAGCACTATAGCTGAGAAACGTGTTGCATGATTATATAGGGGGGGATCTGTTTGCCCTTCCCTATTGTTGCATGATTATATAGGGGGGATCTGTTTGCCCTTGCCTATTGTTCCAGCCTTTTAATTGGTTTTAATAAATCTATCTTTTGTTACATTTTAAACCTGGAACTGTTACTGATCTACTCTACTTAACACACCATTTGCGTTCCCATCACTGGGATTTCTCCCACCTGTTGTGGGGGCTCTGGACATCACCTGGACACACTACCTGATTTGCTGGAGTTCATCACCTGGATTATCCATCTTTCCAGTCCCAGAGGGGGGCATCCGGATTGTCCCTGGAGTTCATCATCTGGATTATCCATCTTTCCAGTCCCAGAGGGGGGCATCCGGATTGTCCCTGGAGACACGCTGGTTGTTTCAGCAAGCTGGGTTGCTGTTGAGTACCCAGTCTGCACCTAATAGCACTAACTGAGTGCTCCTACAGAATGTGAGTACCCTGGTGTGGGCCTTTTTTTCTTACATATCTGCTTTTACTGGTACACACATAGCGCCTCTCTTTTCCTCTTTTTCTTTGTACAGACGTCTGCCATTGGTGATGTGAGGAGAGTGCTGCTGCCGTTTTATATTCCTGGAAGATTCCCTGTGATTTCCATCTAGTTGATATCTTTTTTTTGGGACTTTCACTAATAAGGGACTTTTTGGCTAAACATTGCCGCTTGAGACATTTCTCAGTACATTACTTATCCCGTTTTTTTATTTATACTGTTATTAATAATATTTTATGTATGTTATGCTCCATTCTGTCTTTGTTCTCTAGCGCCCCCTATTGAGCTATTTCTATTGAAATAACTAGTTCCTTGAAAATATTTAATAGTCGGCGTGTACTGTCTGTGCCCTGACGGTTCGTCACAAAGCCCACCTGGGCTCTATGTATAACTGTGGGTAGCATGGGGCTAAGCCTGGCACCCAATATTTTAGCATAGATCTTTACGTCTAGGTTGATAAGTGAAATTGGGTGATAACTTTGGAAAAGTGAAGGATCCTTCCCTTCCTTTGGGAGAGTCAGTATGTCAGCTTCTAAGAACTCTCGTGGCAAGAAACCTGTCTCTAGGGTTTCGGCAAATAGTCGCTTTTGAAGACATTTTGAAGAATAAAGGGGTATACCCGTCCGGTCCGGGCGCTTTATAGAGTTTGAGTGTCTTAATGGCATTTTTAATTTCGGAATAGGTTATGGGGTCCGCGAGGTGGTCAGCTACATCAGGGTCTAGTCTTGGGGGATTGAGGGAAGAGAGGCTTCAATTGTGCATGGGTCAGTTTTAGGGGTGTTCGTGCAGGTGTCTAAGTTATATAGGTCTCTATAGTATGCCATAAAGGCCTCTCTGATGTCATTAGGAGCATATGAGGTATTGCCTGAGTGAAAGATTTTTTGGATTTGCGTGGACTTTCTTCTGGCTCTTAACTTAGTGGCTAGCAGTCTGTCTGCCCTATTGCCCTGATAATAAAACTGTTTCCAGCATTTTAGTACAGATTCCTGAACTCTACCCGTCTCTTTTACCGTGATTTCAGCGCGGATCTGTCCTATTCGCAATGCTAGTACGGGATGAGGATGGAGCTTATTCTGCCGTTCCAGGGGTCTGAGTTCCCCAAAGAGCTGTGCAAGAGTTGCTCCCCTCTCTCATCTCAATTGTGATGCCCTTTTTAAAAAAGGTCCCTCTAAGGAACGCTTTCAGAGTCGTCAATAGGATAGTGTCAGTCGTCTGTCCAGTATCGTTTGTTTTAAAGAAATTTTGGAGGTCAGTAGCAGTCTGTTGGATCCAGGGATTTTTGATCAGATAATCCGTCAGTCACCATGATCCCCTTGGGCCCTCGGGGGGGGGGGGGGGTGAGTTAAGTGTGATAGTTACCATATTATGGTCAGACCACGGACAAACTACGATTTTTGCAGCGTGTGCTCTGTCAAGGGTCCAGGAGTCAGTGAATAGGTAGTCTATACGGGAGTAAGAGTGGTGTGCCTTGGAGTAAAAGGTATAATCCTTTTCCGTCATATGCAAGCATCTCCAGATGTCGAAGTAATTGTAACCCATCAGGAGATTACGAAATCTCCTAGAGGGTAGCCAGGGCCCACGGTCAGGCTCAGACCTGTCAGAGGATTGTCTGTCTAGTAAGGGGTCCCATGTGGAGTTAAAATCCCTACCCAGGAGTATGGATCTCCTTTTCAATTGGTCTACTCTAGCTAAAAGTTGCTTAAGGAATGTGGCCTGGTGAGTATTAGGGGCGTATACATTGACTAGGGTATATAGGTTATAGTCTAGGTAACAGATAAGGATTAGGTACCTGCCCTCTGCATCTGAATAGTGATAGGAGTGTATTTAACATCATTCCTTATGAGTATTGCAACCCCTCTTTTATTTATTGGTTTATCAGGCAGACTCAAAGGTTGGATACAGGGATGATCTAAGTTTATGTGGGGAAGGCTCAGTCCAATGTGTCTCTTGTATGTAGGCTATCACCGCCTTGTGTCTTTTCAAATGCCTTACCAGTAAGCTGCGCTTTGTAGGTGTGTTGAGTCCCTTAACGTTAAGGGTAGAAACTGTCAGCTCCATCATAGTTGGACTGTGCAGGGAGTTTGTTCCAAACCTGATCTTCAGAGCTGCTGATATGGAAGGGAGAAGAAGGGAGGGAAGAGTGGAAAAAAGTAAGGAAAGGAAAGAGAGATAAAGGGGAAAAAGAAGATTCATATTCACATTTCACAATCATTACACAAGGTTACGTGTCAGTGCGTAGCAGCACAGCTCAGGGTCACTCTGGGGATTCCAGTGAAAGGGTCCCAGAGGTACTCTAATATAAGTAATTACTCAAGTACTTATAGGGTGGGGGGAGAGTAGGGGGAGCAAAAATAGGAATAGGAACAGGAAGGGCCTACATCTGTGTTTAAGTTAGGGCTTAAATTTTCATCAACATGTTAGGTAGGATGCTTTATCTTAGCAGGGGCCTATGGCCAGGTGGGAGAGAATAATTTAAGATGCATCCTATAAAATATGGCAGTCCCTAGCAATAGAGAATGGGTAGTAAGGAGGGGAGCAGTTTAGGTATACTGTAGAGCCTCCTAGGGCTTATTTGTAGGGAATGAACAATCACTTAAAGCTATTGGCACACACCTAGCTAGGGGTATAGATGGTAGTTAGCTAGCTAGGAAACTCTCAAAGTCACATCCTGCATGTCCGAAGGCATAGAGTCATGGTGGGAGGGGGGTAGACCTGAGGGTATAACATAATAGTTAGTTTAATTATGACATTGACCCAGGCATATATATTTGTATCAGTGCATAAAACGATGGTAACAATAACAGTCAACAGATATCTTAATAACATTAGGGATCTGATTCCCAAGTCCTTATCAACTTAAGTAAACATGGTAGAAAGTTCAGGGCTCGGGGCCCAAGGGCTTCCCCATTAATTAGGGGAAAATATTGCAAAGGATACTATAGAAGAGGAGCAATCTTCCTGGGTGTGTCATTGCGGCACACAATTCTATGTGTTATGTGACTGGGGCACCTAGAAAAGTGAGCTGTCTTCTGGAGGGTTGGGCAGATCTGCTTGGGAGGGGTTTCCATTCAGGAGCCCCTGCTCTCAATGGGAACAGTCTTGATGAGGGTGTTTCTTGGTCCTCCTGATCTTCCATTAAAAGTCCCCAATTTTGCAAGAGGAGTCGAGCATCTTCTGGCGTCGAGATAGTGTGGAGGTGACTATCTTTGGTTATGAGGAGTTTTACAGGAAATCTCCATCAATATCTAATCCCCTTTGCTCTCAGGATTTTGGTGTAGTTTGTAAAGGTCCTTCTTAGAAATAGTGTGTGGGCCGACAGATCTGGGAAGATTTGGATATGTTCAAATTTTCCGATAATGTTTTGGAACTCATGTCAACATTGATGAGTAGATTCTTAAAGGAGAAGTAGTGAAGTCTAATCACCACATCTCTCAGCTTATCAACTGAGAGAGAGCGTGGCCGTGCCACTCTATGGGCCTTATCCATCAAGAGGTCAGAGTCCTTAGCTTCAGGGGCTAGTTCCTTGAAGAGTTCTTTTAAGAAGCTCTCTAAGTCCTAGGGGGAGACTGATTCTGGGATACCCTAATTCGCAAGTTATTCCTCCTTGACCTATCCTCCAAATCTGCAAGCTTTGCTTCTAGTGAGGAAATCTGAATAGCTATATTCAGCGTAGATAGGAGGTTAGTGTGGTCTACAATCAAATCCTCCTGTTTCCGTTCCAAAGTATCTGTCCTTTCTCTAATTGAGGCAATATCTCTCTTTAGGTCAGCATGTGATCTTTCAAACTTTTTCGTCATAGATTCATGGTGCCCCGCCAGTAGAGATTTGATGGAGTCTATTAGTGATGTGGATTCACCGGTTGATGGTCTATTATTACTGCGAGTGTTGCCTAGGATGGGTCCCAGAAGGGCCTCATATGGAGTGTTAGAGTCTGAAAGGTCCTCGTCTGAGGGTTCCTGCTGCATCCCGGTGGCAGGGAGAAAATGATCTAAGACAGTCTTTTTTTGGAGGCCCTGGGCCTTGGATTTTCGCCTTTGGTTCTGGGATATGGTGGATCCGCTCTGTTCTGGCGGAGCCTCAAGGCTATGGGTTTGAGAATTAACTTTCTGTTATGCCGTGGGGATCTGGCGGCCCCGCTTTAGAGTGGGACCTCTCCCCTTAGACTGTTGGTAGATGTGACTGTTAGCTGTTTAAAGAGGTTGGACATGCATCTTAGGTTACTACGCAGGCCTCCAGGATGTAGTGGGATATTATGTAGGCCCTTCCATTCAGATTTTCTTTATTTAGATGAGCATAGATCTGCTGGGTGACCCAGGCCCACTCTCCAAGGGGAGTGGCTCCTTTCAACGAAGCTGGGAAAGAGGATCTGGGATATGACCCACCTGCTGGAACAGGTGGGAAATGAGGGAGAGTAGGCTAAAGGGCTAGTGTTAAAGATTTGCTGGTGTATATTGAGGTATCAGGGCTGCGCCCTTCAATGCGTAGAGCCCCTGCTGTGGCAAAGTTGTGAGAGTCTATTAGGATATTATTCTGCTTAGCCTCAGGGGTGCTGTCCAGGAGTTTAGTTTCAGAGAGGCAGTGTTCAGGGTTTATACGTGAGGCTGTAGGTGTTACTGGATTTAGAGAGCCCTTCTATGTGTTGTTTGTTTCTTCCCACTATAGCCCAGTAAGCTGCGTTGGTAGTGGGAGACAATGGTCTAGACTGCAAGACTTCCCTCTTCTTAACTGTACGGGTGGCCCTTGTCTTAGTGGAAGGCCCCTGCTTGAAGGGTCAGTCTGTGTGGTTTGGGCTTGTGTGGCAACTTCGGACCTGGCTGGCATGCTAAACCCGGGTAATCTCTCACCTTTGGAGCTTCTGGGTGTGCTGTTCTCCAAGGGCTTTATAGTTTGATATCGGTGCTGAAGGGATGTGCAGTGAGTAGCGTCCACCCTGGATCGGGGACTCGGCGTCCTTACTAACAGTGCATTACAGGAGGAAGATGGAGCCAAGATGGCGTCTGTTTGCGCCCCTCCGTTGGAGCTGATGTGTAGTCGATCTTTCCTCCTGTACTCGGGTTATGGGTGTGGACATCTGCAGGAGAGCCCTCCCACAGATGGGTTTGTTGGAATCTGGAGACCAGCTGTGAGTTAGAGCCTGTCGGGTCCGAGGTTAGGTTGTGGGTGGCATAGGGTTAGTACCTGCCAGAGTGTATGCGGATGGCTTCCCTCTCGCCTCAGTCACTTCACGCTGCACCTGTTTATACTCCGGAGCGGAGCTCCGACCCTCCGGGGGCGTCTGCAGGCACCGATGTTGCTCGTGCAGCTGCTAGCTTCTGTGTTAAGCTCGTGGGGCCCAGATCTCCCAGTCTATTCGGCAGTCAGTTAGGATTAGTCGATCTTGGTCCAGAAGTATATTGACCGGCAAAGTGGTAATTTAGGAGTAATCTTCTGCAAGAGTGTATTATTATAGTGTTGTAATAAAGGTCTTACACTTGCTAAAAAAAGCAAATTATAGAGATTTTAAAACTATTTCTTTACGGAGCTCTCTCCCTGTGCTACCACTCAGCTTGACGGTTATCTCCGCCCCCCCGTATTTATTTTCTTTTGACATCAACATACACATATAATATGTTTAAAACAGACTATTATCTGAATGTTGACAGCACATCTATTCCAATTTCACTTACATCTTATTGTAGTAATATAACCAAATAAATAACTGTGTGTAATGCACAAATTTTAAATGATTAATATCTCTCTATTATTGATAATATTTAATTATCCAACACTATATTGCTATAGGTAGGCTGACCACATTTCCACTTTAATAAGTGACACATATGATAAATACATGTCATTGTTCTTATTTAAAAAAAATCTTTAAACAGCTATGAAAACATTCCTCACATATGTATTTCTGATGTGTCCCTTTTTAAAGCGGAAAGATGGTCACCAGAGCTATAGGTAACATATAATGTATAACCAATCCACATTTTCATTATGTATATAGTAGCATTATTTCTCATTTAAAGGGACACGAAACCCAAATAATTTTTCTTTTCATTTAGGTAGAACATACTATTTTAAAAAACTTTCCAATTTACTTCAATTCTCAAATTTGCTTCAGTCTCTTGGTATCATTTGTTGAAGGAGCAGCAGTGCACTACTGGTTTCTAACTGAACACATAGGTGAGCCAATGACAATCAGTATATATATGCAACCACCAATCAGCAGCTAGAACATAGGTTATTTACTGCTCTTGAGATTACCTAGAAACACATTTCAGCAAAAGATAACAAGAGAAAGAAACAAATTTAAATAATATCAGTAAATTTGAAAGGTAGTTAATATTGCAATCTCTTACATAATCGTGAAATAAAAAATGTGGGTTTCATGTCTCTTTAAACCCTGCTACTTCCTAAATAATTCTGAATCTTCCTATTCTAATGAAATATATACTTATACTTACATTATGAGAAGCTGTGCATTACATGAAACAAACACCCTTCATAGATAACAATATAGCACATACTAGTTTTTCAAATATAAAAAAGTTTATTATTGACATGCAAAGGTGTAAAATCCGTCCTTGGATTGGATTACGTTTTTACGCAATCTCGAATGCGCCATGTTGCTTAAGATGTCACATGCAAAGGTGAAAAATCCGTCCTTGGATTGGATTATGTTTTTACGTGATCTCGGATGCGCCATGTTTCTTAAGACGTCACATGCAAATGTATAAAATCCGTCCTTGGATTGGAATACATTTTTACGCGATCTCAGATGCGCCATGTTGCTTAAGACGTCACATGCAAAGGTGTCAAATCCGTCCTTGGATTGGATTACGTTTTTACGCGATCTCGGATACGCTATGTTGCTTAAGACGTCACATGCAAAAGTGTCAAATCCATCTGATTGGATTACATTGTCCCGCAATATTTGATTTGCCACGTAACCGACGTTTGCGAATGAGAACAAAAGTTTAAAACCATTAATTTCTTGGATTATGGATTGTGTCAATCATGTACATTGTTGAACCATAGCTGATAAAGAACACAAAAATATCTTTTGATGGCTGTCTCGTTGAAGAAACGAATGAAGGCAATATGTTTTTTATCCAGAATAAATTTTGAGGCAAATACATGTGCAAATACGTGAATATACTCCATCTTGTTTAATATGTTTGTCAACAATATTTTAAATTTACAAAATAATTAATGTGTTGTGTTGAATTTTCTACATATATAATTCCTAAAAATGCGCTTTTGTATTTGAATAAAATAATCAATATGCATTGACCTTTATCATATGATAAATATATATGTCTACTTATTCTAGATGTTATGTCCTGATATTTTTTCTTAATGTAAATTCTCGGTATCGTGTCATGTATGGCTTCCACATTGTTGATCTCCAAATATAGTATTGTGCGCATATATCTCTATTGTAACTCTTAAAAGGACATGAAACCCGATTTTTATATATTTTTTTTAACATACATTTTTAACCCGGTTCACAATTATCTTCTATTCTCAAATGTGCTTCAGTCTCTTGGTATAATGTGTTGAATGAGCATCAATACACTACTACTTTTTAAGTGAACACATGTGTGAGGCACTGACAATCGTTAAATATATGCAGCCACCAATCAGCAGATCTAAGCTATGTTCTTGATTGCTCCTAAGCAGTCCTAGATAAACCTTTCTGCAAAGGATAACAAGATAACGAGTCAAAGAATGTGAGTAAGTGTGAATGTTGTTTAAAATGTTCGCCTCTGTCAAAATCATGTAAGCAAATGTTCTTCTTTCATACTCCTTCTAAATGAAATGTCTTTCTTAAAATATTCAAACACTCTAATGTAGCTTTAAAAAAATACAGGGAGTGCAGAATTATTAGGCAAATGAGTATTTTGACCACATCATCCTCTTTATGCATGTTGTCTTACTCCAAGCTGTATAGGCTCGAAAGCCTACTACCAATTAAGCATATTAGGTGATGTGCATCTCTGTAATGAGAAGGGGTGTGGTCTAATGACATCAACACCCTATATCAGGTGTGCATAATTATTAGGCAACTTCCTTTCCTTTGGCAAAATGGGTCGAAAGAAGGACTTGACAGGCTCAGAAAAGTAAAAAATAGTGAGATATCTTGCAGAGGGATGCAGCACTCTTAAAATTGCAAAGCTTCTGAAGCGTGATCATCGAACAATCAAGCGTTTCATTCAAAATAGTCAACAGGGTTGCAAGAAGTGTGTGGAAAAACCAAGGCGCAAAATAACTGCCCATGAACTGAGAAAAGTCAAGCGTGCAGCTGCCAAGATGCCACTTGCCACCAGTTTGGCCATATTTCAGAGCTGCAACATCACTGGAGTGCCCAAAAGCACAAGGTGTGCAATACTCAGAGACATGGCCAAGGTAAGTAAGGCTGAAAGACGACCACCACTGAACAAGACACACAAGTTGAAACGTCAAGACTGGGCCAAGAAATATCTCAAGACTGATTTTTCTAAGGTTTTATGGACTGATGAAATGAGAGTGAGTCTTGATGGGCCAGATGGATGGGCCCGTGGCTGGATTGGTAAAGGGCAGAGAGCTCCAGTCCGACTCAGATGCCAGCAAGGTGGAGGTGGAGTACTGGTTTGGGCTGGTATCATCAAAGATGAGCTTGTGGGGCCTTTTCGGGTTGAGGATGGAGTCAAGCTCAACTCCCAGTCCTACTGCCAGTTTCTGGAAGACACCTTCTTCAAGCAGTGGTACAGGAAGAAGTCTGCATCCTTCAAGAAAAACATGATTTTCATGCAGGACAATGCTCCATCACACGCGTCCAAGTACTCCACAGCGTGGCTGGCAAGAAAGGGTATAAAAGAAGAAAATCTAATGACATGGCCTCCTTGTTCACCTGATCTGAACCCCATTGAGAACCTGTGGTCCATCATCAAATGTGAGATTTACAAGGAGGGAAAACAGTACACCTCTCTGAACAGTGTCTGGGAGGCTGTGGTTGCTGCTGCACGCAATGTTGATGGTGAACAGATCAAAACACTGACAGAATCCATGGATGGCAGGCTTTTGAGTGTCCTTGCAAAGAAAGGTGGCTATATTGGTCACTGATTTGTTTTTGTTTTGTTTTTGAATGTCAGAAATGTATATTTGTGAATGTTGAGATGTTATATTGGTTTCACTGGTAAAAATAAATAATTGAAATGGGTATATATTTGTTTTTTGTTAAGTTGCCTAATAATTATGCACAGTAATAGTCACCTGCACACACAGATATCCCCCTAAAATAGCTATAACTAAAAACAAACTAAAGACTACTTCCAAAACTATTCAGCTTTGATATTAATGAGTTTTTTGGGTTCATTGAGAACATGGTTGTTGTTCAATAATAAAATTAATCCTCAAAAATACAACTTGCCTAATAATTCTGCACTCCCTGTAGACTTTATTTAACACGTTGAGAGAAATATGGCATACGGGCTTAGTATCAAATTCAAATATTTGCTTGTTTTAACAAGTACGTGTAGATATACCAACAAGCCCTAAGGATTAGTAATTAGTATATTAGTGTTAGCATATGTTTTTGTTTAAAGGGGCAGTCAAGTCAAACAAACATTAATGATTTAAATCTAAAAAGCAATTTTCTTCAACTTTCAATTTAACTTTTATCTTAGACCTTAAAGAGTGCATCTAATCTGAATGCATTTTGACCACTTCAGGGCATTAGTAATGTGTTTCATATAGAAAACATTGAGCTCATGCAGTATAGTTACTCTGGAGTGATCACTGATTGGCTGAAATGCAGGTCTGTCAAAAGAACTGAAATAAGGGGTCATTTTGCAGAGGCATAGATACAAGGTTTATCACAGAAGTAAAACGTGTATTTCTATAACAGTCTTGTTATTCCAAACTTGATAATGCGTAATAAAGTGTTTTCTTTGTAACCAACAAAAAATCATGTTATGACTGTCCCTTTAAGCTGTGTTGTTGGCATCAAAACATTGATATGCTATCATGTATAATTGTAATGGTCATTTTGTTTGAGATTGGGAGAACAGTTTGGACATCACATTGCAAAAACCAATCAATGTAATGAACAAGGACAGCATGTGATGATGTTGTCTCCACACACTTGTAAAACACATTCTGCAAACAATCTGCCTCCATGGACCCGGTCCCATAGAAGCCTATTAAATACAGGGTGTGCTCCACAAGTGTAAGAAGACCACATCATCACATACCTATCCTTTACACTTTAAATGCATTTAAAATAAATATATACCAAATTACTTCCTCTTCCTTCCCCTTTTCCCACGACACAGAGGATCTGAGGGGGGCAACTGCCTCCTCCAACAAGTTCTCATAGGAGAACTGTTGGTTAAGGAATCACAAGGCTGAGGAGGAGATTGAGGCAGAGGAGAAGATGGAGGAGGCCCAGGAGCAGATGGGGCAGGAGCAGATGATGCGTTTGGCACCTCCCGGAGGACCTGCAACATATTCTTAAGAGTATTCAAAATATCTCTTTGTCCTTCTCGAATTTCATTCAGTACTCCTGTCAGGTACACTCTGTATTGCACCTGTTCCCTCCGGGAGGCACGCATCTCTTCGAGGAAATCATCCAAGATCTCCACCTCTGGTATCTCTGGGGGGATATTCTCCTGAGGAGGAGCTGATGCATGGAGGGCTACTGGTACACGGCGGGCTGCGGCACAAGGGGTTACTTCTGCATGGGGGGCTACTGCAGGGATCTCTTCTGCAATGGGGGCTCCTTCAGGGGATGATGGTGCAGGGATATCTTCAAGGTCTCCCCGAGGTGGCGAGTCATCTGCACCCCTCTCATTTCTGGGTGAAGGATGAGCCTGTGGGTGCTGTGCTTCCTCCTCCCCGGCCTCAGACTCTATATTTGAAAAAGAAAGAAATCAAGATATTAGCACATTTCCAAATAAAGATGTAAATGTTCTATTTGAAAGTGTATTAATGAGGCTGCTTTTGTAATTCATTTGTAAGCAAAATCAATCAATACGATTTCCGTATTTGCAAACCCGTCTTTCGGATATCTATATGGTCAATCTGAATTTCTTTTTGCGTTTGTCTTAAATCTGTTTAAATGCATACCTAATCTGTAGACTAGATACTAATGTGATGGCTTTTCTTCAAATGCAACTTTTGCAAGGTAATTCTGAATGCGTTTACGTAATAATGTATAAAAAAGCGTAAATGCGTTAGTCATATCCTTAAATAATTTTTGCGTTTGAATGGGTTATGAGGTTGATGTAAAGAGATTAGTAAATGAGCTTACCAGCAGATGAGAGGGGCAGGTTCCCAGTAACAACTCCTCTGATACCGACTATGGCCACCTTGGAGATGTTGGGATGCAGCATTCCTCCCAGCGGCAATATTTGAAAGTTATTTCCAGACCGCCACCAGTCCCTGCTAGGTATTCTCTCTTCCTTGAGAGCTTTTGCTTCAGTTCAGCTCTGCAGTCCCGGTAATGGTGCTGAATCGACTTGACATCCCTGTTATAGACCCCCACTGAGTTTACAGCATCCCTGATCTCATTCCACCACTTCCTCTTATCCGAAGGGGTGGCCCTCGGTGCCAGCAGCCTCCTAGCCCTCTCCATATAAGCCTCTATAAGGGCCTTCTTCTCATCCATAGTATATCTCTCCTCCCTCTGCCTGGGCTTCCCATGCGATGTGAGCCTCTGTTCCTCGGACTGTGAAGCTCCCTGTCTACGCTGAAGAGCACTGGGCCCAGCCACTTGTGAATCTTCCACAAAGTGGCTGGGTCCACCCACCCCTTCCTCTCCAGTTTCTCTCCCCCTTCCTCTCTCCTGCCGAAACTCCTGCCTAACCTCCTCTACAAGCTCATCCCTAAACTCAGCCCTATCCTCCTGCCTAATGAGCTCTAATAGCTCCGTGCTAATCTGCCCCCTATCCCCCCTCCCGGCATACTCAAAAAAAAATGTGAAGGTGCACAAATGAAAGGGGATCAAAATACTGAGCAAAAAGAAAAAAGTGCCCAAAGTGTGAATGGGATGTAAATAAAAGAGGGTAAGCGGTATTAAACAGACAAACGCATATGTTGAAAAAGACGAAAATAAGGATATGTAAACAAGAAGTTTTTTTAAGAAAACAAAAACATGGGATGAAAGGGAATGGGGTATGGGCTTAAAGGGAATGGGGTATGGAGTGTAGGATGAGAGGGAATGGGGTATGGAGTGTATGTAGTGTTCGTGATAAGTGTATGTATGTATTGAATGTGTTTGCGTGTAAATGTGTTTATATAATGAATATAGGAACAAAACACTCACACACTAACTCACACTAACTCACTCTCTCACACTAACTCACTCTCTCACACTAACTAACTCTCACACTAACTAACTCTCACTAAATCACACTAAATCTCTCTACTCTCAAATCTATCCAAACCCTCCAACGCCTAGACCTGCACCTAACTTGAAAAAGCAATACAGTCAAAGAAGCCATGCTTAGAGCGTGCTTATATACCCTATGTAAATGTTTAATGATGTACCAGTTTGCAAAGTAAACACAGTTCAGGTGTGCTTTCGTAGTAATTATTATGTGTGCAATGTGGAGTATTTGTTTTAATTTGCGCATGCTCATATTGAGTTTGTAAATGCACATATGTATTTGTGGAATGTGTATAATGCAATGATGTCATAGTGATTATTTTGCATAACATTCTTCAAAAGTAGTATCTCTAAATCTAAATGTTGATTTGTGATGGTCTCATATTTGTTAATTTTTGTAAATGTTTATTTGTACTAATGTTTCTTAATCTGCAATGCGAATGTTTTGTTTGTGTATCAGTGTGCAATTCTTTTTGCATGTTGTTTTGTTCCGTGTTGCAAGATCTCAACGTATTTTCCTATCACTAGTTTAGTGTAAATGATGTCTATTTTTTTATAACGATTATGAATGTGGAAAGTGTATGTGCTATGTTACGTGTGCGATTGTTGTTTGTACATTTGAGCTGAGTGTTTTTGTTGTCCATTATGGGGTATACTTAATATGACAGAGCAGTGTGTATTTCTTGCGAGATCGAGTGTTAGAAGAAAAATTAGTGTTTTGTTCATTTAGCATTGTTCTCTATGGGAGAATCTATAACGCGCCCGTGATTATGCTTGGTAAATAAACGCAGTACTTGTGTTACCGCGACGCATTACAAGGTTGTTTTCAGACTCGTAATACCTATGTTATAAAAGATACGCAATGGAAATAACGTACACAATATTAGTGAGCAGCCATAACGCAAAACTTGTAATCTGGCTGACAGTTATTAACCACTAAACCGCAAACCCCCCTCATCGCAATCTACCTAATACAGTTATTAACCACTAAACTGCCAATCCCCCACATCGCAATCTAATTAATACAGTTATTAACCACTAAACCGTCAACCCCCCACATCGCAATCTACCTAATAAAGTGATGAATGCCTAATCCGCCATTCACCCACAACACAAATAAGAAAATTAAAGTATTAACCCCTAAACCGCAAACCACCCACAATGCCAACTACCTAATTACACTATTAACCCCTAAACCGCCAACCCCCCACAATGCAAAGTATCAATCTAATCACTAAGCCCCCTAACCTAACACCCCCTAACTTAACCCCCAATAAACTGCCGTTACCGAAAATAATAATAATAATAATAATGTAATATTGCCAAAAATAAAAGAAATCTAAGGCTACAAAAAATAATAAACCAAATTATCCAAAAAAATAAATAAAAATAAACCTAATCTAATACCCCTATAAAAACAAAAAAGCCACCCCAAAATAAAAACACCCCCTAATCTAACACTAAACTACCTATAGCCCTTAAAAGGGTCTTTTGTAGGGCATTGCCCTAAAGGGATCAGCTCTTTTACTTTTAAAAATGACAAATTACCCCCTAAAAGTAAAACACCCAACCCCCCAAAATAAAAAACCTAAGTCTATAAAAACCTAAGCTACCCATTGCCCCTAAAGGGGCATTTGTATGGGTATTGCCCGTAAAAGGGCAACCAGCTCTTTTGCTGCTCATTAAAATAAAAAAGCACTAATCTAAAAAAAAAAACCACTCAAAAAAACAAAAAAAAACTTACTCTAACCCCAAAATAGGTACTCACCATTCCTGAAGTCCGGCGGTGAAGGTCTTCTTCCAGGCGGCTCCATTTTCCTCCAGCGCAGGGACATATTTTTTTCTTCACCTGGAGCGAAGGTGGCGTGGAGCAGGAAGGCGGCTGCGGAGTCATCCAGCGTGGAGGATCCTTTTCATTGTGATCTCAACCACACACTGAAGAATTAATGCAAGGTATCCGTTTTATATTGAGTACCTTGCATTCCTATTGGCTGAAATTTTGAAATCAGCCAATAGGATGAGAGCTGCTTAAATCATATTAGCTGTTCAAATCAGCCAATAGGATTTAAACAGCTCTCATCCTATTGGCTGATTTCAAAATGTTAGATTAAGGCTTTTTTATTTTAATGGGCAGCAAAAGAGCTGATTATCCTTTTAAGGGCAGGGCCCATACAAATGCCCCTTTAGGGGCAATGAGTAGCTTAGTTTTTTTTTTAGAGTTAGGCTTTTTTATTTTGGGGGGGCTTGGGTCTTTTACTTTTAGGGGTTAATTTGTACTTTATTTAGGTAAAAGAGCTGTTTGCTTTAGGACAATGCCCTACTAAAGGCCCTTTAAAGGGCTATTGGTAGTTTAGTGTTAGATTAGGGGGTGTTTTTATTTTGGGGTGGCTGTTTTGTTTTTATAGAGGTATTATAGTAGGTTTAATTTTTTTTTTTGGATAATTTGGTTTATTATATTTTGTAATCTTAGATTTTTTTATTTTTTGTAATTTTAGATTTTTTTTATGTAATCTAAGGTTTAATTTCAAGATCTTTCTGGCTGATAGAATTCTATCAGCCAATCGGAATTCTAGGGACACCATCTTGGATGACGTCACTTAAAGGAACCTTCATTCTGGAAGAAGACTTCGATTGAAGAGGATGCTCCATGCCGGATGTCTTGAAGATGGACCTGCTCTGCGCCGGATGGATGAAGATAGAAGATGCCGTCTAGATGAAGACTTCTGCCGGTCTGGAGGACCACTTCTGCCGGCTTGGATGAAGACTTCTCCCGGATTCGTTGAGGACTTCTTGCCGCTTGGATGAAGACTTCTCCTGGCTTCGTTGAGGATGGATGTCCGGTCTTCAAAACTGTAAGTGGATCTTCGGGGGTTAGTGTTAGGCTTTTTTAAGGGTTTATTGGGTGGGTTTTATTTTTAGATTAGGGTTTTGGGTGGAAAAGTGCTAAATGCCCTTTTAATAATATTTAACTAGTGTTTGTGATGCGGGAGTGCAAGGGTTTAGGGGTTAATATGTTTATTATAGTTGCGACGATGTCTGGAACGGCAGATTAGGGGTTAATAAGTATAATGTAGGTTTTGGCGATGTCGAGGTGGCATATTATGGGTTAATAAGTGTAAAATTAGGGTTGTTTAGACGCAGGGCTCATGTTAGGGTGTTAGGTGTAAAAATAAATTTTGTTTCCCCATAGGAATCAATGGGGCTGCGTTACAGAGCTTTACGCTGCTTTTTTGCAGGTGTTAGACTTTTTCTCAGCCGGCTCTCCCCATTGATGTCTATGGGGAAATCGTGCACAAGCACGTAAAACCAGCTCACCGCAGCTTTCAGCAGCGCTGGTATTGGAGTGCGGTATGGAGCTCAATTTTGCTCTACTCTCACTTCTTGCCTGTTAACGCCGGGTTTTTGTAAACCTGTAATACCAGCGCTGTAGGGAAGTGAGCGGTGACAATAACGTGCAAGTTAGCACCACACCCCTCATAACACAAAACTCTGTAATCTAGCTGTCAATTAGTTAGATTGTGATGTGGGTGAATTGAGGATTGGGGTTAATCACTTTATTAGATTGCGATGTGGGTGAATGGCGAATTAGGGGTTAATAACTTTAATATGTACTTTGCGGTGTGGGGGTTGGCGGATTAGGGGTTAATACATTTTATTTAGTTATTGCGGTGGGGGGTGACGGTTGACAGGTAGATATTGGGCATGCGTTAGGTGTTTGTTCAGACTTCCAGTGAGTTACGGTGCATACATATTCAGCGCAAGGCTTGCTGTGCCTGCCTATGTGTAGCGAGGTGAAAATGGAGTAAAATGTCTCCATTTTAGATGCGTAAGTCCTTCCTCTGAAAATGTGATACCGACTTGCGACGCCTAGACCTGCACCTAACTTGAAAAAGCAATACAGTCAAAGAAGCCATGCTTAGAGCGTGCTTATATACCCTATGTAAATGTTTAATGATGTACCAGTTTGCAAAGTAAACACAGTTCAGGTGTGCTTTCGTAGTAATTATTATGTGTGCAATGTGGAGTATTTGTTTTAATTTGCGCATGCTCATATTGAGTTTGTAAATGCACATATGTATTTGTGGAATGTGTATAATGCAATGATGTCATAGTGATTATTTTGCATAACATTCTTCAAAAGTAGTATCTCTAAATCTAAATGTTGATTTGTGATGGTCTCGTATTTGTTAAGTTTTGTAAATGTTTATTTGTACTAATGTTTCTTAATCTGCAATGCGAATGTTTTGTTTGTGTATCAGTGTGCAATTCTTTTTGCATGTTGTTTTGTTCCGTGTTGCAAGATCTCAACGTATTTTCCTATCACTAGTTTAGTGTAAATGATGTCTATTTTTTTATAACGATTATGAATGTGGAATGTGTATGTGCTATGTTACGTGTGCGATTGTTGTTTGTACATTTGAGCTGAGTGTTTTTGTTGTCCATTATGTGGTATACTTAATATGACAGAGCAGTGTGTATTTCTTGCGAGATCGAGTGTTAGAAGAAAAATTAGTGTTTTGTTCATTTAGCATTGTTCTCTATGGGAGAATCTATAACGCGCCCGTGATTATGCTTGGTAAATAAACGCAGTACTTGTGTTACCGCGACGCATTACAAGGTTGTTTTCAGACTCGTAATACCTATGTTATAAAAGATACGCAATGGAAATAACGTACACAATATTAGTGAGCAGCCATAACGCAAAACTTGTAATCTGGCTGACAGTTATTAACCACTAAACCGCAAACCCCCCTCATCGCAATCTACCTAATACAGTTATTAACCACTAAACTGCCAATCCCCCACATCGCAATCTAATTAATACAGTTATTAACCACTAAACCGTCAACCCCCCACATCGCAATCTACCTAATAAAGTGATGAATGCCTAATCCGCCATTCACCCACAACACAAATAAGAAAATTAAAGTATTAACCCCTAAACCGCAAACCACCCACAATGCCAACTACCTAATTACACTATTAACCCCTAAACCGCCAACCCCCCACAATGCAAAGTATCAATCTAATCACTAAGCCCCCTAACCTAACACCCCCTAACTTAACCCCCAATAAACTGCCGTTACCGAAAATAATAATAATAATAATAATGTAATATTGCCAAAAATAAAAGAAATCTAAGGCTACAAAAAATAATAAACCAAATTATCCAAAAAAATAAATAAAAATAAACCTAATCTAATACCCCTATAAAAACAAAAAAGCCACCCCAAAATAAAAACACCCCCTAATCTAACACTAAACTACCTATAGCCCTTAAAAGGGTCTTTTGTAGGGCATTGCCCTAAAGGGATCAGCTTTTACTTTTAAAAATGACAAATTACCCCCTAAAAGTAAAACACCCAACCCCCCAAAATAAAAAACCTAAGTCTATAAAAACCTAAGCTACCCATTGCCCCTAAAGGGGCATTTGTATGGGTATTGCCCGTAAAAGGGCAACCAGCTCTTTTGCTGCTCATTAAAATAAAAAAGCACTAATCTAAAAAAAAAAACACTCAAAAAAACAAAAAAAAACTTACTCTAACCCCAAAATAGGTACTCACCATTCCTGAAGTCCGGCGGTGAAGGTCTTCTTCCAGGCGGCTCCATTTTCCTCCAGCGCAGGGACATATTTTTTTCTTCACCTGGAGCGAAGGTGGCGTGGAGCAGGAAGGCGGCTGCGGAGTCATCCAGCGTGGAGGATCCTTTTCATTGTGATCTCAACCACACACTGAAGAATTAATGCAAGGTATCCGTTTTATATTGAGTACCTTGCATTCCTATTGGCTGAAATTTTGAAATCAGCCAATAGGATGAGAGCTGCTTAAATCATATTAGCTGTTCAAATCAGCCAATAGGATTTAAGCAGCTCTCATCCTATTGGCTGATTTCAAAATGTTAGATTAAGGCTTTTTTATTTTAATGGGCAGCAAAAGAGCTGATTATCCTTTTAAGGGCAGGGCCCATACAAATGCCCCTTTAGGGGCAATGAGTAGCTTAGTTTTTTTTTTAGAGTTAGGCTTTTTTATTTTGGGGGGGCTTGGGTCTTTTACTTTTAGGGGTTAATTTGTACTTTATTTAGGTAAAAGAGCTGTTTGCTTTAGGACAATGCCCTACTAAAGGCCCTTTAAAGGGCTATTGGTAGTTTAGTGTTAGATTAGGGGGTGTTTTTATTTTGGGGTGGCTGTTTTGTTTTTATAGAGGTATTATAGTAGGTTTAATTTTTTTTTTGGATAATTTGGTTTATTATATTTTGTAATCTTAGATTTTTTTATTTTTTGTAATTTTAGATTTTTTTTTATGTAATCTAAGGTTTAATTTCAAGATCTTTCTGGCTGATAGAATTCTATCAGCCAATCGGAATTCTAGGGACACCATCTTGGATGACGTCACTTAAAGGAACCTTCATTCTGGAAGAAGACTTCGATTGAAGAGGATGCTCCATGCCGGATGTCTTGAAGATGGACCTGCTCTGCGCCGGATGGATGAAGATAGAAGATGCCGTCTAGATGAAGACTTCTGCCGGTCTGGAGGACCACTTCTGCCGGCTTGGATGAAGACTTCTCCCGGATTCGTTGAGGACTTCTTGCCGCTTGGATGAAGACTTCTCCTGGCTTCGTTGAGGATGGATGTCCGGTCTTCAAAACTGTAAGTGGATCTTCGGGGGTTAGTGTTAGGCTTTTTTAAGGGTTTATTGGGTGGGTTTTATTTTTAGATTAGGGTTTTGGGTGGAAAAGTGCTAAATGCCCTTTTAATAATATTTAACTAGTGTTTGTGATGCGGGAGTGCAAGGGTTTAGGGGTTAATATGTTTATTATAGTTGCGACGATGTCTGGAACGGCAGATTAGGGGTTAATAAGTATAATGTAGGTTTTGGCGATGTCGAGGTGGCATATTATGGGTTAATAAGTGTAAAATTAGGGTTGTTTAGACGCAGGGCTCATGTTAGGGTGTTAGGTGTAAAAATAAATTTTGTTTCCCCATAGGAATCAATGGGGCTGCGTTACAGAGCTTTACGCTGCTTTTTTGCAGGTGTTAGACTTTTTCTCAGCCGGCTCTCCCCATTGATGTCTATGGGGAAATCGTGCACAAGCACGTAAAACCAGCTCACCGCAGCTTTCAGCAGCGCTGGTATTGGAGTGCGGTATGGAGCTCAATTTTGCTCTACTCTCACTTCTTGCCTGTTAACGCCGGGTTTTTGTAAACCTGTAATACCAGCGCTGTAGGGAAGTGAGCGGTGACAATAACGTGCAAGTTAGCACCACACCCCTCATAACACAAAACTCTGTAATCTAGCTGTCAATTAGTTAGATTGTGATGTGGGTGAATTGAGGATTGGGGTTAATCACTTTATTAGATTGCGATGTGGGTGAATGGCGAATTAGGGGTTAATAACTTTAATATGTACTTTGCGATGTGGGGGTTGGCGGATTAGGGGTTAATACATTTTATTTAGTTATTGCGGTGGGGGGTGACGGTTGACAGGTAGATATTGGGCATGCGTTAGGTGTTTGTTCAGACTTCCAGTGAGTTACGGTGCATACATATTCAGCGCAAGGCTTGCTGTGCCTGCCTATGTGTAGCGAGGTGAAAATGGAGTAAAATGTCTCCATTTTAGATGCGTAAGTCCTTCCTCTGAAAATGTGATACCGACTTGCGACGCCTAGACCTGCACCTAACTTGAAAAAGCAATACAGTCAAAGAAGCCATGCTTAGAGCGTGCTTATATACCCTATGTAAATGTTTAATGATGTACCAGTTTGCAAAGTAAACACAGTTCAGGTGTGCTTTCGTAGTAATTATTATGTGTGCAATGTGGAGTATTTGTTTTAATTTGCGCATGCTCATATTGAGTTTGTAAATGCACATATGTATTTGTGGAATGTGTATAATGCAATGATGTCATAGTGATTATTTTGCATAACATTCTTCAAAAGTAGTATCTCTAAATCTAAATGTTGATTTGTGATGGTCTCGTATTTGTTAAGTTTTGTAAATGTTTATTTGTACTAATGTTTCTTAATCTGCAATGCGAATGTTTTGTTTGTGTATCAGTGTGCAATTCTTTTTGCATGTTGTTTTGTTCCGTGTTGCAAGATCTCAACGTATTTTCCTATCACTAGTTTAGTGTAAATGATGTCTATTTTTTTATAACGATTATGAATGTGTAATGTGTATGTGCTATGTTACGTGTGCGATTGTTGTTTGTACATTTGAGCTGAGTGTTTTTGTTGTCCATTATGTGGTATACTTAATATGACAGAGCAGTGTGTATTTCTTGCGAGATCGAGTGTTAGAAGAAAAATTAGTGTTTTGTTCATTTAGCATTGTTCTCTATGGGAGAATCTATAACGCGCCCGTGATTATGCTTGGTAAATAAACGCAGTACTTGTGTTACCGCGACGCATTACAAGGTTATTTTCAGACTCGTAATACCTATGTTATAAAAGATACGCAATGGAAATAACGTACACAATATTAGTGAGCAGCCATAACGCAAAACTTGTAATCTGGCTGACAGTTATTAACCACTAAACCGCAAACCCCCCTCATCGCAATCTACCTAATACAGTTATTAACCACTAAACTGCCAATCCCCCACATCGCAATCTAATTAATACAGTTATTAACCACTAAACCGTCAACCCCCCACATCGCAATCTACCTAATAAAGTGATGAATGCCTAATCCGCCATTCACCCACAACACAAATAAGAAAATTAAAGTATTAACCCCTAAACCGCAAACCACCCACAATGCCAACTACCTAATTACACTATTAACCCCTAAACCGCCAACCCCCCACAATGCAAAGTATCAATCTAATCACTAAGCCCCCTAACCTAACACCCCCTAACTTAACCCCCAATAAACTGCCGTTACCGAAAATAATAATAATAATAATAATAATGTAATATTGCCAAAAATAAAAGAAATCTAAGGCTACAAAAAATAATAAACCAAATTATCCAAAAAAATAAATAAAAATAAACCTAATCTAATACCCCTATAAAAACAAAAAAGCCACCCCAAAATAAAAACACCCCCTAATCTAACACTAAACTACCTATAGCCCTTAAAAGGGTCTTTTGTAGGGCATTGCCCTAAAGGGATCAGCTCTTTTACTTTTAAAAATGACAAATTACCCCCTAAAAGTAAAACACCCAACCCCCCAAAATAAAAAACCTAAGTCTATAAAAACCTAAGCTACCCATTGCCCCTAAAGGGGCATTTGTATGGGTATTGCCCGTAAAAGGGCAACCAGCTCTTTTGCTGCTCATTAAAATAAAAAAGCACTAATCTAAAAAAAAAAAACACTCAAAAAAACAAAAAAAAACTTACTCTAACCCCAAAATAGGTACTCACCATTCCTGAAGTCCGGCGGTGAAGGTCTTCTTCCAGGCGGCTCCATCTTCCTCCAGCGCAGGGACATCTTTTTTTCTTCACCTGGAGCGAAGGTGGCGTGGAGCAGGAAGGCGGCTGCGGAGTCATCCAGCGTGGAGGATCCTTTTCATTGTGATCTCAACCACACACTGAAGAATTAATGCAAGGTATCCGTTTTATATTGAGTACCTTGCATTCCTATTGGCTGAAATTTTGAAATCAGCCAATAGGATGAGAGCTGCTTAAATCATATTAGCTGTTCAAATCAGCCAATAGGATTTAAACAGCTCTCATCCTATTGGCTGATTTCAAAATGTTAGATTAAGGCTTTTTTATTTTAATGGGCAGCAAAAGAGCTGATTATCCTTTTAAGGGCAGGGCACATACAAATGCCCCTTTAGGGGCAATGAGTAGCTTAGTTTTTTTTTTAGAGTTAGGCTTTTTTATTTTGGGGGGGCTTGGGTCTTTTACTTTTAGGGGTTAATTTGTACTTTATTTAGGTAAAAGAGCTGTTTGCTTTAGGACAATGCCCTACTAAAGGCCCTTTAAAGGGCTATTGGTAGTTTAGTGTTAGATTAGGGGGTGTTTTTATTTTGGGGTGGCTGTTTTGTTTTTATAGAGGTATTATAGTAGGTTTAATTTTTTTTTTTGGATAATTTGGTTTATTATATTTTGTAATCTTAGATTTTTTTATTTTTTGTAATTTTAGATTTTTTTTTATGTAATCTAAGGTTTAATTTCAAGATCTTTCTGGCTGATAGAATTCTATCAGCCAATCGGAATTCTAGGGACACCATCTTGGATGACGTCACTTAAAGGAACCTTCATTCTGGAAGAAGACTTCGATTGAAGAGGATGCTCCATGCCGGATGTCTTGAAGATGGACCTGCTCTGCGCCGGATGGATGAAGATAGAAGATCACGTCTAGATGAAGACTTCTGCCGGTCTGGAGGACCACTTCTGCCGGCTTGGATGAAGACTTCTCCCGGATTCGTTGAGGACTTCTTGCCGCTTGGATGAAGACTTCTCCTGGCTTCGTTGAGGATGGATGTCCGGTCTTCAAAACTGTAAGTGGATCTTCGGGGGTTAGTGTTAGGCTTTTTTAAGGGTTTATTGGGTGGGTTTTATTTTTAGATTAGGGTTTTGGGTGGAAAAGTGCTAAATGCCCTTTTAATAATATTTAACTAGTGTTTGTGATGCGGGAGTGCAAGGGTTTAGGGGTTAATATGTTTATTATAGTTGCGACGATGTCTGGAACGGCAGATTAGGGGTTAATAAGTATAATGTAGGTTTTGGCGATGTCGAGGTGGCATATTATGGGTTAATAAGTGTAAAATTAGGGTTGTTTAGACGCAGGGCTCATGTTAGGGTGTTAGGTGTAAAAATAAATTTTGTTTCCCCATAGGAATCAATGGGGCTGCGTTACAGAGCTTTACGCTGCTTTTTTGGTGTTAGACTTTTTCTCAGCCGGCTCTCCCCATTGATGTCTATGGGGAAATCGTGCACAAGCACGTAAAACCAGCTCACCGCAGCTTTCAGCAGCGCTGGTATTGGAGTGCGGTATGGAGCTCAATTTTGCTCTACGCTCACTTCTTGCCTGTTAACGCCGGGTTTTTGTAAACCTGTAATACCAGCGCTGTAGGGAAGTGAGCGGTGACAATAACGTGCAAGTTAGCACCACACCCCTCATAACACAAAACTCTGTAATCTAGCTGTCAATTAGTTAGATTGTGATGTGGGTGAATTGAGGATTGGGGTTAATCACTTTATTAGATTGCGATGTGGGTGAATGGCGAATTAGGGGTTAATAACTTTAATATGTACTTTGCGATGTGGGGGTTGGCGGATTAGGGGTTAATACATTTTATTTAGTTATTGCGGTGGGGGGTGACGGTTGACAGGTAGATATTGGGCATGCGTTAGGTGTTTGTTCAGACTTCCAGTGAGTTACGGTGCATACATATTCAGCGCAAGGCTTGCTGTGCCTGCCTATGTGTAGCGAGGTGAAAATGGAGTAAAATGTCTCCATTTTAGATGCGTAAGTCCTTCCTCTGAAAATGTGATACCGACTTGCGACGTCGTTCTATGTTAGTTTATGCGATGAGTGAAATATACGTGATATACGCCATATACGGGATAGCAATATCCGACTAAAAACAGCCGACGCTGGCTTTTGCGGGCAACGCTGCATATGTAATCTTGCCTCTGGTGTCCATCCAAATAAGAACTGCAGTTTTTCTAATATGGGTGACCCTTTAATTTCTACCCATAGAAATCAACTGCTTGTACTTTTCATCAAATTGCAACCAGTTTATTGGATCATCTTTGATCAGTTAAAAATGTAGCAAGAAATACAGGAAACCCTAGACACATTTCATGCTAAACAGGGCATTACCAATGGCAGCCTGCATGTTTTAGCTATTTAAAATGAACCTGTCAATCAATCAATTAACTACTGCCAACCCAATCCTTACTAACTAACTCCTAAGGTTTCAGGTTACATTAGAAATACAAGTTTTCATCCAGATAGTTTTTATGACTATTAGTACATTTAAGACCCAATGATCTAAAGCTCCCTGATCTGGTGAGATTATCTAAGTCTTCTCAGTATTTCATCCAAAAAAAAAATGCAAATTTTATCTTGAGGGCTTTTTCTTTTTATGGTTCTGGGTGTAAAAAGGAGAGATATCTACATCACAATATAATGTTCAATAAAGAAAACTCAAAGATTTTACATGATTTCTCTCCATACTGGTAAAATTTTAATCATCGAGCCCCTGCCATTAAGCCGACAAATGCAGAACACTTTTCCTGCAGCCCTGATACCTGATATGCTCAATGGCTTGACATTTAAATGTTTCTCACCTTTTCTCGATGACATTTTTGGAAATGTGTTTAAATAACAGTATCTGTGTCTGGATTTTCCACATCACGCAAATGTTCCAGTATTTTGTCCTTGACAAATCATTTAGTGCATTCTATGTGCTATACATTATACAATACATGTAATGAGGTACACTACATAGGGCTAGATTATGAACGGAGCACTATTTATTGCTCCCGCTCATGTTCTAACTCAGCTAGAAGTAAGCTTTTTGTGCGCATTGGGTAGCACGTGTATTACAAGTTGATTGAAAAAAATTTCACGCAAGCACTAACACGACACACGCAAAAAGCCAAAGTTGGAATATCACAGCCAAATTAACATAGACTTAAAAGGAGCATGAAGATAAGCATGGAGCATGAATATAAGTTGCGCAAACCTGATCCGTTTTCTCAAGTGAGCTAACCCGACATTAAATATTAATATTTCACATTCCAATGTTCTTCACATATCAGAATATGTTCTATTTATTCATAAATACATATTTCTATATATATATATATATATATATATCTGATGGTATTTTGATAAAATAGATATCTATACCTATTTATACACAGTCATGGACAAAAATATTGGCATCCCTGCATTTCTGTCAGATAATGCACTACTTCGCCCAGAAAATTGTTGCAATTACAAATGTTTAGGCATTCTCATCTTTATTTCTTTTGTTTGTATTGGTATGACACAAAAAATGGAGAAAAAAAAGCCAAATCTGACACATTCCATGAAAAACTCCAAAAATGGACTGAACATAATTATTGGCATCTTCTTTAAATTGTACGAAATAATTGTATTCCAAGTTTTTGATGCTCCTGTAATTTGTAATTAAACTCACCTGTATCAATTAACAGGTGCTGACAATATAGAAATCACACCGACAACCAGTTAAAATGGTGAAAAATTTACTCAACCTTTCTGTTGTGTGTCTCTGTGTGCCATACTGAGCATGGAGAAGAGAAAGAGCAGCAAAGCATTGTCTGAGGATTTGAGAACAAAAATTGTGTAAAAGCATTGACAATCTCAAGGTTACAAGTCATCTCCAGAGATCTTAATGTTCCTGTGTCCACTGTGCGCAACATTGTCAAGAAGTTTTCAGCCCATGGCACTGTAACCAGGGCCGTCTTTAATATTGATTTGGACCCTGGGCAAACATTTTCTTGGGCCCCCCCCATGCCTTTTAACCAATATAATTATATATATTTTTTATATATATGCATATGATTAAAATTGATCAGATAGTGTATATATGAGAGTAACTCTTTATTTTAATGTATTTATGTTGTGTTCGGTGCAACTTTAATTTAGCCCTAACCCTTTACGTAAGGACTTCATTAAACATCTCTAAATTTACAAGTGGTGAGTTAAATTTTGCACTCAACCAACAAATAAGCTAAAAAAAAAGGTAGGCAGGCTTGGTAACATAAGGTTGATATACTAATCAGTAATGTTATTATGGGTGGCGGGTGGGTGGTTACTACATGCTCTGACTCAAGCAGCACACTATCTTGAGCCAGCCCTCAACAAACACCCTAATATGACATAAGCAGCCCCTAAGTCCCCTGTATAACATGCTTCCTGTATATTATCAGCATATGTGAAGTGTAACTTGAGAAGTAAAGTTTCAAACAACGGAACATTATGACGTATGGTGATGTCAAATGAGTTGAAAGAAACAACCATTACCCATTTTGGCAGGTCTGTAGACTTCCATACAGGGATCAACGAAAAGTGACACTTTCCAACACAGTAAGTAAGGTATGCAAGAGCGGGATCTCCCGTATGAGGAATCCATCTGCCCATTCAGTAACTAAGGAGTATTTAACCTATACAAAAGATGAAGCTACGGTAAGACCGACCCGTCTCATTCGACTTCCCAAGTGGCATTTGGCAAATATAAGGTGTTACAGTGGCACACTGCTCTATGTTGTACCATTTTTTCTTTTCACAGGTTTTGGATTTTTTGTTCACAATTGAGCACTACCAAGACTTCACTTAATACTATATATTATATTTTTCTTCATATTTTTCTTCTATTTTACTTTTTCACACACAACTTATATTTTTGGCTTGGAATCATTTTTGGCTTGGAATCGTTTTTATATTTTTTATATTGTTGGTTTGGAATTATTAACACCTTGAGGAATTACTTTTGAGGAATTGTTTTTTAACACATCTTGGTTTACTCTTTTTGCTTACCATTGACTTTTTAACCCACATTTTTATCATCGTTGTTTTTCATTTTTTCACTTGGATTATCACCACACGGTTGGATCATTTGGATCACTTGGACGTTTTTTATTCACACTTGGAACATTGGACTCTTTATTAAGTTTCTTAGGCCTAGATTTGGAGTTTGGCGGTAGCCGTGAAAACCAGCGTTAGAGGCTCCTAACGCTGGTTTTAGGCTACCGCCGGTATTTGGAGTCATTCAAAAAAGGGTCTAACGCTCACTTTTCAGCCGCGACTTTTCCATACCGCAGATCCCCTTACGTCAATTGCGTATCCTATCTTTTCAATGGGATCTTTCTAACTCCGGTATTTAGAGTCCTGGCTGAAGTGAGCGTTAGAAATCTAACGACAAAACTCCTGCCGCAGAAAAAAGTCAGTAGTTAAGAGCTTTCTGGGCTAACGCCGGTTCATAAAGCTCTCTACTGTGCTCAAAAGTACACTAACACCCATAAACTACCTATGTACCCCTAAACCGAGCCCCCCCCCCACATCGCCGCCACTCGATTAAATTTTTTTAACCCCTAATCTGCCGACCGCCACCTACGTTATACTTATGTACCCCTAATCTGCTGCCCTTAACACCGCCGACCCCTATATTATATTTATTAACCCCTAACCTGTCCCCTACAACGTCCCCGCCAGCTACCTACAATAATTAACCCCTAATCTGCCGACCGCCACCTACGTTATACTTATGTACCCCTAATCTGCTGCCCCTAACACCGCCGACCCCTATATTATATTTATTAACCCCTAATCTGCCCCCCTCAACGTCGCCTCCACCTGCCTACACTTATTAACCCCTAATCTGCCGAGCGGACCGCACCGCTACTATAATAAAGTTATTAACCCCTAATCCGCCTCACTCCCGCCTCACTAACCCTATAATAAATAGTATTAACCCCTAATCTGCCCTCCCTAACATCGCCGACACCTAACTTCAATTATTAACCCCTAATCTGCCAACTGGAGCTCACCGCTATTCTAATAAATGTATTAACCCCTAAAGCTAAGTCTAACCCTAACACTAACACCCCGATAAATTAAATATAATTTTAATCTAACAAAATTAATTAACTCTTCTTAAATAAATTATTCCTATTTAAAGCTAAATACCTACCTGTAAAATAAATCCTAATATAGCTACAATATAAATTATAATTATATTATAGCTATTTTAGGATTAATATTTATTTTACAGGTAACTTTGTATTTATTTTAACCAGGTACAATAGCTATTAAATAGTTAAGAACTATTTAATAGCTAAAATAGTTAAAATAATTACAAATTTACCTGTAAAATAAATCCTAACCTAAGTTACAATTAAACCTAACACTACACTATCAATAAATAAATTAAATAAAATACCTATAATTATCTACAATTAAACCTAACACTACACTATCAATAAATAAATTAAATACAATTCCTACAAATAAATACAATGAAATAAACTAACTAAAGTACAAAAAATAAAAAAGAACTAGGACTTCCGGTGGGCGGGCTAAGGAGAGAGCAGCTTGGAATAGGAGCTCTGGAGCCGAAAGCATTAAAAAAGTGTTTTTAAAGTGGCTATTTCAACTGCCTCAGCGAAATCTTTGCACCCTAAGAGCCCAAGTGCACCCTAGCCTTGATACACTTGGTATCCGGCATCTCTAGCACTGGTAACCGTCATCTACCCCCATCGCAAGTCAGTAAGCATATTAAGTGCGTTTGTAAATAGTGGATGTTCTGTGTAGAAGCGGCCTGAGCATACGGAATGTTTAGTTCACCCTCAGAGGACCACCAATATACGGAACTAGTACTTTCTTTAAAACACCTATTATTACCAGCATTTACTAGGCTCGAAAAAGCCACGCAGCACTTATTAACTGTGATTCAGACCCCAGGATCTGAATGTACTCCAATAGAATGGCGCCAACCAGATGCGGTCTTATCTGACAACAATTGCAATACTGTACAGGAAAGACCTCCTCAGCGATGCAGAGAAAAAACGGAGGAACAGGAACCTTGTTTAGAGGAGAACAACGAATCTTGGTCAGGTCTGAATAAACAGACGGCGGATCTCCTTGAGCCGAATGCCCCTCACTACCATATTTTGGGGACGGCTGAAGCAGCATTTACCTCAGATGTTACCATGGTAGCAACTATGGATAAGGCGACATTGTGCTCAGCCGACATTAACTACCTGCCTGCAAGTCCCCTTGTACAATCTACCACAGACCTACCCGTTATTTCGGCAGAGGAGCATGATAATAAGAGGGCCTCTGTCTCTATCGCAATGGCAATTACAGCTGAGGCGGCACTGAACTATGCTGAAGAGGATTTTGAACGCATGGGAGTTGGCTAGGTTATTCATACTTCTTATGCAGCTGCTTTTATATATAAAGAGGTCTCTATGCAGAGGAATCTTTTGAAGGAAAATACATATAACAGTATGCTATTTTTAAAGATGTTCTATTGTTGCTCTCGTGGTGATGATAGTCTTTGTACATGTTTGAACGCATTTATTAACTATCCACCATATTGCATTCATATAACTTTTTTTTCACTAGCTTATGTCACTCCTACCTGTGTATTTGAACCTTGGCTAGTGCCTCTTGCCTGGACTGAACTGTACATACTGCCATTGAAATCAGCGCATAACTGCCTTATAACTGACAATCCAATATATATCTGCTAAGAGACTTATTGCCGCTTGATCCCCATATATGTTGTATAACGTTACTTAGAACCTTCTGCCTTATAATGGCCGGTGTTTCCTTGCTGGCTGCCTGAACTACCGCTTGTTGCATTTCTGTTTGATTACTTATGTCTCTCAATGTATATGCTTCTGCTTCCTCTAAGCATACACCAGCACTTACTCCCCATTCAGCTGGGACACTCAACTGCTGGAAGGATCTGATTTACTCCATGGCTTGACTTACGTATACAAGAGGTTTTAATATATGTTCTAACTCGGGGCCATGACACACAGAGACGCTGCCCAGAGTTTGATCTTGCACTGATGTTGCATTGTGTTATTATTATGGCCGTAGATTAGTTCTTGCTCATTGCCATATCAGCTGTCTGTTCAGAATTGCTAAGCTTACCACCATGCCCTGCTACACATGACATGAATCGGGTCAATTAAACGTGGCTGATTGCTAGGAGATATAGTCAATAACCATTGAGATCACAATATGTATGACACCTACTATTTACAGCTAATATACTTCCTATGCTGCTAACAGTAAACAGGGCAAAAGCAATCACACTTTTCCTACATGATAGACCTCCTAGGGTGAATATTTGTGTGCATATTTCTATTTGACAAAAGTTCATATTATGCTAACTCTGCATATATCAATAGAGTCTTTATGATCTGCTCAGCTTTCCCTAGAACTGCCCTGTAGAATGAGTAGCCCCCATGTGCTGCACTTATTTATGCCAGACCAATATTGGAAAGACCTTTTCGATAATGCATGGGTGTACACTGATGATATAAAATAAGCCAACATTGGCAATCCCTGCCTAATCTATCCTCAGTTTATGCCTATTATATTAAATCTGACATCAACTCATCTGGCTTGGCTTAAGACTAATTCAGGCCTCAACTTGAACATAATAATATAAACCAACCTATTTCTTCTACTGGTTAACTCATATATGGCCTGGTTATCTCTAATAAAGTAGTCCCCTATCCTACTCCCAACTATTTTCCAGCAAATAAAAGTTTTTACAAGTGCCCATTTTAATTAACTCTTATAGGCTATTTCATGCTACATAGATTGGGCTCTCACATGTCATACATAGCTGTTCCTCCTTAACCAACTATCAGACCACTGTTTATTAAAAGCAAACTATTGGGCAGTATAACCTACTATTAGATTCAGATACACCTCCACAATAACACTCATATCAACTCATAGGATCAATAGTCTTATTAATTTAAAGGCATAAGGTTGCTTTCCCGGCAGCACCAGGTAGCTTATATGCGGACCCCCCTCATATACGCATAATGGGGATGGCGTACCCCTGAACTCTCTGTGTTTTAATTTCATGATTGAAGGAGTTCTTACGTGTGTATTGTCTTAGTATTCTGTTAATTTTTGTTTTGCTATTACTTATTCTCCTGCAGTAAGAGTAACCATCTTTAAGTGTCTAATGTAAGTAATATTTTGATATGTCATGTACTCTGACACCTAATGTATTAGAAGATACTTCCACCACAATATAACTTGGCTTACATACATATACTCAATACTTATATAGATCTCATCTTACCCCCCTTTGCACCGCGTTTATTAATACCAATCCTCACTTATAAATAACTATATTATATCAGGCCTTATCCCACAAGAACTAGCCCATCTCTACAAACTGTTTATGTATGAGGCCTGCAAGCACTCTCAGGATTGTACCTTAACCTAATACTTACACAGTATTGCAATCCACGGTGAACCTAAAACTCTAAATAAGTGGAGGTTTTCCACATTGGCTTCAAAGGGGGACATATATATATACTCCCCGTGATAGAAGGTACTAGTTTACTTTATTTTAATTTATTATTGTTTAGTTGTGTTATGTTAGTGCTTAGTTGGGTTTTATTTAGTTTAGTTTAGTTCTGATGATATTATAAAATTTAGGGCCATGGGTGCAACATAAGAAAATGCCTGAATAAGCTATATGTACCTCTAAATGCATAAGTGCCTTTCATCTTTCTCAAAAGTACGCGAATACTGTATAACGAGGCTTATAATGTAGCATTTAACCTAGAACTCTGATTGTAACTTGTTCTCTGTAATCTTACTCTGAGTGCATATGAATATGTTGTCTTGCTCCTATGTCTCTTCAATAAAAAGAATTTAAAAAAAAAAAAAAAAAGAACTAAGTTACAAAAATAAAAAAATATTTACAAACATTAGAAAAATATTACAACAATTTTAAACTAATTACACCTACTCTAAGCCCCCTAATAAAATAACAAAGACCCCCAAAATAAAAAAATGCCCTACCCTATTCTAAATTACTAAAGTTCAAAGCTCTTTTACCTTACCAGCCCTGAACAGGGCCCTTTGCGGGGCATGCCCCAAGAAGTTCAGCTCTTTTGCCTGTAAAAAAAAAAATACAATACCCCCCCAACATTACAACCCACCACCCACATACCCTTAATCTAACCCAAACCCCCCTTAAATAAACCTAACACTAAGCCCCTGAAGATCTTCCTACCTTATCTTCACCATACCAGGTTCACCGATCGATCCAGAAGAGCTCCTCCGATGTCCTGATCCAAGCCCAAGCGGGGGGCTGAAGAGGTCCATGATCCGGCTGAAGTCATCATCCAAGCGGGAGCTGAAGAGGTCCATGATCTGGCTGAAGTCTTCATCCAAGCGGGAGCTGAAGAGGTCCATGATCCGGATGAAGTCTTCTATCAACGGCATCTTCAATCTTCTTTCTTCGGAAGCCATCATCTTCCATCCGACGCGGAACATCCTCTTCTCCCAACGCCTACTCGCCGAATGACGGTTCCTTTAAATGACGTCATCCAAGATGGCGTCCCTCGAATTCCGATTGGCTGATAGGATTCTATCAGCCAACCGGAATTAAGGTAGGAATATTCTGATTGGCTGATGGAATCAGCCAATCAGAATCAAGTTCAATCCGAGCCTAACGCAGCCATTCTGTGGACTCTCAATACCAGAGTTATTTTAAAGGTGCGGCCAGAAAAAAGCCAGCGTTAGCTACGCGGGTCGTTACCGACAAAACTCTAAATCTAGCCGATAGTTTTTACCATATTTTCCTCAATTGTCACATTAATTCATATTGTCTCATCAATTATAACTTGTAGCACACACAGTCTGTATTTTCTGTATATATCCCATTATCAATTTCACATACTATTTATTTACTTGTGAACCCCGGACCCCGGAGCGGTCACTTTTGGTTTTACATTGCTTTTATCATAATTTTAAAATTGTATTTTTATTTCTGCTTTTAATTATTATTGTATCATGGATCCATGTATGTGTATGTTTTTGTAATAATTGTATTTTTTCCTGTGATTAAATAACTTTTTAGATATACCCCTTCCAACCCAATTTCTTATTCCCTTGACCTGGCCTTTTGATTAAGGCGCCCCTTACACCGGTTTTAGCATTTGTATGAACCCCATGGGTAACTAGGGACCCATTTGTCTAGGGAGCTAAGGTAATTTTAGTTAGCGCTGTCGGATAAGTATTGTAATTTAGTGGCACACATTATACAGATGAACTTTGGCATTTGAAGAATGGTCTTTTTAATCACTCTTTTAAATTTACTGCAGTAGAGTGTTTTTTTAAGCCGATTTTTTAGCTTGTGTTCGAGCCTGTTAATAACTGCCTATAAGCAAACATGTTTAAATTATGTTCTAGGACCATTTCGACTTTGTGATTAATATTGTATTTTTATACAAGATTTTTTTGTTGATATATGTTGATATATTTTATATAAGTTTGTTATTAAATACATTTGAAATTAATTAAACATCACTTTAAGGTTGAGATTCATTGATTGTAGGCACTAAAATCTAAAGGAAGAAATATCCCCACAATATATATTGAAGTTTAATTTGAATACATATCCATTAAATCTAGGCCTATATGTGAGTTGAATGTAACAATGAACATTTATGAAAAGCGATTGCTACATCCAACAATGGATACAGAATACTAACGGACAGATTACGAGTTTGTCGTTAGGAGCTATGCGGTGCTAATGAGCACTTTATTCTCACTGCTCACTTACCTGCAGGGCTGGTATTACAGGTGGTCGATCCGATATAAAGCGTCGCCCGCAAAATCCGGCGACGCCAATATTTGCGCGGATTTGGTATCACATATACGGCGTAACCTAGAAGTTACGCGCGTATATTTCTGCCGTCGCCCGCAGTTTTTTGGGCCATAGGCAGGTATACCAAACCCGCGCAGTTTGGTATCCAATATGCAGCGTAAGGACTTACGTGGCGAAAATGGAGAAAACTTACTCCATTTTCACCTCGCCACAAAAAGCAGCCGTAAGAAGCCTTACGCTGACTATTGGAGCCCCGTAACTCCCTAAACTAACTAGAAAATAAACCTAACACCTAACGCATGCGCAATGTCTATCTCCCTGTCAACCGCGATCTGCTAAAATAAACCTAACACCTAACGCATGCGCAATGTCTATCTACCTGTCAACCGCGATCCCCCCCCGAAATCCCTAATAAAGTTATTACCCCCTAAACCGCCGCTCCCGGACCCCGCCGCCATCTACATAAACTAACCCCCTACTGTGAGCCTCTAAAACCGCCGCCATCTACCTTATCTATCCCCTAATCTGACCCCTTACACCGCCGCCACCTATATAAAAATGATTAACCCCTAATGTAAGCCCCTTACACCGCCGCCATCTCTATTAAAATGATTAACCCCTAATTTAATCTACCTACCCCGCCGCCAGCTATATTATCTATATTAACCCTAAGTATATTATAGTTAATATAGGTATTACATTATATATATTAACTATATTAACCCTAATTATATTAGGGTTAATATAGTTAATATAGTTACTATAGTATTTATATTAACTATATTAACTCTATCTAACCCTAACTAAATTTATATTAAATTAATCTAATTCATTTATAAACTAAAATATTCCTATTTAAATCTAAATACTTACCTATAAAATAAACCATAAGATAGCTACAATATAATTAATAATTACATTGTAGCTATGTTAGGGTTAATATTTATTTTACAGGTAAATTGTTAATTATTTTAACTAGGTATAATAGATATTAAATAGTTATTAACTATTTAATATCTACCTAGTTAAAATAATTACCCAATTACCTGTAAAATAAATCCTAACCTAAGTTACAAATACACCTACACTATCAATAAATTTAATAAACTACTAACATCTATCTAAAAATACAATTAAATTAACTAAACTAAATTACAAAAAAAAAAAAACACTAAATTACAAAAAATAAAAAAAAGATTACAAGATATTTAAGCTAATTACACCTATTCTAAGCCCCCTAATAAAATAATAAACCCCCAAAATAAAAAAAATTCCCTGCCCTATTCTAAATTCAACAAATTTCAAAGCTCTTTACCTTACCAGCCCTTAAAAGGGCCTTTTGTGGGGCATGCCCCAAAGAATTCAGCTCTTTTGCATACAAGAAATACAATACCCCCCCCCCATTACAACCCACCACCCACATACCCCTATTCTAAAACCACCCAAACCCCCCTTAAAAAAGCCTAACACTACCCCCCTGAAGATCTCCCTACCTTGTCTTCACCACACCGGGCCGAACTCCTGATCCGATCCGGGTGATGTCTTCCTCCAAGCGGCAAAGAAGAATTCTTCCTCCGGCGATGTCTTCCTCCAAGCGGCAAAGAAGAATTCTTCCTCCGGCGACGTCTTCCTCCAAGCGGCAGCAAAGTCTTCATTCTTCCGGCGGCATCTTCAATCTTCTTTCTTCGCTCCGCCGCCGTGGAGCATCCATCCCGGCCGACTGCTGAACTTGGAATGATGTACCTTTAAATGACGTCATCCAAGATGGCGTCCGCCGAATTCCGATTGGCTGATAGGATTCTATCAGCCAATCGGAATTAAGTTAAAAAAATCTGATTGGCTGATTGAATCAGCCAATCAGATTCAAGTTCAATCCGATTGGCTGATCCAATCAGCCAATCAGATTGAGCTCGCATTCTATTGGCTGTTCCGATCAGCCAATAGAATGCGAGCTCAATCTGATTGGCTGATTGGATCAGCCAATCGGATTGAACTTGAATCTGATTGGCTGATTCAATCAGCCAATCAGATTTTTTTAACTTAATTCCGATTGGCTGATAGAATCCTATCAGCCAATCGGAATTCGGCGGACGCCATCTTGGATGACGTCATTTAAAGGTACATCATTCCAAGTTCAGCAGTCGGCCGGGATGGATGCTCCGCGGCGGCGGAGCGAAGAAAGAAGATTGAAGATGCCGCCGGAAGAATGAAGACTTTGCTGCCGCTTGGAGGAAGACGTCGCCGGAGGAAGAATTCTTCTTTGCCGCTTGGAGGAAGACATCGCCGGAGGAAGAATTCTTCTTTGCCGCTTGGAGGAAGACATCGCCCGGATCGGATCAGGAGTTCGGCCCGGTGTGGTGAAGACAAGGTAGGGAGATCTTCAGGGGGGTAGTGTTAGGCTTTTTTAAGGGGGGTTTGGGTGGTTTTAGAATAGGGGTATGTGGGTGGTGGGTTGTAATGGGGGGGGGGGTATTGTATTTCTTGTATGCAAAAGAGCTGAATTCTTTGGGGCATGCCCCACAAAAGGCCCTTTTAAGGGCTGGTAAGGTAAAGAGCTTTGAAATTTGTTGAATTTAGAATAGGGCAGGGAATTTTTTTTATTTTGGGGGTTTATTATTTTATTAGGGGGCTTAGAATAGGTGTAATTAGCTTAAATATCTTGTAATCTTTTTTTTATTTTTTGTAATTTAGTGTTTGTTTTTTTTTGTAATTTAGTTTAGTTAATTTAATTGTATTTTTAGATAGATGTTAGTAGTTTATTAAATTTATTGATAGTGTAGGTGTATTTGTAACTTAGGTTAGGATTTATTTTACAGGTAATTGGGTAATTATTTTAACTAGGTAGATATTAAATAGTTAATAACTATTTAATATCTATTATACCTAGTTAAAATAATTAACAATTTACCTGTAAAATAAATATTAACCCTAACATAGCTACAATGTAATTATTAATTATATTGTAGCTATCTTATGGTTTATTTTATAGGTAAGTATTTAGATTTAAATAGGAATATTTTAGTTTATAAATGAATTAGATTAATTTAATATAAATTTAGTTAGGGTTAGATAGAGTTAATATAGTTAATATAAATACTATAGTAACTATATTAACTATATTAACCCTAATATAATTAGGGTTAATATAGTTAATATATATAATGTAATACCTATATTAACTATAATATACTTAGGGTTAATATAGATAATATAGCTGGCGGCAGGGTAGGTAGATTAAATTAGGGGTTAATCATTTTAATAGAGATGGCGGCGGTGTAAGGGGCTTAGATTAGGGGTTAATAATTTTAATATAGATGGCGGCGGTGTTAAGGGCTCACTTTAGGGGGTTATAGATATAATATAGCTGGCGGCGGGGTACGGGAGCGGCGGTTTAGGGGTTAATAACTTTATTAGGTTGCGGCGGGGTAAAGGAGCGGCGGTTTAGGGGTTAATAGATTTTTTATTGTTAGGCTAGTGAGGGTGGATAGCGGATAGAGGGTTAGACAGTGCGGGCTATGTTAGGGAGGCGTGTTAGACAGTGCGGGCTATGTTAGGGAGGCGTGTTAGACAGTGCGGGTGATTTAGACTTTAGTCAGGTTTTATAGGCGCCGGCAGATTCTAACGTGGCGCAAGTCACTGGCGACGCCAGAAATTTGTACTTACGCAGATTTCTGGACATCGCTGGTTTGTGAGACTTACGGCACGTTAGCATCTGACGGCGACCTATATGGGATGGCTCGAGTTGCGAGCTGAAACTGCGGGCGACGCCGGTTCCCTCGCTTGCGCCGCAAACTGTGATCGATATCGGATCGCGCCCCAGGTTTTTATAAACCCAGCTTTAAAAGGCAAGAAGTGAGCGTTGAGCAAAATTGAGCTCCATACCGCACCGCACTCTGATTAAATCAGCGGTGAGCTGGTTGTACATGCTCATGCACGATTTCCCCATAGGAATCAACGGGGAGAGCTGGCTGAGAAAAAGTCTAACACCTGCCAAAAAGCAGCGTAAAACTCAATAACACAGCCCCAATGATTCCTATGGGGAAATAAAAGTTATGTTTACACCTAACACCCTAACATGAACCCCAAATCTAAACACCCCTAATCTTACACTTATTAACCCCTAATCTGCTGCCCCTGACATCTTCGCCACCTACATTATATTTATTAACCCATAATCTACCGCTCCGGACATTGCCGCCACCTACATTATACTTATTAACCCCTAAACTGCTGCCCCCAACATCGCCGACACCTACATTATATTTATTAACACCTAATCTCCCTCCCCAATGTTGCTGCAACCTAACTACACTTATTAACCCCTAATCTGCCACCCCCAACATCGCCGCCACTATAATAAACATATTAACCCCTAAACCGCCACACTCCCGCCTCGCAAACATTAGTTAAATATTATTAACCCCTAATCTGCCGTCCCTAACATCGCCGCCACCTACCTACATTTATTAACCCCTAATCTGCCGCTCCCAACGTCGCCAACACTATACTAAATGTATTAACCCCTAAACCTAAGTCTAACCCTAAAACTAACACCCTCTAACTTAAATATAATTACAAAAAAATCTAAATAAAAATTAATATTATACGTACCTTTGAAATAAACCCTAAGCTAGCTACAATATAACTGATAGTTACATTGTAGCTAGCTTAGGGTTTATTTTTATTTTACAGGCAAGTTTGTATTTATTTTAACTAGGTAGAATAGTTACTAAATAACTAGTTAGGTGTAACTTAGGTTAGGTTTTATTTTACAGGTCAATTTGTATTTATTTTAGCTAGGTAGTTATTAAATAGTTAATAACTATTTAATAACTATTCTACCTAGTTAAAATAAATGCAAACTTGCCTGTAAAATAAAAAATAAACCCTAAACTAGCTACAATGTAACTATTAGTTATATTGTAGCTAGCTTAGGTTTTATTTTATCGGTAAGTATTTAGTTTTAAATAGGAATAATTTAGTTAATTATATTAATTTTCTTAATGTTAGGGATAGCAGATTAGGGGTTAATATTAACTAGTGTTTGCGAGGCGGGAGTGCGGCGGTTTAGGGGTTAATATGTTTATTATAGTGGCGGCGATGTCCGGAGCCGCAGATTAGGGGTTAAAAAATGTATTTTAGTATTTGCGATGCGGGAGGGCCTCGGTTTAGGTGTTTTTAGCACTTTAGTTATGAGTCTTATGCTACGGCGTTGTACCATAAAACTCTTAACTACTGACTTTAGAATGCGTTAGGGATCTTGGAGGTAGAGGGTGTACCACTCACTTTTTGGCCTCCCAGGACAGACTCGTAATACCGGCACTATGGAAGTCCCATAGAAAAAGACTTTACAAAGTTTACGTAACTCGTTTTGCGGTAAGGCCAAAGAAGTGTGCGGTGCCTCTAAACCTGCAAGACTCGTAATAGCAGCGGACGTAAAAAAGCAGTGTTAGGACCTGTTAACGCTGCTTTTTTACCTTAATGCACAACTCGTAATCTAGCCGTAAGTGAATACATTCTTTTAAAGTGGATATATTCATTTGATTAAATGCAGACATATTGAGGAAAATATATAGGCGTTTGAATTAATTTCAATGTTCTTATAAATGACCCTATAGCTTTTTGTTAGCGTCCTCTTAACTTACACACCACATTTGTAAAAAATGCACTTATCTAGGAAGGGGATAAGTATTTTAAAGGTGGCTTATATAGGATTCTTTATGGTGAATGCTCTAACGTACAATCTCTGCAAAACAATCTCCTATTATCACCATATACATATATATATATATATATATATATAGCCTGTAACTTTATCTGTATGCTTGTAACTTTGATATTTTATTGTAAACATTTCTACTCCCATATTGTATGGTCTAAAACCACCTCTTTACTTTGGAATACTCTTTGAGGAGCTAGAAATGTCTATACAGGAACGTTATTGCACCAGCTACACAGTGCTAAGATAAGTTTTTGCATTTAACAACATACACTGCACATTAATTACAAAAGCTCATTACTGCAATCTAAAATCTGTGTTTAGTTTACCAGTTAGTTTGCTAAAGTATCAAATACATTTCAATGGCACTAAGCTCACATACACATGCACGCACTCGTACACAAGCACACTCATACATACACACACTTATGCATACATACAGGGAGTGCAGAATTATTAGGCAAGTTGTATTTTTGAGGATTAATTTTATTATTGAACAACAACCATGTTCTCAATGAACCCAAAAAACTCATTAATATCAAAGCTCAATATTTTTGGAAGTAGTTTTTAGTTTGTTTTTAGTTTTAGCTATTTTAGGGGGATATCTGTGTGTGCAGGTGACTATCACTGTGCATAATTATTAGGCAACTTAACAAAAAACAAATATATACCCATTTCAATTATTTATTTTTACCAGTGAAACCAATATAACATCTCAACATTCACAAATATACATTTCTGACATTCAAAAACAAAACAAAAACAAATCAGTGACCAATATAGCCACCTTTCTTTGCAAGGACACTCAAAAGCCTGCCATCCATGGATTCTGTCAGTGTTTTGATCTGTTCACCATCAACATTGCGTGCAGCAGCAACCACAGCCTCCCAGACACTGTTCAGAGAGGTGTACTGTTTTCCCTCCTTGTAAATCTCACATTTGATGATGGACCACAGGTTCTCAATGGGGTTCAGATCAGGTGAACAAGGAGGCCATGTCATTAGATTTTCTTTTTTTATACCCTTTCTTGCCAGCCACGCAGTGGAGTACTTGGACGCGTGTGATGGAGCATTGTCCTGCATGAAAATCATGTTTTTTTGAAGGATGCAGACTTCTTCCTGTACCACTGCTTGGTGTCTTCCAGAAACTGGCAGTAGGACTGGGAGTTGAGCTTGACTCCATCCTCAACCCGAAAAAGCCCCACAAGCTCATCTTTGATGATACCAGCCCAAACCAGTACTCCACCTCCACCTTGCTGGCGTCTGAGTCGGACTGGAGCTCTCTGCCCTTTACCAATCCAGCCACGGGCCCATCCATCTGGCCCATCAAGACTCACTCTCATTTCATCAGTCCATAAAACCTTAGAAAAATCAGTCTTGAGATATTTCTTGGCCCAGTCTTGACGTTTCAGCTTGTGTGTCTTGTTCAGTGGTGGTCGTCTTTCAGCCTTTCTTACCTTGGCCATGTCTCTGAGTATTGCACACCTTGTGCTTTTGGGCACTCCAGTGATGTTGCAGCTCTGAAATATGGCCAAACTGGTTGCAAGTGGCATCTTGGCAGCTGCACGCTTGACTTTTCTCAGTTCATGGGCAGTTATTTTGCGCCTTGGTTTTTCCACACGCTTCTTGCGACCCTGTTGACTATTTTGAATGAAACGCTTGATTGTTCGATGATCATGCTTCAGAAGCTTTGCAATTTTAAGAGTGCTGCATCCCTCTGCAAGATATCTCACTATTTTTGACTTTTCTGAGCTTGTCAAGTCCTTCTTTTGACCCATTTTGCCAAAGGAAAGGAAGTTGCCTAATAATTATGCACACCTGATATAGGGTGTTGATGTCATTAGACCACACCCCTTCACAGAGATGCACATCACTTAATATGCTTAATTGGTAGTAGGCTTTCGAGCCTATACAGCTTGGAGTAAGACAACATGCATAAAGAGGATGATGTGGTCAATATTTGCCTAATAATTCTGCACTCCCTGTATGTACTCACACAAACACACTCACATAAACTCACATACTTCATATAATAAGGAGTAACATTTATACCCTCTAAGACCCTCCCTCCCCCAGTGAACAGAAATTGCGCCAAAAACGGTTGTCAAGGCAACCATTCAATGTTTACACCAAAATGCATACACACACAGATACAAGTTAATTAGTATCAGATATCCTGTACCCAATCTAACCCAGAATATCCACATCAATCTAAGTGAACAATTAACATTAAAAAGTACAAATGAAAAGACAAAGTCAGGGACATAACTTGCTTGCAAGCACAGAGAAAGAAAGAAAACTGACATAGCAATGATATAGGCACAACAGTAATATAAGTAGTGATATAAGTATACATAATGATATAAATATACATATACATAATGATATAAATATACATATACATAATGATATAAATATACATACACATAATGATATAAATATACATATACATAATGATATAAATATACATATACATAATGATATAAATATACATACACATAATGATATAAATATACATATACATAATGATATAAATATACATATACATAATGATATAAATATACATATACATAATGATATAAATATACATATACATAATGATATAAATATACATATACATAATGATATAAATATACATATACATAATGATATAAATATACATATACATAATGATATAAATATACATATACATAATGATATAAATATACATATACATAATGATATAAATATACATGCCAACTTGCAACGTGACCAGAGGAATAGCAGTGCAACAAATAGGAAATACAACATAATGTGCACTTAATCACTTAGCACTTAATCAATTGGAATGTGCAACCTACTGCATAAAGTATAATCAACTAAATATGTAGGATCAAACAAACATGCAGGATCCGGTAAACATGCATATGATGCTCGTAGCCCTGAGGACAATGAATCAATGTTACACCTATATCCAGCACTAAGCATGATAAAGCAACATCAGTGTTAATTGCAGATAAGTGTGTATCCCCCTAACACATCAATAACCCGGTTCATATAGCAGAGCGCAACTCACGAAAATGTACCGTACATTGTAGCAGTCCAAAACAGTAGCCCCGTGTGTCTAGAGGTTTGAATACAATGCACTAACCAGAGCACCAGTGTAGGAGGGCTGCTGTCAGTCAATGAGCCAGAGGTATCTAATAGGTCAGGGGGGCGCGCCTCTATGTGTGTTGCAATAGGCGGAAAGATATGTAATGCGCAACCATTAAGCTCCCTAATGGAGCAGTGTCAGTACAACAGGCTACAATCAATGGGATAGATATACAATTGCAGTAAATATTCATTTGAAAAATGTAATACATAGTCAAGGGAGGGACAAATCGGTCTGTACCAAGTGTCCAGAGGTCAGTGTCAGAGCCACCATATACATAAGGAGGCCTACTTATCAAGCCGTCAACTGTGCTGCATTCAACGGCACCAATATGCTCACCTGAGATCACCTATCATCGCTGCCACAGACTTGAATACACTCTCCATATTTAACAAAAAAGCTGTTAAAAAGCTGCGCACCAAGTATGGGGCGATGAGCAGCGAACTGTTGTTAACTAACAGTCATCGATCTCGCTGCTATTCGCCTTTTTCACAATTTTATTTGTATACTGTCACTAAACACCGCCACTATACTAAACTGTTTAACCCCTATCCTGCTGCTCCTGGACCCCGCCGCAACTAAATACAGTTATTAACCCCTATTCCGCCGCTCCCGGAGCCCACTGCCACCTACATTATGTTATTAACCCCTAATCTGCCCCCCTACACCGCTGCCACCTACATTATGTTATTAACCCCTAATCTGCTGCCCCCTACACCGCCCCCAGCTACATTATGTTATTAACCCCTATCCCGCCGTTCCCGGAGCCCACCGCTACTAAATAAAGTTATTAACCCTTAAACCGCCAGTCCCCCACATCGCCATAAACTAAATTAACCTATTAACCCCTAAACCTAACAACCCGCTAACTTTATATGAAATATTAACTCATCCCTATCTTATAATAAATTTAAACTTACCTTTAAAATTAAATTAAACTATATTAAATTAATATTTAACCTACCCTAACTATTATACTAAAATTACATTAAACTATATTAAACTAATAATTAACTTATCTTCAAAACTGTAAGTGAATCTTCAGGGGTTAGTGTTAGGATTTTTTAAGGGTTTATTGGGTGGGTTTTAGTTTTAGATTAGGGTTTGGGCTGCAATAGAGCTAAATGCCCTTTTAAGGGCAATGTCCATACAAATGCCCTTTTCAGGGCATTGAGGAGCTTATTTTTTTTTAGTTAGGTTTTTATTTGGGGGGTTGGTCATGTGGGTGATGGGTTTTACTGTTGGGGGGATGTTTGTATTTTTTATTTACAGGTAAAAGAGTTGGGGTGCGATCAAATCTACGGCGCAGGTTTCAGCGCAAGCGTGGAAACCTGCGCCACCCGTAATTTCACCTTGCACATCGGGGTATTATTACATATACTGCTCCGTTAGATGCTTATCTGGCGTAAGTAGGACAAACTCGCGATCTTCAAATTGTGCGCAAATAAACATTTTAGTCGTCGCAAGTAACTTACGCCAGTATTTTGTCCACGGAAAGTCTCAATAAAGAGTAGTTTTATGCAAATTAGGCTAACACTCGTAAAAATGAACCGCGAGTTCATATAAAAATGCGACATGTAATTACGCTATTCAAAATTCATATATAAACCCATGCGCAGCCGCCATTTTCTTCAGTGTGTTTGGATGGTTCGTTGAGCTACAGCACACTACAGTGGAGTGGAGGATTAGTCAGAGTAGAGAGAGAGGCGCAAACAGAGGAGTTAGTTAGGTCGCATTGTTGTTTGATTAAGCTTGTACAGTTACACATATTTTTACATAGTGCACACATTTTGCATACATACATACATACACAAAGATAACACACCTTTTTTTCTAACACCTCACACATTTTATTTGAATTTTACAGTGTGATAGGCTGAGTGTTTGGTTGTGATTGTGTGTGATTGAACTGGGAGTGAGTGTGTGAGTGTGTGTAGTGTGAGGATGGCAGGGAGAGGTAGGGCGGAGGGGAGAGGAGTGGAAGGGAGAGGAGTATTGGAGAGGAGAGGAGGAGCAGTGGGGTCTCCATCAGGGAGTAAGTGGAGTGGGGAGAGGGAGAGCTAGAAGGGATGATGGGAGGGGAGATGCCCGAGAGCCCCAGAGACCAGGCACATCTAAGAGAGGGACAGAGGGTGCACATGGGGACAGAAGGGGGGAGGAGGGAGAGGATAGGGAGGAACCCACACCAGGGACATCATAGGGAGCAAGCCAGATGTCCATGGAGGATGAGAGGCTGAAATGTCCCAACTTCTCATTTGATGAAAATGTTGCCCTAGTCCAGGCCATCATGGACAATTACAGTGCCCTCTTTGGGCAGGAGAAGGGCAAAGGCAGTGCCAAAAGGTGAAAAACAGCATGGTTGGCGGTAGAAGATGCCGTCAACAGTGTGGTCCCGCAGAGGAGGACTGTTGAGGGCCTTAAAAAGCGGTGGAATGACTGCAAGAGGCAGGTGAAAGAAAAGATGGGGCAGGAAGCTATGCACCAGAGGGGAACAGGCGGTCTGTTCCCCTCTGGACATAGAATATAACACCTGGCAGGAGATGATACGTAGGTCCCTGAGTATCACAGCAGTCCGTGGACTTCCAGGGGCTCGTGACTCAGGGCCTGCAACCACAGCACATCATGCTGCTGAGTAACATCCCACACACCAGTATTATATGTATTTGAGAAATAACATCCTTTAATATCACACATTCATGTACACAATGAGGAGCATGGTATTTGGCCTACTAACAAAAACATCTACAATTATATTTGACATTAATGCTACTTAACACAATGAAATTCATGATATGAGGTGGAATAGTGCAATACTAACATGTCTCAGAGTAACAATCACAAACTTCAAAGAACTCCAGCCACCATATCAATTTAAAAGACCTTTATTTTCTTATCCTGGGTCCAAACATACAACGTTTCAAGCCAATGTGGCTCTTAGTCATGTACATGGTACATGACTAAGAGCCACATTGGCTTGAAACGTTGTATGTTTGGACCCAGGATAAGAAAATAAAGGTCTTTTAAATTGATATGGTGACTGGAGTTCTTTGAAGTTTGTGATTGTGCTGTGGACCTGGCAAGTCTGCTGCTCCGTGCCCCATAAGAGAAAGATTCAGGTGTGCTGTTTTCCACTTATTGGATTTTGATGTCTCAGAGTAACACAGGCCACAAGCCACATGTACAGTTTTCAGTAAATGGACACTATAGCCATCACAATACTTTTAGCTCAATAAAGCAGGTTCTGTGCCTACATCAGGCTAAAGTAAATTGTGTGACCATAGTGTCACTTAAAGAACACATTTTTTTCCATCATTGACATGTACACATAACTATTGTATGAAACACATACCTGTATACTGCGCATATTAAAATCCCTCATAGCACAAATCACAATGTGCACATGCATGTTATAGAGTTTGACATGAGAATCAGTATAGGCCCTAGCATGTATCAATGTACATTGTATGCCCACATGGACATATATATGACTGTACTAATCCCTCTCATCATTTGACTCCTCCACAGAACCTCCTGTCACGAAGATACAAACAGGCATGCCGCCACCACCATCACCACCAGTCACAGGCATGCAGCCACCACCACCACCAGTCTTCAGGCAACCACATGAACAGTATGCTCCCAGGCATGAGCATGGTTGGATGGCTTCAGTTGAGGACCCGGGAGTGATGCCACCACCATTGCCAAATGACCCCTGGCAAGATTCCTGGCCAGAGGAATATTCGTCTTTTGGCTTTGAAGGGGAGCTAAGACATCCACAAAGGGTCCATGTATTTACCCCCCCCCCCCCCCAACACAATCTCAGGGCAGTCATGGCTTTTACCCACAGACTATGTCACAAGAAGTGCCAACTGGACAGGCTGAGTGGTCACACACTGGTCATCAGTGGGACTATCAGTCAACCCTGAGAGCTGCACCATCTGCAGATGAAAATATAGCTGAAAGTACTCAAGCACCAGCAGATGCAGCTGAACCTGTCCCACCAGAACCAGCAGATGCAGCTGAACCTGTCCCACCAGAACCAGCAGATGCAGCTGAACCTGTCCCAACAGAACCAGCAGATGCAGCTGAACCTGTCCCACCAGAACCAGCAGATGCAGCTGAACCTGTCCCACCAGAACCAGCAGATGCAGCTGAACCTGCACCTCAAGCAACTAGAAGCCCTGCTGCTCAAGTGCCTGTGGATGCATTGTATTCTCCCCTGGGTGAGGAATACATTGCACTCCAGAGGAGGCTCATAAAAAGCTCAGAGAGCAGACAAAGAGGCCAAGAGAGGTTCCACAGGAGCCAAGAGAGGTTCTTCAGGAGCCAAGAGAGGCTACACAAACGTAGCATAGATCTGCAGAGGGACATGGCAGCATCATTAAGTGGAAGTGTTCAAAACCAGTCACAGATGATGTGAATTCTGTCTGATATGCAGATGCAGATGGACAATAGATGTCGAGAACAAAATCAACTCTTGGGTGTGTTGGTTGAGCACTTTAAACACCAGCAGGACACTGCCTCCAGCCTATCATCTGTGGCCAGCACACCAGCAGAAACATCAGAATCTTCTCAAACCAGGAGAACAAGGAAATCCACTACAGTCACCTCAGCTCCCTCATCCAAGAAGCCTAAAAAGAAATAAATATTCTTATAGTTCACCATAAATCTTGTCCTCTGTTATTTAACGTATAATTGTCTTCCACATCCATGTGAGGTGTGTTTTAGTACAGTAATATTGTTAAAACATATAATAAGACCTGTGTGGAAATGGCCAAAAAAAGGTAATATTATCATGTTTATGACATATTCATGTTCTATAAACCACATCACATAGTTGTGTATGAAGGGTACATATAGTAATATTCACTTATAAGATGTAAATCAAGGTTTCTCACATCCAATATAAATTGACACATGGGTATATATATAAATAATAATGTATTTACAGAAGGTGTGAACATAAGGTATAAACATCCATTTTCATTCTTCTTAATGATAGTCAATAAATCATAGTGACCTAAACATGAATTAAACAAATTAGATATTTTCAGTAATTAGGGTGGTTAAGGGAAGGGGGTGGGATGTAGTAGTTTCACTTACATGCAGTGGAAATCTGCAGTATCTAATTCTATGACCAGCTGCAGTAACAACAACAGCAGGGGCAGCACCAGGAACAGGGACAGCAGCGTGAGGAGCAGGGACAGCAGCAGCAGGAGCAGGGACGGCTACAGCACCATGACCAGGGACCTCAGCAGCAACTAGAGCATCAGCAGGTATATCCTGAACAACAGGGGCTTGTAGGGCTTCCAGCACCCCTTGTACCCCGCGAGGCTGTCTCTCTATGTAAAGCAGGGGAAACATGGTGGCTAATGAGGGTGTGCATTGCCAGGTGTTTTAAGGCTTCCGGTTGAGAGGTTGTGCTGTTTGTGATTGGTTTGACACACTTGCAGGGGCAGGAATAATAAATGCTTAGAAGAGGTTTAACTGTTTGAGATTTGCGGCTGATATGTATGTGATTACGCATGCGTTTGTTAGGCCTTCAGGGAGTTACGTTGCTTTTTTAGTCAGTGCAAGGGTTGCTGCGCCTGCAATACGTGATGAGATGAGAATGGAGTAGATTTTCTGAATTCTGCGCGCGTAAGTCCTTACGCTGTATATTGGATACCAAATTGCTCGTCTGTTCTATGTTAGTCAATGGGTAAAAAAAATATGTTCCGAAGGCTGAAATATATGCGCTTAACTTGTATGCTACGCCGTATATGTAATACCAAAATCGCGTAAAATCTGGAGGCGGAGGATTTTGCGGGCGACGCTGCATATATAATGGAGGCCCTGATTTCTTTGGGGCAATGCCCCGCAAAAGGCCGTTTATTTTGGGGGGGGGGGGGGCTTTTTTATTTTCATAGGGCCCTTAGATTAGATGTAATTAGTTTAAATCTTTGATAATTTCTTTTTTATTTTTTGTAACTTAGTGTTTATTTTTTTGTGTAACTTAATGTTTGTTATTTTTGTAACTTAGTTGTTAGTTTTTTGTAACTTAGTCATTTTTTTGTGTAGATTTAAATTATTTGAGTAGGGTTAGGTGTTTAAATATATAATATAGTTAATTTAATTTGTAGTTTAATGTAATTTTAGTATAATAGTTAGGGCAGATTAATTATTAATTTAATATAGTTTAATGTAATTTTAGTATAATAGTTAGGGTAGATTAATTATTAGTTAAATGTAGTTTAATATAGTATAATAGTTAGGGTAGATTAATTAATAGTTTAATATAGTTTAATGTAATTTTAGTATAATAGTTAGGGTAGGTTAATTAGTAGTTTAATATAGTTTATTTTAATTCTAAAGGTAAGTTTAAATTTATTATAAGATAGGGATGAGTTAATATTTCATATAAAGTTAGCGGGTTGTTAGGTTTAGGGGTTAATAGTTTAATTTAGTTTATGGCGATGTGGGGGGCTGGCGGTTTAGGGGTTAATAGGTTTGGTAAGTGATAGTGATGTGGGAGGCCAGGGGTTTAGGGGTTAATACATTTATTTAGTTTGGTGGGGTCCGGGAGCGGCGGGATAGGGGTTAATAACTTTATGCAGGTGGCGGTGGTGTCGGGACGGCAGATTAGGGGTTAATAAGTATAATGTAGGTGGCGGCGGTGTAGGGGGCGGCAGATTAGGGGTGTTTAGACTCGGGGTACATGTTAGGGTGTTAGGTGTAAACGTAACTTTTATTCTCCCATAGGAATCAATAGGTTATCGGGCAGCAGCAACCATGAGCTTTCTCTGCTTTCAGACTCCCATTGATTCCTATGGCATCCGCTGGGCCGGAATAGTGGCGAGCGTACCTGGTAGTTATTTGTTAACTAGCAAAAGTAGTCAGATAGTGCCGAATTTTCATTTGGAACATCTGTAGTGACGTAAGCATCGATCTGTGTTGGACTGAGACCGGCAGATCGTATGTTACGTCACAGATTTCTACTTTTGCCGGTCTGTAGGCTTTGATAACTAAGGTGAATCAAGCTCTCCACAATTACGCTGCAGAATTCCAGCATATTTGCGGTTGACAGCTTGATAAATAGGCCTCTTCGTGTAACCAGCAGATATATGTGTACAATGTGTAGACAGTCAGGAGGTAATGTGTGCACACAGTGAATAAGCTGCGCGCAAAACGTACAGCAGAGCCAGTCATAGACAAGAGTATATGAGAGCCAACATGCAAGTGAAGCACAGTGCAAAAGGCAACAGGGGCATCAAACATAGGATGTAGAATGTATTATACAAGCTGTAGTATGCATGCTGTGATAAATACATATAAATATGCGCATATAAGTATATACAACAGGACAAATGCTACAATGAATGGGGCCCAGAATTGGACTAGTGTAATCAGTCACAGGGGTATGGGACGATATGTACACACAAGGCTCCAACGTGGCCCAATGTCATAATAAATGTATACATATAAGAACATAGTAAAAGCACTGCTATAAGTTTACCGCTACAATAAAGTTACCCAGCCTGGACAATAGCTAATGATAATAGTGAGCAACAACAAAAACAGGCTTACAGTAACCAAAGTCCGTATGTAGTTCAAATATCCCAGGTAGGGGGGGATATGCCTAACAGATATGTGTAAAATACAATAAAGGGTCAAACATACTTATAGAAAGCAGTGCCAATCGTTACCCATATTCAGTCCTTTAGGGTGAATGGTATGCAGTTTGTAGATCCATTCAGCTTCCTTCTGTAGTAGGAGTTTATGCCTGTCACCACCCCTCCTAAGCGGGGGTACATGGTCAATGAGAATGAATCTGAGGTCCTTGACTGTATGTCCCTGTTCCATGAAATGCCTTGCAACCGGCTGGTCGCTCTTCCCCTTGTCAATTGCTGCCCGTATGGCACTTCTATGATTAGCCATGTTTTTTTATATCGTCATCAGTCTTGCCAATATAAAATAGTCCACAAATGCAGTTCAGCAATTACAGTGGATATAAAAAGTCTACACACCCCTGTTAAAATGTCAGGTTTCTGTGATGTAAAAATCATTTCAGAACTTTTTTTCCACCTTTAATGTGACCTATAAACTGTACAACTCAAATGAAACTGAAATCTTTTAGGTAAAGGGAAATAAAAATAAAAAAATTAAATAATATGGTTGCATAAGTGTGAACACCCTTTTATAACTGGGGATGTAGCTGTGTTCAGAATTAAGCAATCACATTCAAAATCATGTTAAATAGGAGTCAGTACACACCTGCCATCATTTAAAGTGCCTCTGATTAACCCCAAATAAAGTTCAGCTGTTCTAGTAGGTCTTCAATTGTTTTTCAATTGAGTTGTACAGTTTATAGGTCACATTAAAGGTGGAAAAAGTTCTGAAATGATTTATCTTTGACTCATTTTTTTTCATCACAAAAACCTGACATTTTAACAGGGGTGTGTAGACCTTTTATATCCACTTGTATTTGACGAACTTTGTGGTGCAGTTAAGATGGTGTTTAATTGCATACCTTTGGTTGTTGTGGGGATGTCTGAAGTGGTTGCCCTGCAGCATAGTATTGCAGGTAGTGCAGCTAGGGCATTTGAAAGAACCAAGTCGTGTAGAGACAGTTACATTGTCAGTGCTGTAGCTCCTAATGGGGTCTGTCACCATTAAGATATCCCTCAAGTTCCTGCCCTGCCTGTATCCAATTCTCGGTGGATCGTGCCTGCTATAGGGCAGTGTCATGTCAGTACTCACTATTTCCCAGTGTTCCTTGAGAGTGGTACCCAATACCCTAGTTTTAGGGGTAAAGGTGTTGATGAAGTTGGTCCTTGGAGGTTTAAAAGTAGGCACTTCCCTGTCTGGTGATGTCTCGCCAGTTCCACCGGTTGCTGCCAGTCTGGAAGACATAATCGTGGCCTTATCATATGTATATGGTGGCTCTGACACTGACCTCTGGACAATTGGTCCAGACAGATTTGTCCCTCCCTTGACTATGTATTACATTTTTCAAATGAATATTTGTTGCAATTGTATATATATCCCATTGATTGTAGCCTGTTGTACTGACGCATTACATATCTTTCCCCCTATTGCAACACACATAGAGGTGCTCCCCCTGACCTATCAGATACCTCTGGCTCATTGACTGACAGCAGCTGGCATGACAGGACTACTTACAGCCCTCCTACACTGGTGCTCTGGTTAGTGCATTGTATTCACACCTCTAGACACACGGGGCTACTGTTTTGGACTGCTACAATTTACGGTACATTTTCGTGAGTTGCCCTCTGCTATATGAACCGGGTTATAGATGTGTTAGGGGGATACACACTTATCTGCAATTAACACTGATGTTGCTTTATCATGCATAGTGCTGGATATAGGTGTAACATTGTTTCATTGTCCTCAGGACTACGAGTATCATATGCATGTTTACCGGATCCTGCATGTTTGTTTGATCCTACATGTTTAGTTGATTCTACTTTATGCAGTAGGTTGCACATTCTAATTGATTAAGTGCCAAGTGATTAAGTGCACATTATGTTGTATTTCCTATTTGTGGCACTGCTATTCCTCTGGTCACGTTGCAAGTTGGCATGTATATTTATATCATTATGTATATGTATATTTATATCATTATGTATATGTATATTTATATCATTATGTGTATGTATATTTATATCATTATGTATATGTATATTTATATCATTATGTATATGTATATTTATATCATTATGTATATGTATATTTATATCATTATGTATATGTATATTTATATCATTATGTATATGTATATTTATATCATTATGTGTATGTATATTTATATCATTATGTATATGTATATTTATATCATTATGTATATGTATATTTATATCATTATGTATATGTATATTTATATCATTATGTATATGTATATTTATATCATTATGTATATGTATATTTATATCATTATGTGTATGTATATTTATATCATTATGTATATGTATATTTATATCATTATGTGTATGTATATTTATATCATTATGTATATGTATATTTATATCATTATGTATATGTATATTTATATCATTATGTATATGTATATTTATATCATTATTTATATGTATATTTATATCATTATGTATATGTATATTTATATCATTATGTATATGTATATTTATATCATTATGTATATGTATATTTATATCATTATGTATATGTATATTTATATCATTATGTGTATGTATATTTATATCATTATGTATATGTATATTTATATCATTATGTATATGTATATTTATATCATTATGTATATGTATATTTATATCATTATTTATATGTATATTTATATCATTATGTATATGTATATTTATATCATTATGTATATGTATATTTATATCATTATGTATACTTATATCACTACTTATATTACTGTTATGCCTATATCATTGCTATGTCAGTTTTCTTTCTTTCTCTGTGCTTGCAGCAAGTTATGTCCCTGACTTTGTCTTGTCATTTGTACTTTTTAATGTTAATTGTTCACTTAGATTGATGTGGATATTCTGGGTTAGATTGGGTACAGGATATCTGATACTAATTAACTTGTATCTGTGTGTGTCTGCATTTTGGTGTAAACATTGAATGGTTGCCTTGACAACCGTTTTTGGCGCAATTTCTGTTCACTGGGGGAGGGTCTTAGAGGGTATAAATGTTTGCTTGTCACATTTTATTGTTGGTCTGATGAAGGGGAGCTGTCCCCAAAACGTCACGTAAATAAAAGCTTCTATTGCTAATCCTTAAAGGGACATAATACTCATATGCTAAATCACTTGAAACTGATGCAGTATAACTGTAAAAAGCTGACAGAAAAATATCACCTGAGCATCTCTATGTAAAAAAGGAAGATATTTTACCTCACAATCTCATCAGCTCAACAGAGTAAGTTCTGTGTAAAAAGTTATACTCAGCTGCTGCTCAGCTGCAGGTAAAAAAAAATAAAAAAATGAAGAAATGAACAGCAGCCAATCAGCATCAGCAGTGCTGAGGTCATGAACTCTTTTACTGTGATCTCATGAGATTTGACTTAACTCTCATGAGATTTCATAGTAAGCTTCCTTTACCTGATTGGTGAAATAATATGAGAGTTCACGAGGCTCATCCCCTAAGCTGTCCCAGGACAGACATACTAATATGCTGCTTAGAAATCCTTTACAATGGGAGGTGGCTACTGAGGAACTTTTGAAGTAAAATATCTTTCTTTTTTACATTGAGATGTTCAGGAGATATTTTCTAGTCAGCTTTTTACAGCTATGCTGCATCACTTTCAAGTGTTTAAACATTTGGGTATTATGGCCCTTTAAGTCCAGCAAGTGCTGTCTTCTATTACCTTTATCCCTACCTGCATTCAGCACCCTGGCAACTGGACACCTGTTTGTGCGAGTGCACCAGCCTCTGTGAATACATACTGTACATATATACATATTTTATATATATATATATATATATATATATATATATATATATATATATATATATATATATATATATACATATTTAGACATGTATATGTATGTATTCTATGTTAAAGCTCTTTGCAGTTTTTTTTCTCATACCTGAGTCCTCATATTTTTGAGACCTTATAACTTTTTATTGTAATTTTTTTTAAAATACTTTTTATTACACAGTGTTAATATGAGTGTAACTGTTCTGATAAATGTTTTTTTGTGCAACTTTTTAGTCGAGCAAAACAGTTAACCAGTGCTCTGAATTTGCGCTATCCCGTTACACATTAAATTGAATTGCGCTTGAACAAACGCATTTACTTTCAGCCTGTAAAACGTGCTCTACTTCTGATGCGCACAAAGAGCGACAATAAACCTCTTTTCACTTGCTCGCAAAAGCTAGTGTGCCACTCGTAATCTAGACCTTAGCTTGTAGAGCAGTTCAGGTAAGACCTAATCTTATATTCTTTTAAGGTACTATATGATTTAAATTTTTGAGCTAATATTGCATGACCACAACATTTACAAATTTTAGTTACATATTTAAACCATAATTCCTTATTTAGATTTTTTTTAAGGTAGATGGACATAGTTTGTCTCCTAAAGTTTTGGAGTTTTTTTGTACAAATTTGCAACTTTCACTTAATAATTCTAACAATTTATTATCAACAGACAAAATTGCTAACCACGTTACCAAGCAAAATCTTACCTGCAATTTGATATACAACACCAATTCAGAAAATTTTGGGACAGTATGGAAAATGCAAAAAAACAAACAAAAATAATAATTTGAAAATTGAATTCACCCTGTACTATATTGAAAACACATTATTAACATAGTGGGGGGTAGTTATCATCGTGTCAACTTTTCTGCCTTCGCCGGCCCAATACGCCCGCCTAAGCTCACCTACCTTCGCCGCCGCGGACCTGAAAAAATACGCCTAAGTTATCAAATAAAGCTGTCAAAAAGCCGCAGGGCGATGAGCAGCGGACTGTGATAGTTATCACTCATCCGATCTCGCTGCTCTTCAGCTTTTTCACAGCTTTATTGCTAGCCTGTCACTAAGCACTCACACTAAACTGCACTGTTCTACCCCCTATACCGGCGCCCCCGGAGCCCCCCGCAACTAAATAAAGTTACTAACCCCTAAACCGCCGCTCCTAGACCCTGCCGCAACTATTAAAAATGTATTAACCACTAAACCGCCGCTCCTAGACCCTGCCGCAACTCTGCTAAATGTATTAACCCCTAAACCGCCGCTCCCGGACACCGCTGCCACCTACATTATATCTAGTAACCCCTATCCTGCCACCCCTATACCGTCGCCCTCTATAATAAAGTTATTAACCCCTATCTTGCTGATCCCGCACCTCGCCGCAAATAAATAAATAGTTTAACCCCTAAACCGCCGCTCCCTGAACCCGCCGCAACCTATATTAAATTTATTAACCCCTATCATGCCCCCCCTACACCGTCACCACCTATAATAAATTTATTAACCCCTATCCTGCCCCCCCACTACACCGCTGCCACTGTAATAAAATTATTAACCCCTAAACCTAAGTCTAACACTAAACCTAACACCCCCCTAACTTAAATATTAATTAAATAAATCTAAATAATATTTCTATTATTAACTAAGTTAATCCTATTTAAAACTAAATACTTACCTATAAAATAAACCCTAATATAGCTACAATATAAATAATAATTATATTGTAGCTATCTTAGGATTTATTTTTATTTTACAGGCACCTTTCAATTTATTTTAACTAGGTACAATAGCTATTAAATAGTTATTAACTATTTAATAGCTACCTAGCTAAAATAAAGAGAAATTTACCTGTAAAATAAAAACTAACCTAAGTTACAATTACACCTAACACTACACTATACTTAAATAAATTATTCCTATTTAAAACTAAATACTTACCTGTAAAATAAACCCTAAGATAGCTGCAATATAATTAATAATTACATTGTAGCTATCTTAGGATTTATATTTATTTTACAGGTAACTTTGTATTTATTTTAGCTAGTTAGAATAGTTATTAAATAGTTATTAACTATTTAATAACTACCTAGCTAAAAGAAATACAAAATTACCTGTAAAATAAATCCTAACCTAAGTTACAATTAAACCTAACACTGCACTATCATTAAATTAATTAAAGAAACTACCTACAAATAACTACAATTAAATACAATTACATAAACTAACTAAAGTACAAAAAATAAAAAAAGCTTAAGTTACAAACATTTAAAAAAATATTACAACAATTTTAAGCTACTTACACCTAATCTAAGCCCCCTAATAAAATAACAAACCCCCCAAAATAAAAAAAATGCCCTACCCTATTCTACATTAAAAAAGTTCAAAGCTCTTTTACCTTACCAGCCCTTAAAAGGGCCTTTTGTGGGGGCATGCCCCAAAGAGTTCATATCTTTTGCCTGTAAAAGAAAAATACAACCCCCCCAACATTAAAACCCACCACCCACATACCCCTAATCTAACCCAAACCCCCCTTAAAATAACCTAACACTAATCCCCTGAAGATCATCCTACCTTTAGTCATCTTCACTCAGCCGAGCCACCGATGGAACTGAAGAGGACATCCGGACCGGCAGAAGTGATCATCCAAGGGGCGCTGAAGAAATCTTCCATCCGATGAAGTGATCCTCCAAGCGGCGCTGAAGAAATCTTCCATCCGGGCAAGGTCATCTTCCAAGAGGCGCTGAAGAAGTCTTCTATCCGGGCGATGTAATCTTCCAAGCCGGGTCTTGAATCTTCATCCCGCCGACGCGGAACATCCTTCTTTCCCGACGGACTACCGACGAATGAAGGCTCCTTTAAGGGACGTCATCCAAGATGGTGTCCCATCAATTTGGATTGGCTGATAGGATTCTATCAGCCAATCGGAATTAAGGTAGGAAAAATCTGATTGGCTGATGGAATCAGCCAATCAGATTCAAGTTCAATCCGATTAGCTGATCCAATCAGCCAATCAGATTGAGTTTGCATTCTATTGGCTGTTCCGATCGGGAAAGAAGGATGTTCCGCGTCGGCTGGATGAAGATTCAAGACCCAGATTCGAAGATGACCTCGCCCGGATAGAAGACTTCTTCAGCGCCTCTTGGAAGATGACCTCGTCTGGATGGAAGATTTCTTCAGCGCCGCTTGGAGGATCACTTCATCGGATGGAAGATTTCTTCAGCGCCCCTTGGATGATCACTTCTGCCGGTCTGGATGTCCTCTTCAGTTCCATCGGTGGCTCGGCTGAGTGAAGACGACTAAAGGTAGGATGATCTTCAGGGGATTAGTGTTAGGCTATTTTAAGGGGGGTTTGGGTTAGATTAGGGGTATGTGGGTGGTGGGTTTTAATGTTGGGGGGTTGTATTTTTCTTTTACAGGCAAAAGAGCTGAACTCTTTGGGGCATGCCCCCACAAAAGGCCCTTTTAAGGGCTGGTAAGGTAAAAGAGCTTTGAACTTTTTTAATGTAGAATAGGGTAGGGCATTTTTTTATTTTGGGGGGGGTTGTTATTTTATTAGGGGGCTTAGATTAGGTGTAAGTAGCTTAAAATTGTTGTAATATTTTTTTAAATGTTTGTAACTTATTTTTTTATTTTTTGTAACTTAGCTTTTTTTATTTTTTGTACTTTAGTTAGTTTATGTAATTGTATTTAATTGTAGTTATTTGTAGGTAGTTTATTTAATTAATTTAATGATAGTGTAGTGTTAGGTTTAATTGTAACTTAGGTTAGGATTTATTTTACAGGTAATTTTGTATTTCTTTTAGCTAGGTAGTTATTAAATAGTTAATAACTATTTAATAACTATTCTAACTAGCTAAAATAAATACAAAGTTACCTGTAAAATAAATATAAATCCTAAGATAGCTACAATGTAATTATTAATTACATTGTAGCTATCTTAGGGTTTATTTTACAGGTAAGTATTTAGTTTTAAATAGGAATAATTTATTTAAGTATAGTGTAGTGTTAGGTGTAATTGTAACTTAGGTTAGTTTTTATTTTACAGGTAAATTTCTCTTTATTTTAGCTAGGTAAGCTATTAAATAGTTAATAACTATTTAATAGCTATTGTACCTAGTTAAAATAAATTGAAAGTTACCTGTAAAATAAAAATAAATCCTAAAATAGCTACAATATAATTATTATTTATATTGTAGCTATATTAGGGTTTATTTTATAGGTAAGTATTTAGTTTTAAATAGGATTAACTTAGTTAATAATAGAAATATTATTTAGATTTATTTAATTAATATTTAAGTTAGGGGGGTGTTAGGGTTAGTGTTAGACTTAGTTTTAGGGGTTAATAATTTTATTACAGTGGCGGCGGTGTAGTGGGGGGCAGGATAGGGGTTAATAAATGTATTATAGGTGGCGACGGTGTAGGGGGGGCAGGATAGGGGTTAATAAATTTAATATAGGTTGCGGCGGGTTCAGGGAGCGGCGGTTTAGGGGTTAAACTATTTATTTATTTGCGGCGAGGTGCGGGATTGGCAGGATAGGGGTTAATAACTTTATTATAGGGGGGGCAGGATAAGGGGTTACTAGGTATCATGTAGGTGGCGGTGGGCTCCGGGAGCGGCGGTTTAGGGGTTAATAGGTATAGAGTAGCTTGCGGTGGGCTCCGGGAGCGGCGGTTTAGGGGTTAATACACTTATTATAGTTGCGGTGGGCTCCGGGAGCGGCGGTTTAGGGGTTAATAGGTATAGAGTAGCTTGCGGTGGGCTCCGGGAGCGCCGGTTTAGGGGGTAATAACTTTATTTAGTTGCGGCGGTGTAGGGGGGGTCAGATTAGCGGTGTTTAGACTCGGGGTACATGTTAGGGTGTTAGGTGTAGCCAGCTCCCATAGGAATCAATGGGATGTCTGTCAGCAGCGAACTTGTACTTTCGCTATGGTCAGACTCCCATTGATTCCTATGGGATCCGCCGCCTCCAGGGTGGCGGTTTGAAAACCAGGTACGCTGGGCCGTAAAAGTGCCGAGCGTACCTGCTAGTTTTTTGATAACTAGCAAAAGTAGTCAGATTGTGCCGCACTTGTGTGCGGAACATCTGGAGTGACGTAAGTGTCGGACTGAGTCCGGCGGATCGAAGTTTACGTCACAAAATTCTACTTTTGCCGGTCTTTAGCCTTTGATAACTAAGGCGAATCAGCCTCGCCACAAATACGCTGCGGAATTCCAGCGTATTTGAGGTTGACGGCTTGATAACTACCCCCCAGTATGTGATGTTTTACTTTGTGAATTTAATGTATTTTTGAAAATATACACTAATTTCAACTATAACACGTTCCAAAAAAGTTGGGACAGGGGCAATTTAGGGCTAATAGCTATGTGACAAGTTGAAAGAAGAAGGTGATGTGAAACAGGTGAGTCAATCGTGCAATCATTGTATATAAGGAGCCTCCAAAAAAGGCCTAGTTCTTCAAGAGCAAGAATGGGTTGAGGTTCGCCAATCTCCGATCCCTCAGCCATCACTGTCTCAAAACTCTCATGAGTCTGTAATGGATATCATGAAATAGGCTCTGGAATTCTTTGGTAAATCTATGTCCACAGTTGCAAGTTAAGGGGCATATTTATCAAGTTCCATATGCAGCTTGATGCCCCATAACAGAAGTTATGAAGCAGCGGTCTAAAGAGCACTGCTCCATAACCTTTCCACCTGCTCTGAGGCGGCGGACAGAAATCAACCCAATCGAATACTATTGGGTTGATTGACACCCCCTGCGAATCTGTCGGGGTGGCATTGCACCAGCAATTCACCAGAACTGCCGGTGCAATGATAAATGCAGAGAGTGTATGCTGTCAGCATTTATTGATGTGCAGCAGACATGATCTGCAATATCGGATCATGTCTGCTCGCACATTAATAACTAGGCTAAGGCTTTACTATGCAAAGCAGAAGCTATACATCAAAACTGTCCAGAAGCGCTGTCAACTTCTCTGGGCTCGGTCTCATCTTAGATGGACAGTAGCACAGTGGAATCGTGTTTTGTGGTCCAACGAGTCAACAATTCAAATAGATTTTGGAGAAACCAGTCGTCGTGTTCTCTGGGCCAAAGAGGAAAAGGACCATCCAAGATGTTATTAGCATCAGGTCCAAAAGCCACCATCTGTCATGGTATGGGGATGTGTCAATGCCCATGGCATGGGTAACTTGTAAATCTGTGAGGGCACAATTAATGCAGAAAGATAGGTATACATTTTGGAGCTACATATGCTGCCATTCAGACTTTCCCAGGGACGTCCCTGCATTTTCCAGCAGGACAACGCCAAACCACATTCTGAGCGGATTACAAGCACATGGTTGCATAAGCAGAGAGTGCAGGTGCTAGAATGGCCTTCCTGCAGTCCTGACCTGTCTCCGATTGAGAATGTGTGGTGCATTATGAAGTGCAAGATAAGGCAACAAAGGTCCTGTACAGTTGGCAGGTGAAGATGTGCATAATGGATGATTGGGGGAAAAATCTGCTTGCTAAACTTAAAGGTACATTATACACTCATTTTTTCTTTGCATAATTGCTTTGTAGATGATCTATTTATATAGCCCATAAAGTTGTTTTTTTAAATTGCATAGTTTTGCTTAATTTTAAATAACATTACTCTGATTTTCAGACTCCTAACGAAGACCCAAAGTTTAGGAGAATACCGTCAGATACCTACTCCAGCTTGCTCCTGTTTTTTGTGTAAAGTGTCTTTTCATATGAAAAAGAAGGGGGAGGGGGGAGTGTCTTATTTCCCACTTGCAGTGGGCTTTCCAGCTATCTTTTCAACAGAGCTAAACTGAGAGCTTCTAAGTAAGTTTTTAAACAGTTTTATACTGGATTTTTATATCAATATCTGTGCATCTTATTCTTTATAGTAGTGTCACATGCAGTTATATGAAAATGAGTGTATACTGTCCCTTTAACCAACTGATATCTTCAGTGCTCAATCACTTAATAAGTGTTTTTAAAAGAAAAGGTGATGTTACACAGTGGTAAACAGTAGACTGTCCCAACTTTTTTGTAGTGTGTTGTAGTAATCAGATTTTAAATTAGTGTATATTTTAAAAAATACATTAAATTCACAAAGTGAAACATCAAATAATGTGTTTCAATATAGTGCAGGGTGAATTGAATTTTCAAATGACTCTTTTTGTTTGTTTTTTTGCATTTTCCATACTGTCCCAACTTGGGGTTGTATAATGTGACATATGTAATATATCTAATTTATGTGTGAACAGCGTAAGATTAAATACTTCAGTAGCAAAACATTAGGTAATACACCAATTGATTCTAGTATATTTAGAGTAGTGTATATTATGTTACTGGTGAGGATAGAGATAGAGGATTGAGGGGTTTACTGGATATTTCCTGGGAAAAGTTCGATTTGGGATGCCAAGTTGGCATGCTGATTTATAATTGTCATCTACTGTTAAATAATGTTGTATATGCTATGCAAACAATAGGTCTGAAAACACACATTCTCAGTTTCCTATTTTTTCACCCCTTGTTTTGCACTACCATTCTGACTATTGAAACATAAACTGTTTTCAGCCTACCTGAAACTGATTTTGAGTCTGTACATTTGCCTAAATTTAAAGGGACAGTAAACTATTTGAGATTTTAATATAGAATGTTTAACTATGTATAGTACATAACTTTGCAATATACATGTATTATTTCTGCCTTCTTTTCCTGTAATTTAACTAGTTTTCCAATTCTGTTAAAGGGACAGTCTAGGCCAAAATAAACTTTCATGATTCAGATAGAGCATATAATTTTAAACAATTTTCCAATTTACTTTTATCACTAATTTTGCTTTGTTCTCTTGGTATTCTTAGTTGAAAGCTTAACCTAGGAGGTTCATATGCTAATTTCTTAGACCTGGAAGCCCACCTCTTTCAGATTGCATTTTAACAGTTTTTCGCCACTAGAGGGTGTTAGTTCACGTATTTCATATAGATAACACTGTGCTCGTGCAGGTGAAGTTATCTGGGAGCAGGCACTGATTGGCTAGACTGCAAGTCTGTCAAAAGAACTGAAAAAAGGGGCAGTTTGCAGAGGCTTAGATACAAGATAATCACAGAGGTTAAAAGTATATTATTATAACTGTGTTGGTTATGCAAAACTGGGAAATGGGTAATAAAGGGATTATCTATCTTTTAAAACAATAAAAATTCTGGTGTAGACTGTCCCTTTAACTGGAAGATAACCTAATAGCGTTCACAATTCTAACCCTGCCACTTATCTGTTTTGTAAATGGCTTCACTACAGATTATTGGATAAGGAACTGCAAAACAATAAAGATTTTGCTAATGTGATGACCATGGCTAGCCTTGTTTAATCTATTAACAAATCCTGATTGGCTCCTACAAAGTGGTGAATAAAGTTTGATTATTGAAACAGAATTACAGCAAACAAGTTAACGTTTGCAAGACTACATCTTGAAATTGAAACTACTAGGGGGTAGATTTAACAAGTAGCGGATGCTGCAATCTACCCCCATAGTTGAATAGATCATTGAAAACAGAAGTTAAGAAGCAGCGGTCATAAGACCGCTGCTCCTTAACTCATCTGCCACCTGTGAGGCGGGGGACAGCAATCATCTCAATCAGATACGATCGGCATGACTGACACCCCCTGAATCTGCAGGGGGCGGCATTGCACAAGCATTTTACATAAAATGCTTGTGCAATGATAAATGCCGACAGCGTATGCTGTCGTCATTTATCGATGTGGGGCGGACATGATCCTCTACAGCGGATCATGTCCGCCCGAACATTGATAAACCAACCCCATTGTCTTATTTGCAAAATAATGCCATTATAATAGAATATTGTGGCTCATGTCCGCCCGCACAATGATAATTCGGCCCCTGGAGTTTTACTGTCACTTTAACGCTTATCTACTAGTAACTCTGAAAGAAGCACACAAATATAATTTTATCTTTTGTCTGGTTCATTTTAAGATATCACTAATTTGATGTAATAGAAAATATAGTTCAAAATTCGGATTATCCTAAGTTATGAAGGTATAATCTAGATTTTATTAAAGACACAGAGACGAGTATTTTGCTATCTTTCCTTTACTACTAAAAATGCAGTCATTAAAAGTACATAATAAATACAAGAAACTGTCATATTTGAAAAGAGACAGTTAAAACAAAAAACAATCAGTGACCAATAACAAAGGAAAACTGATTAGACCAAAACAAAGTAACCAATCAGATTCCACATATAACATATAAACTGACCAACATATAATAACACATCCTCTTTCTTGTCGACTGATGAAGAAAACATAAAGTCCATCAAATAACAATAAATCCAACTGACGAGATAACCCAGAAAACTGATGAACAGGATCTTGAAGAGGAAAAACTTCCAAGTAGAAGCAACCAGCTTGAATGAAGAATTTGAAGATCTAGAGGAATTCTGAAACCGATGAAGAAAACTTGCTTGAAGGTTCAATTTTTCACATAAGTGAGAGGGAACAAAACCATCCAGTAGAAAATCCATATTATTAATTGATAACTAAAAAACAAATGTAAAAAGATTAATAATATCATAATAAATAAGGGAGGGAACAATGTAAACATTCAATATAGAGGAGGGAAAATACTCGTCTCTGTGTCTTTAATAAAATCTAGATTATACCTTCATAACTTAGGATAATCCGAATTTTATTACAAGACCAGAGACTCATATTTTGCTAGTTAAAAGCAACTAACAAAATAAACTAAGCGAGGAATGTTCAATGGGTTTAAAATAAAATTGTTTAAAAATAGAATCTGAAGACCAGTCAGCTGCATCCAAAATTTGTTGTAAGGTAGCAGCTTTCAAAAAGGCTTTAGAAGCGGCTGATCCCCTGACAGAGTGAGCAGAAAAAGAAAAATCAATACCTGCTTCACTCATAACCCATTTAACCCACCTCGCTATAGAAGTAGAACAAACTGGATAGTGAGGAGGAACAAAAGATAATAAAAGTTGGTTAGAAGAAGAAGAACGAAAGGAAAAAGTTCTGCGTTCATACTCTTTTAAACAAACAACCACACAGAGGAGAGGTTCAGCAGGTAAATAAGGATAGAATATAGAAGTTGAAAAAGATTTAGTCCTTTTAGAAATAAAGAAAGTAACACCTTCAGGAGTGAAACGTTTAGAATTAAAATCTAAAGCTCTAACATCGGAGACTCTACGAAAAGAAATTAAACACAAAAGAGTAGCTAATTTAGAAGAAAGTTGTTTCAAAGACAAGAATTCATTAGAAGGCCAAGACTTGAAGAGAGCAAAGATTAAATCAACATCCCAAAAAGAAGAATATTTAGGAGCTGGAGGTCTTTTAAGTTTAATTGCTTTCATTAACTTACAAATTAAAGGATGTTGACCCACAGGGAAATTATTCACAAAAGAATGTTTAGCAGAAATAGCAGATCTAGAAACATTGATCGTTCTATAAGCTAAACCTGAATCAAAAAGAGATGTAAGAAAATTAATAATAAAAGTTATATCGACTGAAAGGGGATCCAAACATCTCTTCAAGCACCAGCCAGACCATCTGGTCCATGCGGAAAAATAAAATTTTTTGGTCCCGGGGGCCAAAGAGTCTTGAAGGAGTTCTTTAGCCTGTTGTGATAAGCCTTGGAGAGATGAAGATTGCCCGAGATTGACCAAGCGATGAGACGAAGAGATCCTTGAATGATAAGATCGTGAGGATGACCTTCTGGATCTGACAATAGAAGAGGAAAAAGAGGAAGAAGAACAGGATGGTTTACAGATAGCTCTAGAAGAGATGGGTACCAAGCTTGAGACGGCCAAAGGGGAGTGATTAGGAGAATTGAAAGAAGATCTCGACGAACTACCGATATGGTTCTCTGAATCATGGAGAACGGAGGAAACGCGTAAGCTACTTGAAGAGGCCAAGGATGGAGAAACGCATCGATCGCTAGGGCATCTGGATCTGGGCGCCAACTGAAATAAGGTCGAATCTGAAAATTCAGTCTCGAGGCAAACACATCCATCGAAAAGGGGCCTCTGACAGATTGGAGCGAATGAAAAACCTGATGATGAAGCTTCCAGTCGATGGAATCTGTCAGATATCGGGAACCCCAATCCGCTGCTACATTGGATAAACCTGGAATATATTCTGCTTTGACTGAAATATTTCTGTCCAAGCAAAGGTGAATGAAATCTTTCGTAATAATTGATAAATCTCTCGACTTTGTACCACCGAGACGATTTAAATAGCGAACTGCAGAAATATTGTCCATTCTGAGTAAAATAGACACAGGAAAAGAATTTTTTACAAAACTATTGACTGCAAAAGAGCCTGCCAAAAGTTCTAAACAATTGATATGAAAACGTTTTTCTTCTGAAGACCATTTTCCTCCCGTGATACCACAACGAGCTCCCCAACCTGAACGACTGGCATCGGATTCTATCAAGAGATCTGGGGTTTTCCCGAAAATAGCTCTCCCATTCCAAGCTTCTATATGGGTGAGCCACCAAGATAATTCTTCTTTGGCTTCTTGAGAAAGAGGAATTAGATGTGAATAAGAAAGACCTTTCTGAAGATGAGAAATTTTCAAACGTTGAAGTTCCCTGTAATGAAGAGGAGCAGGGAAAATAGCCCGAATAGAGGATGAAAGTAACCCAACTATTCGGGCTATAGTCCTGATGGGAACCAAAGATAAAGAAAGAGTTTTTGAAATCTCTTTCTTGATATTCACAATTTTGTCTCTGGGAAGACTGAGAGTAGAATCTACAGTATTTATCTGAAAACCTAAAAAGGTTAAAGATTTGGTTGGAGAAAGAATTGATTTCTCCTTGTTGACTAAGAAACCCAAATTTTCTAAAATATATAGAGTAAGATTGAGTTGAGATTCTAACATGCCTGAGTTCTGATTCATGATTAAAATATCGTCTAAATAAATTATGAGAGGAATACCTCGAAGACGAAGCCAAGTAATGATGGGTTTCATTAGTTTGGTGAAGATCCAAGGAGCTGAAGATAAACCGAAAGGCATACAAGTGAAGCTCCAGGTTTTCCCCTCCCAAGCAAAAGTCAGGAATTTTCTGTGTATTTGAGCTACCGGAACTGTCAAATAAGCATCTGTCAGATCTAATCTGATTAGAAAATCGTTGTCCAAAAGGCAATCTCTTAACAAATGAATACCTTCCATTTTGAAATGTTGATAAACAACAAAAGAATTTAGAGTTCTTAAATTTATTACAGGACGAAATTGACCGTTTTTCTTTTTTACTAGAAAAAGATTGCTGAGAAAACAATTTTGAGAGTTTGAAACCGGTTCTATGGCTTGTTTTAATAAAAGATTTGAAATTTCGTTTTGAACTAAAGTTTTGTCTGACATTGAAAACTTTATTGGAATAGGAAGAGAATCCTGAAAAGGAGGAGAAATAAAATCTATAAAAAGACCTGAAACGGTATGAAGAACCCATTGATCTGTAGTAATCAGATTCCAATTGTGTGCAAAGAGGGATAATCTGCCTCCTATAATGTTTTGGGAAGAAACCTGAGGAGGAGAAAAAGAAAGATTTACCTTGTGAAGCGCGGGATCTTTGCCTTGAACGCTGGATCCTGGGATTCCAAAATCTTCCTCTTGATGGGAAAAAACCTGTGGACACTGGGTTTTGATATTGCCTGTGTTGTTGAAACTGTTGGTTTGTGAAATGAGACCTATTGGGGTATGCAGCTCGGCCGGGAAAGCGGCCTCTACCTTTCCCAGCCTGTTCGGAGAAACGATCTTGATGGAAAATCTTTTTCATTGAAGTTCTCACTTTATTGAGATTAGAGAAAGTGTTCACATAACTGTTCAACTCCTTAATAAATGTATCACCAAATAAAAGGCCTTTGGTGTCAGGATGAATTTCGTTAACAGCGAAATCGCATACTCTGGGGTCAATTCTACGCAGTAAATTACGTCTGCGTTCCGTATACATAGCAGAGTTAGCATTGCCTAAAAAGGAAAGCATTCTCTGCAACCATTCCCTAACCAAAACAGGATCTAAAAGGGAATTATCAAAAATAGCCTGTTCAGATAAATCAAATAATTTAGAAAGGGGGCCAACCGTGTCAAGCATTTTATCCTGACATATCTTCCAAGCCCTATCCATTCCTTTTTTGAGCTTAAACCCAGGAGAACCTATAAATTTCAAAATTTTCGGATCAACTTCTGGAGTGCAACTAGCATTATTTGGCAAAATAGGCCTGGGACACTCAGCCCTCATTTTATTGCGTGAATCCTTTTTAAGGGGATGTCTAAGCTGGTAATCAATAAAATCAGCAATGTCAGAAGACGGGCACCCCTCCGCAGATCTTGGGTGATGCAAGTCATCTGCATTGAATCTAGGATTACCTAGACAATCAAAAAATTTAACTTTATGAGAACCAGAATGTTTAGACTTTTTAAGACATTTTTTAAATTTTTTAATTTTTGGAGAAGCTGAAGAATCTTCCGAGGAAGAATGAAAAATATCATCCTCAGAATTAGCTGAATCTAATGAAGAATCAGAGTTAACATCAGTCTCCGAAACAACCTCAGAAAAATCATTTTTGGCCAAAGCCTCTCCCATCAGTAACCTCTTGGGAGTAGAGGATAAAGCAGGTGTTTTCCTTCCTTTCCTGCAAGGAACAGACACATTGGAAGCAAGTTGACGAGACTTTTTTATAAGTTTCTTGCTAGTTTTAATTGCACTAGAAACAGGTCTTTTACGTTTAGATGCTTTTTTAGAATTTGATTTATTAATCAAAAAAGAATTTTTTTTTTCAAACATAGCATCCATAGAAGTATCAATCATCTTTTGAATACCTTCAGTATTAATTGAAGGATTCAAATCAGAAGATTGAGACATGATACCAAAATAATTAATTTAAGTAAAATATTAAATAAAAGTTTTATATAATAAAATTTTTTTTAAAAAACATAATGAAAAAATGTAAATCCAAAACACAAAATAAAAATTGCAGAAAAGCCCCAAAGAATGTGAAACAGAAAACGATAATAATATATATAAACTAATATGGAATTAAACAATCATGTGAACCTTGTAATAATAAAAGAGAACAGCAGATGGGGATAAAACACGGATTTAACCAACTTGAGAGTTCAAAATTATTATTGATACTTTTTTAACGAGCGCAACAAAGTTGCGACTGCACTCGTGGACAGCTCAATTAAGATGGCGGAGAGAGATACGTAAGTGCGCAACACATGGAGACAACGCACCGCGCATGCGCAATGTATTGGGAAGAAACAAACCAAGATGGAGGACGGAAGGGAAAAAATATGCGCAATAAGAAGACGGAAACAAAACGCTTAAAAAGTTAAGAACAAGCATAAGGTAAAACGAAAGAAAAAGGGGGGTAGTAAAAAACAAAACAATGACTAAGATATTTATCTAAAGTAATAAGAAACGGAGACTCTTGGTATTAATAATCATTAAAACTGATAAAATAAACATTAATAAATTCTAGAATAAAACAGAGAAAACGATAAAAATATAAATAAAACTAATATGAAAAATAAAAACAGAAATTAACAAACTAAATAAGCAAACAATAATGAAGAATAAAATAAAAGATGATAATAAAAAGCTTGAAGTCTGAAAGAACAAACCTAAGGCCAATTATTATAACAAATAATAACACAATACTTATCTTATACTGAAGCAGTAAAAGAAAGAGGATGTGTTATTATATGTTGGTCAGTTTATATGTTATATGTGGAATCTGATTGGTTACTTTGTTTTGGTCTAATCTGTTTTCCTTTGTTATTGGTCACTGATTGTTTTTTGTTTTAACTGTCTCTTTTCAAATATGACAGTTTCTTGTATTTATTATGTACTTTTAATGACTGCATTTTTAGTAGTAAAGGAAAGATAGCAAAATATGAGTCTCTGGTCTTGTAATAAAATCCACAGTTATATAAAAAAATCTTGAAATACAGTATTTCCATGATAAATTTTATGTGAATATGTTAACGTATATTAATTTAAATCATTGCATAACCCTGGAAGTACATTTTATTTAATTAAGCTTCTTAGAAACCATATCGCAGATCTGAACTAATTATATTTTCTTGTATTGTAAGTTAAGTGAGGCATTTTTATGCTCTGATATATATATATATATATATATGAACTCACATAATGGTGTGACCTTTTTATAACTATGTAGGGTGATGCAGCTGTAAATTCAAATGTTTTATTAGCTATTACTTCAATTTATTTCTGTGACATAAATAACACTCCCTATACCAAAGAATAACTGTGCATGTCCAGAATATTTTTCTACCAATTCCTGTATGCCTTATTTGCTTTATATATTAGTTTTATAGAGAGCTATCTTTCTGTATGTCTATCTATCTATCTATCTTCTATAAACGATCTATTTATTATTTATTTAGTTAAATAGTCAAATAAGTTAGTAGTATCACCCATAACTTCCAAAGTCCAAAATGATTTGATTTATAACATTTACTTGCCATTGTACACTTCCCCTTACTCAGATCAGAGATCACTTTGTGGAAATGAAAACTTGTGTCCTTTTTAGCATTTGCCTTGTTGGATCTGTCAATGAAATTAAAATATTGAATTTCCTTAATTTGATTGATATATTTGTTTGATATAAAGAAGAAGAAAGGATTATCTGAGTGCCCTATGTTGTCCTGTGGATAATAGAGCATGTAATTTTAAGCAACTTTTTAATTTACTCCTATTATCAATTTTTCTTCATTCTCTTGCTATATTTATTTGAAAAAGAAGGCATCTACGCTAAGGAGCCAAACAATTTTTCGTTCAGCACCCTGGAAAGCACTTGTTTATTGGTGGGTGAATGTATCCACCAATCAGCAAGAACAACCCAGGTTTTGTTTTATTATCCCCCTAACTCTACAGGATGAAACCGTGGTGGGTTGAGTATGGGTAGCTGGTTGTTCCCCAGAGGATACAATGTGGTGAAGAATGTATTTAATTAGAGGTGGTGCATTTTTATTGGTCAGTGCACAGAGATGTGAGAGTTAGATATTGTGTTTATAATTTTCTTAGGGGAGTTGTTTTTTCACAGATTAGGGGTTAATTAACTACCTTTATATTAATATATATTGTATGATTCACGAAATTTATGTGAAAGATTGTTATTTAGTGACTTGCTAGTCATAGTTATGTATTAGCTGACTAGTTTTTCATAGCACATATCTACAAACGATGATTTTTGGGGTTGAAATTCAATTCCTTTAATGGGTTATAATATTACAGTAGGTTATAACTAGAAAATGGAATGTTGTTTAGAGTAGTGGGAGGGCTACAAAATGATGGTGGGGATGGTGAGGGGGTGCCAATACACTACTAATACTCTACAGGAAAAAAATATTTGTAATTAAATAACATAAACACATACTCAAAAATGGGTACTGGCAGACAGCTACAAAGGTTAAGAACTTTATGGCAAGAGCATACTTGTTTTTGTACTGTGCCACAATCATTTTAAACAGATTTTTCAGCTCATGAATGTTATGTTCCTTTTTAGAAGCAGTGATGACATTTATAATGCAGCTTAGAAGTTGTCTATATTCAAAAAGCAGTTGATCTTTATTGACCGTTTTTAAAAACTAAAACGAGAACACACTGACAAAATAAAAAAAACTGTCAGAACTGGTAAAGTATTTTTCTGCCTGTTCAAGTGAAACATTTGTGCTTGGAAATGTTAAATAATCTAGGTTGAACAGGAATTCTGCCGTATTAATCATACGGCCAGATTACGAGTTTTGCATTATGAGGGGTGCGGTGTTAACTTGCACGTTATTGTCACCGCTCACTTTCCTACAGCGCTGGTATTACAGGTTTTTACAAACCTGGTGTTAAAAGACAAGAAGTGAGCGAAGAGCAAAATTGTGCTCCATACCGCACTCCAATACCAGCGCTGCTTAAGTCACCTACCTACATTTATTAACCCCTAATCTGCAGCCCCCAACATCGCCGCCACTATATTATATTTATTAACCCCTAAATCTAAGTCTAACACCCCCTAACTTAAATATAATTTAAATAAATCTAAATACAAATTACTATCATTACCTAAATAATTCCTATCTAAAACTAAATACTTACCTATAAAATAAACCCTAAACTAGCTACAATATAACTAATAGTTACATTGTATCTAGCTTAGGGTTTGTTTTTATTTTACAGGCAAGTTTGTATTTATTTTAACTAGGTAGAATAGTTACTAAATAGTTATTAACTATTTAATAACTACCTAGCTAAAATAAATACAAATTGACCTGTAAAATAAAACCTAACCTAAGTTACACTAACACTTAACCTAACCCTAGAATTAAATAAATTCCCTAAATTAAATACAATTAACTAAATTCAAAACAATTAGCTAAATTACAAAAAAAAACCCACTAAATTGCATAAAATAAAAAACAAATTACAAGATCTTTAAACTAATTACACCTAATCTAATAGCCCTATCAAAATAAAAAAGCCCACCCAAAATAAAAAAAACCCTAGCCTAAACTAAACTACCAATAGCCCTTAAAAGGGCCTTTTGAGGGGCATTGCCCCAAAGTAATCAGCTCTTTTACCTGTAAAAAAAAATACAAACAACCCCCCCAACAGTAAAACCCACCACCCACACAACCAACCCCCCAAATAAAATACTAACTAAAAAAACCTAAGCTCCCCATTGCCCTGAAAGGGGCATTTGGATGGGCATTGCCCTTAAAAGGGCATTTAGCTCTATTGCGGCCCAAAGCCCTAACCTAAAAAAAACCCCACCCAATACACCCTTAAAAAATCCTAACACTAACCCCCGAAGATCCACTTACCGGGAGAAGTCTTCATCCAAGCGGCAAGATGTCGTCAATGAAGCCGGCAGAAGTGGTCCTCCAGACGGGCAGAAGTGGTTGTAAGGGTGCCAGGAATCAGACTGAGACGAGAAGTGCAAAAATAATCACACTTTTTTTAATAGCAAAAAATAAAAAAAAGTTCACAAGTCAAATAACAAGCCAGGAGTCAAAACCAGAGCTGGTAGTCAGACGAGCCGAGTCAGGAGCCAAAGCGAATAGTCAGACGAGCCAGAATCAGGAACAAGGAGAATAGCAGAGTCAGGAACAAGCCAGGGATCAGGAACCAGGAAGGACGTCAGGCAGCCAGGTAATACACAGGAACTCTCCCTCCCGCGGGAGGACAAAAGGCTTATTGGGGAAACGGGCATGGAAGGCACGGAGGAGGGCGGGAGCATGAACATCAGAGGAGGGAACCCAAGAACGCTACTCTGGACCATAGCCCCTCCAGTGAACCAAATACTGTACACGGCCCCTGGACATACGAGAGTCAATAATGCTGCTGACCTCATACTCCTCATGGTTGTCAACAAAGATAGGATGGGGACGAGGCAACAGAGTGGTAAACCGATTACAAACCGATGGTTTCAAGAGGGAGACATGAAAAACATTGGAGATGCGCATAGCAGGAGGAAGGTCAAGAGCGTAGGCCACAGGATTAACCCGTCGGAGTACTCGAAAAGGACCAACATAACGGGAGCCAATTTATTGGAAGGCACACGAAGGTTCAAGTTGCGGGAGGACAGCCAAACTCTCTCACCAACCTGGTAGGAAGGTGCGGGCAGACACCTACGATCAGCCTGGAACTTTTAGCGCTGCATAGAACGATGAAGGCAATCTTGAATCTGTACCCACGTGGAACGGAGTTGCCAGAGATGTTCCTCCAAAGCTGGAATACCCTGAGACATGAATGAATCGGGCAACAAGGATGGTTGAAACCCATAATTCGCCATGAACGGGGATAACTTGGGGGAAGCATTAATAGCACTATTACGAGCAAACTCTGCCCAAGGTAACAGTTCAGACAAATTAATGTGGTGATCTGAGACATAGCAATGGAGGAATTGTTCCAGAGCTTTATTAGACCGTTCCGCAGCCTCATTGGATTGAGGGTGATATGCCGAGGAGAAGGAAAGCTGGATCCCCCTTTGAGCACAAAAGGAACGCCAAAATCTGGAGACAAACTGGCTACCCCCGTCCGACACTATCTCCTTGGGTAACCCATGTAAATGGAAGACCTCCTGGGCAAAATTTGAAGCAAGCTCCTGAGCGCCGCGGTAAGCAGCTTCATCAAGGGAATGCAATGTGACATTTTAGAAAAACGATCAACCACCATAAGGATAACAGTATTGCCATTGGAAACTGGGAGCTCGACAATGAAGTCCATGAAAAGATGTGTGCAAGGATGCTCACCATTAGCAATGGGTTGAAGAAGACCCACAGGAAGACATTGAGGAGTCTTATTCTGTGCACAAACTAAGCAGGAGGCAACATACGCAGCAACATCAGAACAAAGACCTGGCCACCAGAATTGTTGAGTGACAGACCAAATCATTTGGTTCTTGCCTGGGTGACCTGTGGCTTTAGGATAGTGGTAAGTGTGCAAAAGTTTAGTTCGAAGAGTCTCAGGAACAAAACACTTACCACTAGGTTTCTCACGAGGTCCATTGGTTTGTGCACCCAGGATCTCCTCCCCCAAGGGAGAAGTCAAATTAGTACGTATGGTAGCCAAAATATGGTCAGGAGGTATAACTGGAGTAGGTACAGACTCCTCCTTGGACAGAGGCGAAAACTGTTGAGAGAGGGCATCAGCCCTAACATTCTTACTACCAGGCAGGTAGGAGACCACATAATTATACCGAGACAAAAATAGCACCCATCTGGCCTGTCGGGCAACAAACGTTTTGCTTCAGATAGATAAGTTAAATTCTTGTGGTCAGTAAGAATGAGCACTGGCACGCTAGTACCCTCGAGAAGATGCCTCCATTCCTTAAGTGCCAAAATTATGGCCAGTAATTCCCTGTCGCCAATTTCATAATTGCACTCTGCTGGAGACAATTTCTTAGAGAAGAAACCACACGGATACAAGGAACCGTCAGGCATAGGACATTGAGACAAGAGGGCACCTGCTCCAGTCTCAGACCCAGCGACCTCAAGAACGAAAGGCAGGACAGGGTTAGGATGAGCCAGAACTGGAGCGGCAGCAAAGGCAGTCTTAAGACTATCAAAGGCCTTAACGGCAGTAGGTGACCAATGGAGTGTATCATTCTCTTTACGGGTCATGTCTGTGATAGGTTTGAGCAAGGAAGAAAACTTTTTAATAAACTTTCTATAGTAATTGGCGAACCCTAAAAAACGTTGAATAGACCGAAGACCAACTGGGCGAGGCCACTGCAGAACTGCAGATAACTTGTCAGGATCCATGGAGAACCATGCAACGGAGATAACATAACCTAGGAAGGTTACTTGAGTCTGATGGAACTCACATTTCTCGAGTTTACAAAACAGGCCGTTCTCACGTAGTCTCTGAAGAACCCGTGTAACATCAGAACGATGAGCCTCAAGTGTGGGTGAGTGTATGAGAATGTCGTCTAAGTACACCACAACACACTGTTGCAACATATCTCGTAGGACATCATTAATAAATTCCTGGAAAACAGCAGGAGCATTACATAGGCCAAAGGGCATTACAAGATACTCATAATGCCCGCTCCTGGTGTTAAATGCTGTTTTCCATTCGTGACCCTCCTTAATCCTAACGAGATTGTACGCTCCTCTCAAATCAAGTTTAGTAAAGACCGTAGCTCCCTTGAGGCTGTCAAAGAGTTCCGTAATAATCGGAATAGGGTAAGCATTCTTACGTAAGACGATTAAGACCCCTATAATCGATACATGGTCTTAACTCGCCACCATTTTTCTTCACAAAGAAGAAGCCAGCCCCTGCAGGAGAGCAGGATTTGTGGATGATCCCCCGTGACAGAGCATCGGCAAGATACTCCTCCATAGCACAATTCTCTGCAACAGACAGAGGGTACACCCGGCCCAGAGGAGGAATGGCTCTAGGTTGCAGGTCTATGGCACAATCGAAAGACCGGTGAGGAGGCAACGTACCGGCACGCACCTTGTCAAACACATCTAGGAACTCTCTGTACTCCTCTGGCAATTGAGATACCGAAGAAGTGCACAGGACTTTAACTGGTTTCCGAAGACAAGTGGAAATACATTGCGGGGAGGACCACGACAAAATTTCGGACCTGCGTCAGTTGAGACTGGGATTGTGCTTTTGGAGCCAGGGATAACCCAGAACAAACGGAAAATGAGGAGAGTTTATCACCTGGAACTGGAGGGTTTCAAAATGGAGAGCCCCAACAGGCATGGACAACGGAGCAGTTTCGTGAGTAACGAGTGCGGGCTGAAGGGGCCTGCCATCAATGGCCTCAATAGCAAGCGGAACAGACCGAGGCAAAACAGGAATGGAGTGCTTTGATACAAAAGCACTGTCAATGAAATAGCCCGCAGCACCGGAGTCAACAAGAGCCTGAGTGACTATGGAGGAGTCCACCCAGGAAAGGACAACCATGACCAAAGGTTTCTCCTTAAGCGGTTCCAGGGACGAGGATAAACCACCCAAGGTCTGCCCCCGACAGGACCTTAGGTGTGAGCGTTTCCCGGCCATGTAGGACAAGACTTCAAAAGGTGGCCCTGTAACCCACAGTAGAGGCAGAGCCCCTACCTCCTCCTAAAGGCCCTCTCTGCTGCGGAGAGACGCGTGAATCCCAGCTGCATCGGCTCAGTAGTACCTGGTGACTCGGGACAAGGAGGCATGGGAGGAGATGGAGGCATGGGTGTGAACAAACACGTAGGAGACAACGGAACAGGAGGCTTCCGCAAGCGCTCCTTGAAAGAGGGCCTTTCTCTGAGTCTGATGTCAATTAGGATAAAAAAAGACACCAATGCCTCGAGATCCTTTGGTAAATCTCTGGCAGCAACTTCGTCTTTAGTCGCATCAGAGAGCCCATGAAAGAAGGCGGCAACAAGGGCTTCATTGTTCCAACCTAGCTCTGTGGCAAGCGTACGGAGCTCAATAGCATACTGAGCAACAAATCTTGTACCTTGCTGAATGGACATGAGTCGTTAAGCAGCAGAGGAGGAGCGAGTCGGAACATCAAATACCCTTCGAAAGGAGGCCACAAATTAAGGGTAATTTGAAATCACAAGTTTATTAGTCTCCCACAAGGGAATAGCCCAGGCAAGAACTGTGTCAGAGTGTAACGAGATGAGAAATCCCACCTTAGCTCTGTCAGAGGGAAACGCCTGAGGTAACATCTCAAAGTAAATGCCCACCTGGTTTAAAAACCCTCTGCACTGAATAGGATCGCCTCCATATCGCTGAGATAGAGGTGCAGAACCGGACATGCTCCTGGTAGGCATAGGGGCAGCAGCGGAAACAGGAGCAGCAATAACTTGCGGAACACTTTGGTCCAAATGTGCAGTGCAAGTCAGCAGGGTTTGCAGGGCTAGTGCAAATTGAGCCAAGTGGTGATCCTGTTCATCCATCCTGGAAATGATGGCAGGTAAAGGTGGATTATTAGCACCATCAGGATTCATGGCCTTTGCATAATGTCAGGGTGCCAGGAATCAGACTGAGACGAGAAGTGCAAAAATAATCCCACCTTTATTAATAGCAAAATATGAAAAAAAAAAGTCCACAAGTCAAATAACAAGTCAGGAGTCAAAACCAGAGCTGGTAGTCAGACGAGCCGAGTCAGGAGCCAAAGCGAATAGTCAGACGAGCCAGAATCAGGAAAAAGGAAAATAGCAGAGTCAGGAACAAGCCAGGGATCAGGAACCAGGAACGACGTCAGGCAGCCAGGTAATACACAGGAACTCTCACAAACAGGTCTGAGACAACGCAAAGGCAAAGCGTAATGAACAGAGGCCCTTTAAATAATAAGTGATGACATCACAATTCTGAGACTGCATCCTGTCTCACATGGATGATTCACACCAGTCTGGCCATAAAAGGAAGTGCAGGAAATGAGCAGCATCCCCCACAATGCACCATAGGCAGGAAGAGAGGTGAGTAAAATGGCTGCCAGCAGCACATGGCAAACACAACAGGGAAAAAACCTTGACAGTGGTGCTCCAGACAGGCAGAAGTCGTCACCCAGAAGGCATCTTCTATCTTCACAAATATCAATTGCCTTAGGCAATTGCAAGAATGTACTTGTGTAGCACTCACCAGCAATTGATCTATTTTGGTCCAATGCTACCTTAGGTAAAGAAGCCCAAAGAGGGGCGATTAAAACTTAACTTTTATTTTGTTAGTTAAAATCTTTACAACACATTAAAATCCACAAACAGTGTGGGGTGAGGGAATGTTGTTCCAAAAAGGAATAGACCATTAGTACATTTTTGGTAAATCCAAGGGAAAGTACCCTCACTAATATGGGGTGCTACAATATACCTCGGGTGTCACCCTTTTATATGTAGGGTCCTGAGTTATATCTCAGGTGTAGCTAATCCCCCAATAGTTGTGTGTAGTCCGCAATGTGGGGAGTGTGATTACTAGTTCTGGTTTGTGTTTTATTTCGGTTTTTATTTTAGAACCCAAAATGTAACGGTCCCGTACAGTTCTTTGCCACTCCTTTGTTGAAGGATAGGATAGAATTATCACCAGACTGGCTGTGCTAAGGAGTCTATCAGCGGCTTAGTGATGGATTGGATGGATATGCTTATATTGTGGAGATTATAACTGGGGGGTGACAATATAGCACGTTATTGTAGAGAAATTGTTTAACCCACTTATCTACGAGGGTTAGGAGGTATTCTCCTGTTTATATGTGGAATCAGGTTGATCGTGCTACAGTATTGATCTGATATTACAGATATTCTTAACTGTTGTATAGATAGCCCTGTGGGGTAATTAGAATTATTTATAGTTATCAACATATGTTATTATAATTCCATATAGAGAGCTAAATATACCTATACGTTAAATACGCTGTCAATTTGTACTGAATATCTGTTATAGTGTGCGGTGCTTCTACTCGTTTTGTAATACTTGGTATATAGAGAGCCTGAATGGCGAAAATGAGCGGAGCTTAACTGTCAAAGGACAGTAATAGTATTCAGAAAAAATTAATTTCCTGTAGGTCAGAATAGCTGGTTTCTAAACCGGTGATATCAAAACCTGCCCCTGCTTGATTATCTATATATAGGTTTTCTTAGTATTGCGGATGCACCTTTAAATTCCTTATCGTAAAGTAGGACTTATCAGTATACTACATCAGTCATTACTGTATATATTAACCCCCCGTTTTTTTCGGGTTTTGCTCCCCAATATACTATGTAAATGAGATTAGTTTAGCCGGAAGTTTTCAGTAGTCAGCGTTAATGTAGTGGCTAAACAATTATAATAATCTAGATGGTAAGATTCGAGTTGCCGTTTGGCCTTCCCAGCTTATAGTATAAACACACAAATATCAATCCCTTACCATTCAGGGTTGTAGTACCCTCTAACCGTAATATATTAATTTCGTTTTGTCTATTTTTGCGGTAGTGATTAGTAAAGTACTAATACTGGCTATTGACAGCTTGTCTGGCTAGAGCAGAGCTTTCCAAACTTTTCATGTTGGTGACACACTTTTTAGACCTACATCATTTCGCGACACAGTAATTCAGTTGTACTGGACACATACATAAATGATATAATAACGAAATGTATTTACAAGTAACAGTATGTAAGTGTGCAAGAATTAAAAAAGTTTAATAACATCAACGGCTACTTACTATTTTAATGGGATGTATGAGGTTGATGGGATGAACACAATTTTAGAATATTTGGTGGAATATTTAGATAAAGACACTCGCATTTCATCATCAAGCATTTTTAAGCTTCCCCTTCCTATCCATATATCAAGAGCAGGAGCAGCAATGCACTACTGGGAGCTAGCTGCAAAAAAAAAACCTCTGATTTCAGCTCAGCATTTAAGCTGCCGCCCTCAGAGCTCGGTGAGTCCAATTGACTACTGCGGACGCTGCAAACACACTGCTGTCCGACTCACTGACTACACTTGCAGTCACGAGCCGATTAAGGAGACTACACATGCAGTCACGAGCCAATTCAGGAGACTACACGTGCAGTCAGGAGCCAATGTGCCACCAATGGGAATAGTTTCAGTTCCCGCTGAACTGCGCCAATAGGTTAAGATGATCTGTGACCCCCTAGGTATCAATCACGTGTCAACCATGTGATATGCAAAGCAGGCAGGCGGAAAGTCAGAAACCAAAAAAAAAAATGTGAAAAAAAATTGTGCTGAAGCAGGGACACACCTACACACTGCTGCCGACACACTAGTGTGTCCCGACACACAGTTTGGAAAGCACTGGGCTAGAGGATCTCAAGTTCACACACGGTTCACACATGTACCATTTTAAATTATTTTTCTAATTAAACATTCATACACCAGGTCACACTGTTTGAAAAGTTTAAAAAGGAGAAAAGTTCTCCAGCTGCCCTGACATGTTTCGCCACAAAGGCTTTGTCAAAGGTGGGGCGCCCGCCGAACTTGGGGCTTTTTATTGGCTGGCCGGTGGGAGGTACTCCCTCGTCGGCTGTTGTGATTGGTTCCCAGTTTCTCCTATCGTATCTGTAGGAGAGGGGGGTGTGTTGAGAAACGTCATTTCTGTAGCGCTTGTTGTGTGCCTATCTCTGATTCTCAGAGTCCGATCATGGTATTGGGGCATCTTATAGAGGTTATATACCTAAATGAGGTGGGACACAGCAGGGGATATTAGATAATACGCTTGCTGGATTACTGTGACTAACATCATCCAGATAGGCTTGTCTTCCTTTTTTAGGGTATATATTAATGATTGGATCACCACCAAAATATAAAACAATAACAATAAGATTGGACAAAGTAAATACATTCCCTGCTTTGCTGTGAGATCTCGAGTAACACATAAAGAGGTTGAGGGAACTTAGTGCAGGACCAATTATATGTGTGAGATTGGAATGTGGTGTGGTTATAAGTGGTGATGTCGAGTGCAGGGAAAACAGAGGTGAACAGCAACAGAAAGGGTTAAAAACTAGTGCCAAACGTGAGACTTTTAGTCTAGTGTCCCATTGTTGAACATACTGGTATTCTAAATCCCAGAATGTGAGTGTGATGTAAAGGGTATGTTCATCATGTGTGAGTGGGAGCCTGGAGTCAAATTGTCCTGGGCTGTCTAGATAATTATATAAAGAATAGTGACAACACTATGTAGGTGTGAGCTTCATAAGCCTGTGGGGACTTAAATTTTTAGTGTCCTGGGTGTGCTGGCATCATTAAGTGTGCTGGTGAATTGTAAAGTGCAACATTTAGTTTACTTTAAACAGTGAGGGGTAAATGGATATTTATCAAGTTTGTAATTGGGTATAATAGATAATCAAAGTGAGTGGGACCTGTTCATTTCTGGTTCCCATTATGTATTACTATGAAATTCGATGGTTCAATTTCTTTTAAGTTTCAGGTGATTGGTGCGCCATTTTACTCAGGCCTTGTGAGAATTGACGTAAAGTTATGTTGATTCTATTATGTATCATTCTTGAATTATAACCTTTTTTGGAAAAAGTGAATTCAGGTAATACTATGTGTCATTCTCACATCCCAAGGTGTCCCATATGGATCTGTTTAGGTGTGTATCTTTAGGATGGTTTCTGAACTAGTTTATTTTTACAGAAGACAGTAATAATTGTTTTGTTCATTTAATCCCTTAGGATACACACTGTCTAGCAGATATATCCACCTGCACTCTGCTCTTAGCAGGGCTTGTTCTATGTTGCCCCCTCTGATGCCTAAGGATATTTTTTCTATTCCTTGGCACTTTAGCTCTCTTGGATTGGAGAGATGACGTTTAAAGAAATGGTGGGCCACTGAAGTTATGGTTTTCCCATCTTCAAGGTCCTTAGCGGCATTTTTAATGTTCCTTACATGCTCCTGTAGTCTGACTTTGAGCTGGCGGCTGGTCATACCAATATAGATCTTGGGACAGCTGCAAGATAGTGCATATATTATATTGTCTGTTGTGCAGCTGATATAATTCTTGACTTTATGTGTGTGGCCAAACCTATCTTGAATCATATCCGTTCTGCGGATATATTTACAGGAGGAGCAAGTGCCGCAGGGGAAAGATCCTGCCCGGATGGCAGTCCTGGTTTTCCCCACTTGGTAGTGGCTGCGGGATACCCTATCTTTTATGTTCTGGGTTCTCCTGTATCCTATTTGTATCTTATCTCCTACAATTGGCTTCAGATCTGGGTCTAGAGTGAGAATGTGCCAGTGTTTGTTCAGTATGTCATTGACAGCATGCACTTGTGGGGTATAAGTTAGGATTAGTCTAGTTTGTTCATCCTTAGTCTTGGATTTCTTATGGAGTAATTCTGTTCGATTGGTGTGTAATGCCCTGTTTTTGGCTCTTTTGATATTTCTTTTACTGTATCCTTTTTTACTCCATAAGAAATCCAAGACTAAGGATGAACAAACTAGACTAATCCTAACTTATACCCCACAAGTGCATGCTGTCAATGACATACTGAACAAACACTGGCACATTCTCACTCTAGACCCAGATCTGAAGCCAATTGTAGGAGATAAGATACAAATAGGATACAGGAGAACCCAGAACATAAAAGATAGGGTATCCCGCAGCCACTACCAAGTGGGGAAAACCAGGACTGCCATCCGGGCAGGATCTTTCCCCTGCGGCACTTGCTCCTCCTGTAAATATATCCGCAGAACGGATATGATTCAAGATAGGTTTGGCCACACACATAAAGTCAAGAATTATATCAGCTGCACAACAGACAATATAATATATGCACTATCTTGCAGCTGTCCCAAGATCTATATTGGTATGACCAGCCGCCAGCTCAAAGTCAGACTACAGGAGCATGTAAGGAACATTAAAAATGCCGCTAAGGACCTTGAAGATGGGAAAACCATAACTTCAGTGGCCCACCATTTCTTTAAACGTCATCTCTCCAATCCAAGAGAGCTAAAGTGCCAAGGAATAGAAAAAATATCCTTAGGCATCAGAGGGGGCAACATAGAACAAGCCCTGCTAAGAGCAGAGTGCAGGTGGATATATCTGCTAGACAGTGTGTATCCTAAGGGATTAAATGAACAAAACAATTATTACTGTTTTCTGTAAAAATAAACTAGTTCAGAAACCATCCTAAAGATACACACCTAAACAGATCCATATGGGACACCTTGGGATGTGAGAATGACACATAGTATTACCTGAATTCACTTTTTCCAAAAAAGGTTATAATTCAAGAATGATACATAATAGAATCAACATAACTTTACGTCAATTCTCACAAGGCCTGAGTAAAATGGCGCACCAATCACCTGAAACTTAAAAGAAATTGAACCATCGAATTTCATAGTAATACATAATGGGAACCAGAAATGAACAGGTCCCACTCACTTTGATTATCTATTATACCCAATTACAAACTTGATAAATATCCATTTACCCCTCACTGTTTAAAGTAAACTAAATGTTGCACTTTACAATTCACCAGCACACTTAATGATGCCAGCACACCCAGGACACTAAAAATTTAAGTCCCCACAGGCTTATGAAGCTCACACCTACATAGTGTTGTCACTATTCTTTATATAATTATCTAGACAGCCCAGGACAATTTGACTCCGGGCTCCCACTCACACATGATGAACATACCCTTTACATCACACTCACATTCTGGGATTTAGAATACCAGTATGTTCAACAATGGGACACTAGACTAAAAGTCTCACGTTTGGCACTAGTTTTTAACCCTTTCTGTTGCTGTTCACCTCTGTTTTCCCTGCACTCGACATCACCACTTATAACCACACCACATTCCAATCTCACACATATAATTGGTCCTGCACTAAGTTCCCTCAACCTCTTTATGTGTTACTCGAGATCTCACAGCAAAGCAGGGAATGTATTTACTTTGTCCAATCTTATTGTTATTGTTTTATATTTTGGTGGTGATCCAATCATTAATATATACCCTAAAAAAGGAAGACAAGCCTATCTGGATGATGTTAGTCACAGTAATCCAGCAAGCGTATTATCTAATATCCCCTGCTGTGTCCCACCTCATTTAGGTATATAACCTCTATAAGATGCCCCAATACCATGATCGGACTCTGAGAATCAGAGATAGGCACACAACAAGCGCTACAGAAATGACGTTTCTCAACACACCCCCCTCTCCTACAGATACGATAGGAGAAACTGGGAACCAATCACAACAGCCGACGAGGGAGTACCTCCCACCGGCCAGCCAATAAAAAGCCCCAAGTTCGGCGGGCGCCCCACCTTTGACAAAGCCTTTGTGGCGAAACATGTCAGGGCAGCTGGAGAACTTTTCTCCTTTTTAAACTTTTCAAACAGTGTGACCTGGTGTATGAATGTTTAATTAGAAAAATAATTTAAAATGGTACATGTGTGAACCGTGTGTGAACTTGAGATCCTCTAGCCAGACAAGCTGTCAATAGCCAGTATTAGTACTTTACTAATCACTACCGCAAAAATAGACAAAACGAAATTAATATATTACGGTTAGAGGGTACTACAACCCTGAATGGTAAGGGATTGATATTTGTGTGTTTATACTATAAGCTGGGAAGGCCAAACGGCAACTCGAATCTTACCATCTAGATTATTATAATTGTTTAGCCACTACATTAACGCTGACTACTGAAAACTTCCGGCTAAACTAATCTCATTTACATAGTATATTGGGGAGCAAAACCCGAAAAAAACGGGGGGTTAATATATACAGTAATGACTGATGTAGTATACTGATAAGTCCTACTTTACGATAAGGAATTTAAAGGTGCATCCGCAATACTAAGAAAACCTATATATAGATAATCAAGCAGGGGCAGGTTTTGATATCACCGGTTTAGAAACCAGCTATTCTGACCTACAGGAAATTAATTTTTTCTGAATACTATTACTGTCCTTTGACAGTTAAGCTCCGCTCATTTTCGCCATTCAGGCTCTCTATATACCAAGTATTACAAAACGAGTAGAAGCACCGCACACTATAACAGATATTCAGTACAAATTGACAGCGTATTTAACGTATAGGTATATTTAGCTCTCTATATGGAATTATAATAACATATGTTGATAACTATAAATAATTCTAATTACCCCACAGGGCTATCTATACAACAGTTAAGAATATCTGTAATATCAGATCAATACTGTAGCACGATCAACCTGATTCCACATATAAACAGGAGAATACCTCCTAACCCTCGTAGATAAGTGGGTTAAACAATTTCTCTACAATAACGTGCTATATTGTCACCCCCCAGTTATAATCTCCACAATATAAGCATATCCATCCAATCCATCACTAAGCCGCTGATAGACTCCTTAGCACAGCCAGTCTGGTGATAATTCTATCCTATCCTTCAACAAAGGAGTGGCAAAGAACTGTACGGGACCGTTACATTTTGGGTTCTAAAATAAAAACCGAAATAAAACACAAACCAGAACTAGTAATCACACTCCCCACATTGCGGACTACACACAACTATTGGGGGATTAGCTACACCTGAGATATAACTCAGGACCCTACATATAAAAGGGTGACACCCGAGGTATATTGTAGCACCCCATATTAGTGAGGGTACTTTCCCTTGGATTTACCAAAAATGTACTAATGGTCTATTCCTTTTTGGAACAACATTCCCTCACCCCACACTGTTTGTGGATTTTAATGTGTTGTAAAGATTTTAACTAACAAAATAAAAGTTAAGTTTTAATCGCCCCTCTTTGGGCTTCTTTACCTAAGGTAGCATTGGACCAAAATAGATCAATTGCTGGTGAGTGCTACACAAGTACATTCTTGCAATTGCCTAAGGCAATTGATATTTGTGAGTTAGTCTTTCCCTATGTACAGCACCCGGTCTCCCTAATCACTATAGGTATCTCTCATATTTAGAGAAGAAATTTAAAAACCAGTGAGACACAGCATCAGTAGTGCCGTCGCCTTTCTCTTGTCAGTTTCTCATCTTCTATCTTCATCCTTCCGACGCGGAGCGGCTCCATCTTCAAGACATCCGGCGCGAAGCATCCTCTTCAATCGACGTCTTCTTCTGGAATTAAGGTACCTTTAAATGACGTCATCTAAGATTCTATTGGCTGATGCAACAATAGAATTCTATCATTGAGGACATCTTGCCGCTTGAATGAAGACTTCTCCCGGTAAGTGGATCTTTGGGGGTTAGTGTTAAGATTTTTTAAGGGTGTATTGGGTGGGGTTTTTTTAGGTTAGGGCTTTGGGCCGCAATAGAGCTAAATGCCCTTTTAAGGACAATGTCCATCCAAATGCCCTTTTCAGGGCAATGGGGAACTTAGGCTTTTTTTAGTTAGGGTTTTATTTGGGGGGTTGGTTGTGTTGGTGGTGGGTTTTACTGTTGGGGGGGTGTTTGTATTTGTTTTTTTACAGGTAAAATAGCTGATTTCTTTGGGGCAATGCCTCGCAAAAGGCCCTTTTAAGGGCTATTGGTAGTGTCAGGTAATGTCAGGGGTGCCAGGAATCAGACTGAGACGAGAAGTGCAAAAATAATCACACCTTTATTAATAGCAAAATATAAAAAAAAAGTCCACAAGTGAAATAACAAGCCAGGAGTCAAAACCAGAGCTGGTAGTCAGACGAGCCGAGTCAGGAGCCAAAGTGAATAGTCAGACGAGCCAGAATCAGGAAAAAGGAAAACAGCAGAGTCAGGGATCAGGAACCAGGAACGACGTCAGGCAGCCAGGTAATACACAGGAACTCTCACAAACAGGTCTGAGACAACACAAAGGCAAAGTGTAATGAACAGAGGCCCTTTAAATAATAAGTGATGACATCACAATTCTGAGACTGCATCCTGTCTCACATGGATGATTCACACCAGTCTGGCCATAAAAGGAAGTGCAGGAGATGAGCAGCATCCCCCACAATGCACCATAGTCAGGAAGAGAGGTGAGTAAAATGGCTGCCAGCAGCACATGGCAAACACAACAGGGAAAAAACCCTGACAGTGGTCCTCCAGACAGGCAGAAGTCTTCACCCAGACAGCATCTTCTATCTTCATCCTTCCGACGCGGAGCGGCTCCATCTTCAAGACATCCGGCGCGAAGCATCCTCTTCAATCGACGTCTTCTTCTGGAATTAAGGTACCTTTAAATGACATCATCTAAGATTCTATTGGCTGATGCAACGATAGAATTCTATCATTGAGGACATCTTGCCGCTTGAATGAAGATTTCTCCCGGTAAGTGGATCTTCGGGGGTTAGTGTTAAGATTTTTTAAGGGTGTATTGGGTGGGGTTTTTTTTAGGTTAGGGCTTTGGGCCGCAATAGAGCTAAATGCCCTTTTAAGGACAATGTCCATCCAAATTCCCTTTTCAGGGCAATGGGGAACATAGTTTTTTTTTAGTTAGGGTTTTATTTGGGGGGTTGGTTGTGTTGGTGGTGGGTTTTACTGTTGGGGGGGTGTTTGTATTTTTTTTTACAGGAAAAATAGCTGATTTCTTTGGGGCAATGCCCCGCAAAAGGCCCTTTTAAGGTCTATTGGTAGTTTAGTTTAGGCTAGGGTTTTTTTTTTTTATTTTGGGTGGGCTTTTTTATTTTGATAGGGCTATTAGATTAGGTGTAATTAGTTTAAAGATCTTGTGATTTTGTTTTTGTTTGTTTCTTTGTAATTTAGCTAATTGTTTTCAATTTAGTTAATTGTATTTAATTTAGGGAATTTATTTAATTGTAGGGTTAGGTTAGGTGTTAGTGTAACTTAGGTTAGGTTTTATTTTACAGGTCAATTTGTATTTATTTTAGCTAGGTAGTTATTAAATAGTTAATAACTATTTAGTAACTATTCTACCTAGTTAAAATAAATTCAGACTTGCTTGTAAAATAAAAATAAACCCTAAGATAAATACAATGTAACTATTAGTTATATTGTAGCTAGCTTAGGGTTTATTTTACAGGTAAGTATTTCTTTTTAGGAGGTTTAGGGAAATTCAAAGGGTTTTTGACATTGAAGCCAAGTGCTGAATTACACACTAATATAATTAGATTAATAAATATAAAAATAACACTTTATTAAACATATATGCAAGAACAGACAATTACTTATATTGGATCATGTTCAAGAAACAGGTAATCATCATCTATTTCTATATTTGATCATATATATGATCCAACAGTAGGATAAAACCAAGAATTAAAAATGAGGGCTATGTGATCTAGTTGGTGATTATGCAGTTTAACAAGAGAATGAGGAGTGATTGTGTAGTTAAGGATATGCGAGAATGTTTGAACCAGACACACAGGCTATGCGCTCAAAGGCGTCCTCCTACCTGCGTACTGCTGGGCTTCAATCCAGTCAGCCGATTTCTAGCTGGTATCCCTATAAACTACAGCAAATCATTCATACAATATCAATGTATCCTTTGCTTAATGCAGCTTTCACTCATGCAATATCAATGTATCCTTTGCTTAATGCAGCTTTCACTCATGCAATATCAATGTATCCTTTGCTCAATGTGGCTTGTATTAGCTAATACGGTAAAGCTAACATACTTATATTCCTTGTAAATAATTATAATGTAGCACTAGTGAACATATATCGAATGATCACAGCACTCATATTTATACATCACGTTCGTTAGCTAAATACCTAGCTGCCTCTTGTTAGTAAAGACAGTGTTATATGTATGTCTCAATCTAACAGTTAAGCCCAGAGAGTATTCATTTAAGCTCAGTGTGCATATCGTCACAGGAGAGCCTTTCTCTCAAAGTAGGCACTATTAATTCATTAAATATAGCGATTCGACCTTGCGCATAGTAGCGTTATAACAAAAAACGCCTTTTCGCTCTAAAAAGCAAACAACAAGCCAGAGCTTCAAATACTGCTATATCGCCAAACTAGATCACGCCCACCTCTCTTGTTAAACTGCATAATCACCAACTAGATCACATAGCCCTCATTTTTAATTCTTGGTTTTATCCTACTGTTGGATCATATATATGATCAAATATAGAAATAGATGATGATTACCTGTTTCTTGAACATGATCCAATATAAGTAATTGTCTGTTCTTGCATATATGTTTAATAAAGTGTTATTTTTATATTTATTAAGTATTGCTTTTTAAATAGGAATTATTTAGATAATGATAGTAATTTTTATTTATATTTATTTTAATTATATTTAAGTTAGGGGGTGTTAGGGTTAGGTTTAGACTTAGATTTAGGGGTTAATACATTTAATATAGTGGCGGCGACGTTGGGGACGGCAGATTAGGGGTTAATAAATGTAGATAGGTGGCAGCGATGTTAGGTACAGCAGATTAGGGGTTAATAATATTTATCTAGTGTTTGCGATGCGGTAGTGTGGCGGTTTATGGGTTAATATGTTTATTATAGTGACGGCGATGTCCGGAGTGGCAGATTAGGGGTTAATAATTTTAGTTTAGTTTTTGCGATTCGGGAGGGCCTCGGTTTAGGGGTTAATAGGTAGTTTATGGGTGTTAGTGTACTTTTTAGCACTTTAGTTATGAGTTTTATGCTATAGCGTTGTAGTGTAAAACTCTTAACTACTGACTTTAAAATGCGGTACAAATCTTGACAGGATAGGTTGTACCGCTCACTTTTTAGCCTCCCAGGACAAGCTCGTAATACCGGCGCTATGGAAGTCCCATAGAAAAAAGACTATTTGCAATTTGAGTAAGTTGATTTGCAGTAAGGCCAAAAAAGTGTGCGGTGCCCCTAAATCTGCAAGACCTGTAATACCAGCAGGAGTAAAAAAAGCAGCGTTATGAGGCTTAACGCTGTTTTTTTACTCATAATGCAAGACTCGTAATCTAGCCGATAGTTTTTAAGCCCACTATAGCAGATTCATTACTGGATTTATCATAAACTTCAAACTGTTCTAAAATGGACGCCTGGAATTGTTGAAAATCCCTGCAAAAGTTTGAAAGCAGTACACAATCATTTTCCTGTTATGAACTTGTTTTTGCAAATGATCTTAAAGGGACACTCAGGCTTTATTAAATTTTCATGATTCAGATAGAGCATGCAATTTTAAACAACTTTCCAATTTACTTCCATTAAAAAAAATGTGCACAGTCTTTTATATTTACACCTTTTTTGAGTCACCAGCTCCTACTGAGCATGTGCAAGAACTCAGACTATACGTATATGCATTTGTGATTGGCTGATTGCTATCACATGGTACAGGGGGAGTGGAAATATACATAACTTTAAAATGTGTTAGAAAAGAATCTACTACTCATTTGAAATTCAGAGTAAATGCTATTGTATTGTCTTGTTATCTTGCATTTGTTGATTATGTAAATCTGCTGTGTTTACTGGTCCTTTAAAAGCTTTGAGCTAACAGGAAGCTCAGTCAAAGGAACTCCTTTAAAAACACCTTTTTCAAATACTTCAGTACTCATTTTTATATTTCTGAAGTAGTCATCAGGAAGAGCATCTATTTTAGTGCACAGTTCTTCTTTTGTTTACACGTTTGTCATCAGATTTAATAAAAGGTCTTTCTGGATGTTTAAACCATTTTTCAGACTACTCATATAAGGGAAAGTTTCCCAGTAAATTATAGCTGGATTGTACAAGCTTTGAAATACTAGAAATAAAGGAATATATGTGACTCAACAATAGCACTGTTTAAATGTTTGATTTTAATATGTCTGTCTCTGAAAGTGATGCAGCATAACTGTAAAAAGCTGACAGGAAAATATCACCTGAGAATCTCTATGTAAAAAAGGAAGATTTTTTACCTCATAATTTCCTCAGCTCAGCAGAGTAAGTCCTGCGTAAAAAGTTACACTTCAGCTGCTCCAGCTGCAGGTAAAAACAAAAAAAGAAGAAATGAACAGCAGCCAATCAACATCAACAGTGCTGAGGTCATGAACTCTTTTACTGTAATCTCATGATACTTCACTTAATTCTCATGAAACTTCATAGTAAACTTCCTTAGACTGAATAGGGAAATAACACGAGTGTGCGTGGGGCTCACTCACTTGCTGGTCCCGGGACAGACATAATAATTTGCTGCTTCAAGTCCTTTAAAGTGGGATGTGAATACTCAGGACATTTTGAGGTAAAATATCTTTCTTTTTTACATAGAGATGTTCAGCTGATATTTTCTAGTCAGCTTTTTACAGCTATGCTGCAGCATTTTCAAGTGTTTCAACATTTGGGTATCATGGCCCTTTAAGGCATACAGATCTGGGCTTTTTTTTACAGGCACTAACAAATTATCTGTTACCAGCAAGAAAAGTTTTAAAAACTGAATCTGAGTAACTAGCAAACTTCATTGTCTTGAAAACTTTTGGTTTGTAAAAATAATAATAAAAAATAATCAGATGACTGCAGCAACAGGTCATACATTTTACCAGTTGAAAATGCTTTCATACTTTCAGCAACAAGACTGTGTCCTTTGTAAATAAGGTCTGGAACAGTAACGTGCTTTTGTATAATTTCTATGCAGGGCATAGGATCCCACAATACAAGAACTTTATCCAAGGCTAGTTCCTGCCTAATATGATCTGCCACTCCAAGTTTGATGTACTGACTATCGACTGCCAGACCAACAAAATGGTTCTCAAGAAATGAGCATCAAAACCAAACTTACTACGGGTGTTAATTATTCTGTTAGCCAAACCTTTTCCTGTGAAGTTCTGTACAAAATTATGCTCTAAGTACACAGTATTGTACAAATATTTATTGTCCATTTCAAAAACTGGTATACGTAATCCAACTATACGTCTACTTCGATGATTTACTGTAATTTTGTCTGCCACAATGCCCACTGGAAGGTCACTAGTTATGATGTAGGAGGCTATTTCTTTTTTATAGACTAGAATGAACAAATGCAAGAAACAACCTTGGAAATTCTTTAGAATTACTTACTCCTATACTACAACCACTGTTGTACATTTCTGTGACATTTGTTTCATAGGCCTTGTATGAAAGATTTAATTTGTAGGTCGTATACTGTATGCTGAAGCTGCACAATTAAGATCATTATCTTTTCCTGAGCTCATTAACTCTTCATTTTCTTTTTTTCTCTTTTCACTAATGTTTACATTTTCGATATGTTTTTCTAGCATAAAAAGTGTCTTTTAACACTGTACTTTAGATGGCAAAATGCAGAGGGCAACAACTCCTCGGTAAAGGACTCACCAAGGCTGAAATCATATTGCAGAGTAGTCCCGCACACTGTGCACAGAATACCAGCTTCACTTCTCACAAAACTTAAAGTGGATGCCCATTTAAGTAACCCTTCAATTGATCGGGCACTTGTTATGAGGTCAAGTTCTCTTCAATTGTTACATCAACAGGTCCACTGTTCCTGACCTATCTCAGTACCTTTCCTTAACTGTTCCTTACTGTTCCTCTTTTACAGTTAAAGATTTTTGTTGGACTGTTTCAATTAATGCTGAAAAAGGGAAAAAGCCATGATTAGGTGCTAGACAGTAGCTTAAATGCAAAAGTAAAATTTCTCTTAATATTTCATGTTATCTACATTCTATCCATTATAATTGATACTTACATTTCATTTTGCATAATACATCCTGTAAAACATGTTGTCGATGTCCAGATGTGCTGACGGAGGACCCAGAGACTGACGAGTGAGCGGTTAGTCCTGCATTGCTTGTTTCTTGAACTTCTAACATAGGCGGTATAGCAAACGCTGTCACATCATCTTCTATTGTTTGCTCTTTTGAGCTTGTTGTAGAAGTATTTTCATTATCAATCTCTGCTTCTGCAAGGGGCTGGATATGCACCTGTGCACTTTCTATATTTTCACTCTGGCTCTTTTTTTGGGGGCGGCACGGGCCCACTTAAAAAGCTCTTTATCAAATTATTTGTAATGGATGTGTATTTCACAGTATATCCTGGATGATGACGTGAAAAATGAGTTTTTACGGTTTTTTTAAATAATTCATTCTTCACACAAGCTACAACTCATGCATTCACTAGAGGTCGCCATGTGAAAGAATCTCTTTCTTTCTTTTCTTCAGTAACGCACTTTCTAAGACTACCAAGACTAACTGCTAACCATACGCCTGAAAAATTTAAAGAATTTATAGGTTTCTATTTAACATTAAAACACTAGGGCCTCCATTACATATGCAGCGTCGCCTGCAAAATCCTCCGCTGCCAGTTTTTACGCGATTTTGGTATTACATATACGGCGTAGCATACAAGTTACGCGCGTATATTTCACCCGTCACTCGCAATTATTACTCCCATAGGCTAACATGGGACCGCGTCGTGAATCGGTATCCAATATCCAGCGCAATGCCTTACGTGGCGAAAATGGAGAAATCTTACTCCATTTTTACCTCGCCATAAAAGGCAGCCGTAGCAGGCCTTGCGCTGAGTATGGGAGCACCGTAACTCCCAAAAATGCCTGCAAAAATAAACTAACACCTAACGCATGCGCAATGTCTACCTGTCAACCGCAATCCCCCACCGCAATAACTAATAAACTCTATTAACCCCTATATCCGCCATCAAACCCACACCGCAAGTAATAGCTAAATTATTAAATCCTAAACCGCCATAGCCCACATAGCCTATTAAATGTATTTACCCCTAATCTGCCGCCGCCAATGTCGCCGCCACTATAATAAAGTTATTAACCCCTAAACCTAAGTCTAACCCTAACCCTAACCCCCCAACTTAATTATTATTTAAATAAATCTAAATAAATTTACTATTATTAACTAAATTATTCCTATTTAACACTAAATACTTACCTATAAAATAAACCCTAAGATAGCTACAATATAATTAATAATTACATTGTAGCTATTTTAGGATTTATTTTTATTTTACAGGCAACTTTGTATTTATTTTTAACTAGGTACAATAGTTATTAAATCTGAATCATGAAAGTTTAATTTTAAGAGACTTTTAAATAAATTGTTATTATAAAATATACTTTTCTCTTTTGACATCCTTTGTTGAAAGTCATATGTACATATTATCAGCATGAAATGCACTTCTCTGAACTAGCAGGTGACTGGTGGCTACACACACTGTCTCTTGTCATTGGCTCACCAGAGCAGTGCATTGTTGTTGACTTTAAATGAATGCTTAATGCATTTGCAGGGGTTAAACACATGGATGGTATACACAGTGCAATAAAAAAATGTTCCAACAGTTTAGAATATTTTCTTTTTTTCACTTCTATGGCCCTTATACAATTTGCTTTTTAAAAAACTCTTACAACTGCATTTTAATATATAAAAGGTAGATGATACACACACATGGTACATCAATACAATATAATAAGGATTAGGTACCGTAAAAGTGGATAGTACTTAAAGGGACATAAAACCCTTTTTTTAATTTTCTTTCATGATTCAGATAGAACATACTATTTTAAACAACTTTCCAATGTATTTCTATTATTTAATTAGTTTTTTTCTTGGTATCTTTTTTTGAAAAGGATACTTAGGTTGGCTGAGGAGCTGCTGAATGGTGGCTGCACATAGGCCTCTTGCTATTGGCTCATCCAGTGTTCAGCTAGCTCCTGCCTCCCAGTAGTGCATTGCTGCTTCTTTAACAAAGGATACCAAGAGAATTAATTAAATAAGATAATAGAAATAAATTGGAAAATTCTTTAAATTATATGTTCTATAATGATCCTTATTTTTATTTTTTATGTTTCCTGTCTCTTTAAGATATTGTAAAAGGGGGTGATCTAATAAAGTTAAAACAAAAAAAAAAAAACTACAAAGATGGTAGATATATTATATATCAGTTCTTGAAAAATGTTAAACATCTAGGAACACAGTATATTTTGGAGTGTGTATATAGGTTGAGGCGTCATGGATTTATCATTTGGACATTGTAGCCCCCAGAGGTTTAAATACACAGCTGGATTACAATATGTTTTTGTAGCTGGAGTTTTCTATGACTGTTTGGTCTAGGTCTCATCTGCCACAGAGATAATAATAGAGCATTACCTCCTAAGTGAACATCTACTGTCTGTCTCAAGTTATGCTATATGTATTTGGGCTATATAATATAAAACTGTTTAATCCGCCTATGTGAAGTTTCTACCATGTTATGATGGGCACAAAGGGGTATCAGGTATCACTGTAAAGTTGTAGATTTTAAGTAGCCTAATCCTGATCTTGGGATGGGCTATGCTGTTTTGTATATAATTGAGTAGATATTTTTTTATTGTTGGGGTAAGTTTCCGTGATCGGTTGCGCCGTTGCGATTCTCTGATACAGTGGATTGTCTGTACTGTGACGTAATTGCAACTCGTCACAAGGGGGAGCGGTCATGCTAATTAGCCATGTGCTCCTGTATTACTAGTGAATTTAGCTAGTTGTGATGCGGCAATATTGCATTGGCCCAGCCGAACTGGAAATGAGTAGCATATTTGGGTTAAATAGGGATAGCGTTTGTGTTGTGTAGAGAACACTTGGATACAGATAGGATCACCCATTCAGAAAGGTACCAGTCCAGTACTGAAACGTTTGGGGGTATTTGCTCATGAAATTGTGATGTAATTAAATTGGAATTTACTTTCTAAGACCGGTGAGTGCAGCGTTTTATTCTACTAAAGGATAAAAGGAATTTGTATATTCAAATACGCAGCACCCTGGCTGTTGCATTGTGGGATTAGTGAGTGCACCTGCACTTGAACTATTCTGTATATATATATATATATATATATATATATATATACAGTATATATATATATATATATATATATGCAGTATATATATATATATATATATATATGCAGTATATAGATATATATTCCAGTGATATAGAGAGAGATCAGAAGTGGATACCTTTAACAAATAACTTTCACATACCATACCCATATTACTGTATACATAAAGTGACAGCCCAATGCCATTTATTTATACCGTACTGTACTGTGTGTGGGGATGAAAGGGAGGCACTTGTCACATCAAATGTACTCCTTTGAAAACAGACTTTGGCACGGCGGCGTCAATAACATACTAATAGTAAGTGCACTGCTCACCACCTCATGCAGTGATAAAAAGCTTTCGGTACATGTCAAATGCCCTAACAGTAGCACAGATACTCACCTCGGATCCCAGAGCTAGTGTGAAAACAACTCCTGTTCTGGTAGGTCAAATTCACAAAAATACCGCTTCAATCAATTTTAGCAGCAGCCAATAATTGCACTGATCAAATGTTTGTAGTAACGTGCCGGTTGTCGCTAAGGATTTGAACTCACTGCTCATAGTTTAAATTAGAATGGCCAAATAGAAAATAAAAGAATAGGCTGAATAAACTTGGAGTTTAGAAAAATTCTCTGCACCACAGACCTGCCCGTTCTTTCTGCAGGCATGCTGCAGTTTCTGCGATGAGATCGCAGTATGTTTTGCCTTGAGGCTGTCAGCTATTTGATGATTCTTGTTCTCTTTTTTAGGGTGAACTGTCAGTTAAGGATTTATCCTTAAATTTGATTTTCTATTCGGAGGAGTTTTCCTTTAATTTTAAACTAGACCATCTATGTTTTTTTTTTTAAAGTTTTGAGGACTTTGTAGAGAATAAGGCTTTAAAGCAATTGGATATTATCTTCAAACCCAAATCTAAGTCAGTTGAGTTTTTTTCCATAGGTATAGCACAAACCTGGTGTTCCCGTTATTCCTTCTTCCAAATTCAAATGACTTTTCCCTGTCTCAGAGTCCAATTTGGAACTTTGGGAACCAATTTCTAAGGTGAACGGATCTATCTCTACCATAGCTAGGCAAACCATGATTCCTCAGGAAGACAGCACTTCCTTCAGAGAACCTATGGATAGGAAACTGAAAAGTCTCCTTCGGAAAGTTTTTTCTGCAGGGGTTCTGTTAAATCAGCCAACTGTGGGAATCGCTTGTGTTGGCAGGCGCATCTCTGGTCTGGTATCAATCTGTTCAGGACTCCTGAATATTGTAACTTATTTTTCAGGGGTAAAGGACCAGAAAAAAAAACGAGTGGCATTCATTCAATGTAAGCAGGATCTGGAGGGCTTGGGAGTAATTGTTCATGTTCCTATTTTTAGAACAAGGTAGAGGCTTCTATTTCAACCTGTTCATTATTTCAAAGGAGGCAAAGTTCAGACCCATTCTGTATCTGAAAACCTTAAACAAGATCTTGCAGATCTATTCTCCTTTTTGTCCTCCAAGGTCAGTTTATGAATTAAGCATTGCACATCTGTTACGGTACCAACTGTGTACCAAGGGTTAACCCCAGATGAACAATGTCCTGCATAGACAATCAGCAATTCACAACCCAGCCAGTTTCAGGTTTAAAACAGAATGACAACTTTATTTGAAGGCAGCACACAGATTTATACAGGTTTTTGACCCCCCCTCAGATGGGGGTTGAAAGAATGTTGTACATTAGATAAAAGGGAGAAGCGCCCTTGACATGATACAATAGAATTATATTACTTAAATACTTTACTTAGGCAGATAACAACTTAAACACATTTGGCTTGTCTTATCACCTAGCGTCTGTTCTCTGAGGGTGATTAAACAATGGCCTGTTTATTACTTAAATGTAATTATAGCACACAATAGCTGAGGCCAGAAAACCTGTCTTTAGAAATTAGATTCTTAAAGCTAAACACAGTTAACTCTTTCAGTCCTGACAGAAGGGTCTGTCACATAGCTCCCCCCTTGTGGAACACTCCGGCAGACCCGGCTTGACCCTTTTGCGGGTCAACCTGGGGATGACCGGACTAGGAGGTGGTAGGCATGTCAGTTTGCTGGGACAATCCATCTGTATTCCCGTTATGAGAGAGAATCCCTGTCTGTATAAATAAGGGTTCAACCTCTTCAGTGCCCCGACTAGGGCTAAACAGTCCTTCAAAATATCATCGGCTTCTTTACGTGGTTTTTGTACCTGCTCTTTATAGGTATCCACAATCCCTTCATACTGACATAGGGTGCCCTTGAGTTGCTGCACCTCCCTATGAGCCAGCGTCAGCTTCTCCTCCAGTGTCACTAAGTTTGTCCTTAATGTTTCATGTTCCACTCTCAAGCTGGTGTTTTCTGCAGTCTGTCGGTGCAGCTTGTCTAGCAGAGATTCCTGTTCTAAACGTGCTTTTTCCTCTGCACTCCTCTTCTCTCCCGCTAGCACTGTTACATGATTATTTAACGTGACCATTTTATCCTCTACGTGACTCTTCTCCTTCATCAGCGCATTGTAACGTGACTCCCACATATCAATAGCGGATAGAGATTTACTGAGCTCAGCGTCCTGTGGCTTAGCAGCAGGGGGGTCAGTCTCTGCTGCACGGATCTGAGCACGGGTAGTCACAGGGTTAACATCAGCGGGACCCATGGGAGCATAGGCAGAAACAAGGGGGACCAAGGTATTTCCAAGGAGAACATCAGCTGGTAAATCCTTCATGACCCCCACATTCACAGGTCTAGCGCCCCCTCCCCAATCCAAATGCACCCTGGCAACAGGTAGGCGGAACACAGTGCCCCCTGCTACCCTCACAGCCACAGTGTCTCCTGTGTGCTGTTTCTCAGACACCAAGTTCTTTCTAAGCAAGGTCATGGTAGCACCAGTATCCCGTAGACCACTGACCTCCTTCCCATTCACTTTAACCAGTTGCCGGTTATTCCGGTGGGCAGCTTGCACAAGGTCTGCCTCATGTAGGATGCTCCAGCATTCTTGCGCCTCTACATAGCGGGCCGCAGGCTGAGGATTACGTGGGATTCCGCTAGCGGGTCTTCTCCAGGACTGTGCTTGGTTCGCTGCGTTTAGGGGACACTCTGGTCTTTTGTGCCCTAGTTGCTTACATCCAAAGCACCGAATAGGTTGTGAGTAGCCCCGCGAATTGAACCAGGCTCTCTGAGGGTAGTTCGTGGCCCAAGACCGTGTGGTATAGCGGTGTGCTGGGGGTTGGTAACTGGCAGGTGCTGGGGTGACTGGGGGTCTGTACTCCACTCTGGCAGGGGGCTTAGTGGTAGCAGTGTCCAGTTTGCGGGCATCCGTATACTCATCTGCCAAGCGAGCCGCTTCATGCAGGGTGGAGGGTTTACGGTCCCGAACCCACTCTCGAACTCCTGCGGGTAACTTGTCGAAGCAATGTTCCAACAGGAATAGCTGCAGCACCTCTTCCCCAGATACGGCTTGGCACCCCGCTATCCAGTGAGCTGCTGTGCGGTGCACCTTACATGCCCACTCAAGGTAGGAATCACCAGCCAATTTAACAGTGTCTCTGAACCGCCTCCGGTATGCCTCCGGTGTAACCGCATACCTGGAGAGCAGAGCCTCTTTTACAGTATTATAATCCCCGACTTCCTCATCTGGAATGGCCCGAAAAGCCTCACTGGCCCGGCCGGATAATTTTCCGGATAATATCGTGACCCAGTCCTCTGCGGGTACCTTGTGTAGTGCACATTGCCTCTCAAAATCTGCAAGGTACCCATCAATCTCTCCTTCTGTTTCCAGGAAGTTTTTAAAAGCTGCAAAATTTACTTTTCCCTTTTCCACTGGGGTTGCTGTGACTTGGGCTGCTGCAGCGCCGCTTTGGCGAAGTAGGTTGGCCTCCACAGCTGCTATGACCCGGTCGATAAATTTCGGCAGATGGGTTGGGGCCATAATATGCCAGTCTTATTTTAACCGCCCGATCAAAGCTTGCTTCTTCAGGGGTTCTGTCTGATATGCTGGGCCCATTGGTTCCTTCTGTCCCTGGTACTCTTTCCATCTTAGTCAGTATTGTAATAATCCCCCTCTTCCTGAGGTTACTGGCTTGTGTAGTTGCTCTTCTGGGCGATAAGGATTCTCCCGTCGCTTGCCACCAATGTTACGGTACCAACTGTGTACCAAGGGTTAACCCCAGATGAACAATGTCCTGCATAGACAATCAGCAATTCACAACCCAGCCAGTTTCAGGTTTAAAACAGAATGACAACTTTATTTGAAGGCAGCACACAGATTTATACAGGTTTTTGACCCCCCCTCAGATGGGGGTTGAAAGAATGTTGTACATTAGATAAAAGGGAGAAGCGCCCTTGACATGATACAATAGAATTATATTACTTAAATACTTTACTTAGGCAGATAACAACTTAAACACATTTGGCTTGTCTTATCACCTAGCGTCTGTTCTCTGAGGGTGATTAAACAATGGCCTGTTTATTACTTAAATGTAATTATAGCACACAATAGCTGAGGCCAGAAAACCTGTCTTTAGAAATTAGATTCTTAAAGCTAAACACAGTTAACTCTTTCAGTCCTGACAGAAGGGTCTGTCACAACATCTTTTGGTTCAAGCTCCCTCTTTACATTCAGAGACTGCTCAGAGAAACTTCTATGGGGTTTTTTCAGTCATGGCTGGGAAGTAAACGTGGCCAAGAGATTGCTCACTCCTTTTACAAAAGTGTCCTTTCTGTGGATAATCATAGACTTGGTCTGAATGTGGCTGTTCTTGACAGACGAGCGCAAGTTCATGCTACAATCTGCTCAAAGTCTACCATCCCTACCTCAAGTTACCATAGCTCAGTGTATGGAGGTACCGGACCTGATGGTAGCAGCATCAGATGATATTTTGTTTGCAAGGTTTCATTTGCGACCACTGTAACTATGTAAGCCTGTCTCAGTTAATTCATTTAGACCAGTTAGTCGGACAATCTCTGTCTTCCCCCAATCTCTATGTCTCAGGGGATGAATTTCCTGTGTCCGCAATGGGAAATAATCACGACGGATGCATATTTGTCAGGTTGGTGGGTGGTCTGGGGCTTTTGGAGGTTTGGTTGCTTCAGGAGGTGAAACTTCCAATAAATGTCTTAGAACTCTGTGCGATTTTCAGAGCACTTCAGGCTTGGCCTTTTCTCAAATTCCTTTCATTTGCTTTCAATTAGACAACATAACAGCTGTAGCCTATATGAGTCATCAAGGTGGTACCCGCAGTGCCCTGGCGATAAATTAGGTTCTCATATCCTGAGTTGGGCAGAGGTCCATCTATTGTCTTCCTCAACATCCAGATCTACTATCTCAAAATCCATTATTTTATGAAAATCTTTAGCCTCCGAGTCTGACTGCTTGGAGATTGAACACTTAGTTTTTTCTTAAAGGGGTTTACTAACTCGGTAATAGAAACCTTAAATTAGGCTTGCAAACCTGTTAATATATAGACTGTCCACACCTTGGGGCCTATTTATCAAAGGTCTTGCGGACCTGATCCGACAGTGCGGATCAGGTCCGCAAGACCTCGCTGAATGCGGAGAGCAATGCGCTCTCCGTATTCAGCATTGCACCAGCAGCTCACAAGAGCTGCTGGTGCAACGCTGCCCCCTGCAGACTCGCGGCCAATGGGCCGCCAGCAGGGAGGTGTCAATTAACCCGATCGTACTCAATCGGGTTGAATTCCAGTGATTCCTGTCCGCCTCATCAGAGCAGGCGGACAGGGTTATGGAGCAGCGGTCTTTAGACCGCTGCTTCATAACTGCTGTTTCTGGCGAGTCTCAAGACTCGCCAGAAACACGGGCCCACAAGCTCCGTTCAGAGCTTGATAAATGGGCCCCTTGTGTTAAATTTTTCTTTCTTAGTGTTCAGATCAAGGATATACATGGCTTTCAATTAGGATTCCTCAAATCTTTAAGATGGCCTAGATATCGGCACTTTGATTTTATTTCACAGAAAATTTGCGTTTCTTCTAGATATCCAGCTTTAGTCAGATTCATACATGTCACCTATCTTTCCTCCATGTATTTAAATTTGGCTTTAAGAGTCTTGCAAACTCCTACCTTTGAATCTATGCATTAATTGAATATTCAGTTGTCGTCCTGGAAGGTTTTTGTTAGCGATTTCCTAGACAAGAATAGTATCTGAATTGTCATCTCTCAGTACCTGGTGTTTCATCAGGACAAAGCTTTTTTTACAAACTTTATCTGGTTTCTTACCTATGGTAGTTTATTCAGAAAATATTAACCAGGAAATTGTGGTTCCTTCTCTATGTCCCATTCATAAATCTTCTAAGGAGAGATTATTGCACAATCTAGATTTGTCAGAGCCCTGAAATTTTATTTACAAGCGACTAAGGATTTTTGTCAGTCTTCTATAGCATTTTTGTTCTGTTCTCAGGTAACCGTAAGGGTTAAAAAGCCACTTCTGTGACCTTAGCTTCATGGTTTAGAAGTGTGATTCACAAAGCTTACTTGAAGGCTCGGCAGTCATCGCCCCTACTTATTGCAGCTCATTCATCTCATTCTGTATCTACTTCTTGGGCTTTCAAAAATGAGGCGTCAGTAGAAGAAATTTGCAAGGCTGCAACTTGGTCATCATTGCATACTTTTACAAAATGTTATCCTTTGATGTGTTTGGCTTCACAGAGGCAGTGTTTGGAAGGAAGGTTCTTCAGGCGGTGGTTTCTGTAAAAAAGGTGCCTGCCTTTTCCTTTCCTTTTCTGTCCCCCCATTTTTTCGTGGACTTCACAGCTTGGGTATTAGTTCCCAACAGTAAGGAAGTTTGTGGACTCTCACCACTATAAGAAAACATTTATTCCCTACCACCTGATAAATGCCTTTCTTTCTTGGTGGTGAGAACCCATGAACCTGGCCAATTTTCTAGCTGACGGCAATTCAAGTTTGTACCTCCTTACCCTACTATCTTTCTTATTTTTTTCTCCTATACTTGGCTATACACAAAATCGGGAGGTAGGAGGGATATTAAAGCTCTTGGTGTAGGTTGCCTTTGCCTCCTCCTGGTGGCCAGGTGATGAATTCCCAACAGTAAGAAATTTTGTGGACTCTCACCACCAAGAAAGGAATTTATCAGGTAAGAATATATTATGTTTTTAACTATGTTTCCATGTAAGAGATATATTAATAAAGCAATTATTTTTAATATTTAAACGGGAATTGTTCCTGTAAAAGCCTGTGTCTGAAGGAAATTGCAGCTGATCGTGATTGGATTCTCCTGGGAAGTTCCTGAGTCGGGAGATCAGTAAGCTGGGCCACTGAAAGAGCCCAGTCCAGGTCTACCAGCACTATATAAGTACTGCAACAATTTGTGAGTTTGCAATTTCACTTTTATTTTTTAATTTTAACTTGGATGTACTATGCCATGTGGCACCTTCTTTTTTAATGTTTCTTCAGTGAACACGGAGGACTTCTTTCGTTGCATCAGGAGGAAGAGTTGTCTAGGCGTTGATGTATTATCGTTAAAGTGTTGGAGAAAGTTATATAACATATTTTGTTCACCTTGCTGGACTGTTGTTGGTTACCATTCTGTAAAGTTATATATTGTTTCTACTGGAAGTGTATGCGCCCCCTTCAGATTTGGTATATCAAATTGGCATAGTAGTAATTTTACCCACTTTTCACAATTTTGAAGGAGAAAAAAAGACAGAATACAGTATTAATTCTCAAATTTTATTACTTTTTCACTGTGGTATCACAACAGTGGTATTAAGAACAAGCATAAACCTTTAATTTATAACTAACATCATCACTTAGAACAACATTTTCCTTTTAAGTATTGCAATAACAAAAGTGACAAATTAAACAAAAATCCGACATCAACATTGTTCAATTAAGGGCAGCTCATATAAAGATAAAAAAATGATCTTTTGTATGAAAATAAGTAAAGATGTAGAAAGGAGGTTGATGTTACGGCACCAAAGTGGACATGAATAACCATAGGTAAACTCCTTGATCAACAATTTAGCTTTGAGTGAAATTAAAAATATGTATTGCGTATAAGGCTATGCAATCAGAATATCAACAGAATAAGATGCTTTACACAAACATTTTCAGGTTAGAATACAAAGCTAAAGAACATGTAGAATACACAGATTCAACTAAGCAAGAAAAATAACTTTGTAAATACATTGTACAGCATGAAGAATGACCAACATAAACATGAAAGCTATTAAAGGGGCATATAGCATTCCAGACAATATTTTATGGGTGCTTAAATGGCCATCAAAAAAATATTTTTAAGAAAAGCAATAAATATCAGTGCTGTTATATGTAGTAACCGTTTATTGTTGTCAAGCTGTTTCTTCTCCAGAGTACTATCAAAGTATCTGCATGTTGAGCATTACTTGCTAAGAGTTTTATCTAGGTATAATTGCATTGCTGCATATTAAATCAGTTAGTGTTTCCGTGGATAACAACTGATTAAAGTTGAAATAATCAAACTTAAGAAAAAGTAAGACTCCAAAAGACATCCTAGTGAAGCCCCTGTGCTTTTTTTTACAAACACAAGGAGCCCCCTCTGTTTAATATGAGCTCAAATGTTGTGAGACCTGTTTGCAGTCCTGCCATACTTACTGGCAAAGCTAATCAGTCCACATTTTTATTTATTCATTTTTTTAGCCTAAGCATGAGTAGGCACAACATAACAATAAAAAATATGTATTGAGCATGAGGCTGGGGAGTATGTAAACAACTCCATGGCAAACAAGTGGTTAAATGTTGGTTGTGGGTTTGGTTTTAGAGATATTCCTGCTTGACTGAAAGTGTGTCAACCAGTATCTGTTATTTAAGTTGCTCCAACTTGGGTGAAGGAATATTAGCATTTATGTTGGACTGTTTCAAGCTTTTGAGAAATGTAGTTCTACAATCCTGCAGTACTGTTTATGGGCCAAAAAATAATAAAAATGAATTTTATGTGAAGAATTATATACTGTTCACGGTTTTGGAATGATAAAAAGAACAGCTAAATTCATCTTGGAACGTAAAGTTATTTAAATTGGATTTCCCTCTCAGTAATCTTGTTAAAGTGATGGTAAACTTTAGCTAATCAAATGCCATGTATGTATACCTGTACTTGAAAAGGGTTAAATATTTGCCTATGGTAATGTTTCTATTACAATGTTATGCCAGCCAACTGGTATTTTTTTTTTTTATGACATTTCCAACTAACATCCAATCAGTGTGTGTATCATATGACACTCTTGAAGTCCAGCCTTTTTAAAGCCTATGAAGAGGGTGAGTGGGACTGCTCTCTGTTACAGCCCTGCCAAAAAAGGAAATGAAGGGGGGCGGTAGAAAAGAAGATACCAAGTAGGATTATAAATCACATATATTCACACACACTTTAAAAAAAAATAAAAAAAATTATGCGGTTTTGATTGTACACTAATATATTTTTCATTGCGAAATTCTTAAAGTCTGAAATTTACCATCACTTTAACCATATTTGAATGAAATGAAAATTACTTGTACTTAAAATTAATTTTAATGCAGACAAGTTACAATATCTGAAGATAATGTGCAAAGCAGACAATTGTATTCAAGATTTGGTCCATAATGAGTTTTATAAAACAAATATAAAGAAATACATACTTCAATTTCATCTCTGTTAAATACATATAATACTGTTTTAAGACAAATTGCACAGAATGCATTCTTTATCAGCTTTAACAAAATAAATTAAAGTAAGTTATATCACTGAATAACATTTATTCTAACAGACATGACGCATGATTAAATTGACATTGTCTGTAATAGATTTTACAATACCTTTTTTGATGAAACAAATAAAAAAATTGACTGCATCATAGGGAAATATGGCATTATATTTAGTTTACTTCTAAATTGCTTGCAAAAACATATCAATTTATTCGTTGCATCTACAGTAAAATATATCAGAAGGTTAGAGGTCTAAAGCTCTACAAATATACATGGCATACTGAAGAATTTCCAAAGCATTTAAGAAATGAAGATATGCTAAACATTGTCTGCTCTTCTATGCATCAGCTACTTTGATAGATCTACTTGCCAGGATCTTACTTGATGCACCTTTTGCATTTTAGCAGCTGGCTTATCAAAAATACTTAAGTTGTTATTATGGTTTTGATTTCAGTTTTAATTTAAGGTCAATGTACTGCGGAATAATGTACATCTTTAATTAGCACCAAACAAATTATTAACGAGGAATAACAATTCATCAAATATAGTCAACTCCAAAAGGTAATAATATGAGTTAAAAAGTATGCTCATTTTTCGCAAAATAAAAAATATAAAAGGCACTGACAGAAAACTAAGTGCCATATTAATCAATGTTAAGTGCTTAATGTAAGTGCTACGAGCAATGTAGGCTGAAAGTCAAAGATCATTTGCAACTTATAGGTTACAATCAACATTGTGGACAGTCACTCTGTTCCACGACTGCCTTTAAATTCCATATTAGTGGTCAATCGGTAACAATTTCAGAAGTCTCTTATAAAATTAGTGTATCTTGATCAAATTACCAAAGATCACACATTAATAAGGGATCTTTAAAATGTTTCATGGCCTTAAGAAAATAATTTGCATCCAAAACACTAAATAAAATAATCTCAAAATTCTATATTAGATAATTAAGTACCTTATGATGGTTTCTTAAACCATGGTACCAAAATGCACCACGGAAATATTCACATGAAATTGTTTACACTGGTAGAGAAGACAATGGAAAAAAATATTCTACTTTAATGGCATTATTTTGCAAATAAGACAGTGGGGCCTATCTATCAAGCTCCGGAGAGAGCTTGAGGCCCCGTTTTTCTGGCGAGCCGATTGGCCGCGATTCTGCAGGGGGCGACGTTGCACCAGCAGCTCTTGTGAGCTGCTGGTGCAATGCTGAATATGGAGAGCGTATTGCTCGCCGTATTCAGCGAGGTCTGGCAGACCTGATCCACACTGTCGGATCAGGTCCGCCAGACTTTGATAAATAGAGGCCACTATGTGGACATATTTTGTATTCTCGTGTATACAACTGGTAAAATGTAGAATTTAATATTATATGCTCACATAAGTGGAACAAAACAAAATTGCAACATTAAAAGCATAACCCAATGAATCTAAGGGTTAATTGTGCTATTAACTACAATTCCATTATATTAATGAAGTTATTCACAAATGTAATTGCACGAAAGTGCTTACTTCTTCGTGTCTGCTTTGGTAAGCAAAATAAAGATACATCTTTTTAAAGTAGTTCAGGAATACAGAGAAAACAATTTGTTAAAAGTGATGTCTGTTCTTTAGAAGAAAACACAGAGGCAACATTTTTATTCGTATTGACTATCAGCACTTCACGCTCACATTTGAAAACCACATGCTTTTTGTTTTGTTGCATAATATAACTTGTTCCTGCAGACCTTTTTCCATGTGCTTGTCAGTGTTAGCAATGCCATTTTATGCATATTATTTTTTAAAGAACCCAAAAGGATGTGCAATGAGGATAAAAATGGCTCTCAAATTGTTTCCACATTAAAGACACATTTACATCTACTTACAGCCAAGAGTCTTTTTTAAGGGGGGATTTGACCTTGTCATAATATGGTAAGAAATTGCCCTAATATATAGTGGAAAATTACATCTTTTATGTATAACTTTATTCTTAACATGGTGCCGTGTCTTACTTGTGGTACCAATCTAACATCTTGCTTTTTCTGGGATAGGAGTAGCAAAATGCACCCCATTTTAAGAATAAAAAACATAACGTACTATATATATATATGTAAGCAAACTTCTACACATTAAACGTGGACCAAACCAGTCAAAATCCAAAAATGGTGCCACTTTGAACCAAGATAATTTGAAAAGAACTTCTCAAAATGCTACAAGAATAATACTGGTCCAGGAAGAAACTAAAATTATTAAGAAAGGAGCTTAAAAAACATTTATCTGAAACATTGAAAATAATGTTGAAAGAAATTTTGAGACAAGAACCTTTTTACATAAAGAATGATACAAATGCGTTACTTAAAACCTTTGTTCTTTTATCCCTGCTTGATATAATATTGATATTTATTAGGAAAATAAAATACATAGATTTCTGTCATTTGTATGCATTCAATTGAATTTTTTGTTACAAAAAACACTAAAGACATGTTAGGCATTCACAAAATCTATGCCGCTTTGTTAAAATTGGTATAAGCTATACATTATCTTACATTATTAACAATGAATAAATTTGTTCTACCCATTGGGTAGGATATATGCATATTATATTCAAGTTATATACAGCATGTTACAATGGAACAAAAACATATGGGATGCTTAACTGATAAAGCATCATTAACAAATGAAACACAACATACATGAGCGGGAAAGAACAGAAGATGGTTTCTATCCATTTAGACCACAAACTGAGGATTCCAAACAGAAAGCATGCAGGTCGTCCATACACGGTATACTACAGCACAAATAGGTAAAGGAAGGAACATATTATCAATTCCAACAACCTAACAAGTAACACCTTACTTTAGAAACAAAATACATCAAACTGGGCGGCAGAAACAGCCTTAACACAGCAAAAGATCAAATAATTAGCTGACAATTGTTTTCCCTTTTGCTGCCGTATTTCTTAAGTTAACAAAGGGACTCGCTGTAACATGAAAGTTATGCTGAGAAATCATGTCATTTCTTTGTATTTGCACATCTGTGAAAAAAAATACCACGTTTTCCTTTGCTTTTACAAAAATATAACAAAATTCTGCAGCTGTAGGTTCTAACTGGTTTTAGATAGGGCTGATCCATTGTCACAGTGTAAATGGCTTATTGTATTTATATGCTTGTAAATTTAGACTTTATAAATCTGTATCAAGTATATTCACTTAGGGTGGTAAATCTTGTGGTGACCTGACCAGTAAAAGGAATATGTTTAACAGAGAAGAGAGAAAGATTAAGCAGAGCAGAGAATGCACAGATGTATATATATATATATATATATATATATATATATATATATATATATATATATATATATATATACTCAACAGCCCTTTTCTACCACAAGAAGAAAACACATATTAATAAAGAATCCATTACCGCTGTTGCACAGCATGCTGCTGGATGGTATCAGCTAATCTGTAAGTCAGCTAAACCTATAATACATACACAATTCAATATATTGCTGGCTTCCCTGGTAGTTGAGGGTTTTTAAAGCCCTTCAGTAAAAAAAAAAACGGTTTAGCAATGATTATTTTTAACCTACACAACTAAGATAACAAACATATTTGTGCTTCTTGCAGTTGTTGAAAAATCTGTTATAAAAATTGTAAATGGATCTAAAACCTCAAATATCCTATTTGATTGGGAAACAAAATGATCCAGTGAATCTTACAGAATGTTGGCAAAGATTGAAGTTATTTATATTTACATTGGATATCTGTTAATATGGTAAAGGGAAGCCTAGATTTTATACAATATTAATTTAAAGTTGATGCCTCAGAATACTATGATTTTACTTTAACAGGACAGTAAACACCTTGAGCTTTTTATATAAAATATTTATTTATGCAGAATGAAACAACTTTGCAATACTTTTTTTCCTAAATGGCTTTAGCTGAAAACAACTGCAAAACAATGGACTAACAATATGACAGTGATTAGCCTTGTTGTCTGTAGACTACAACCCAGATTGGCTCCTTCAAATAAAGCAAATGGTTGGTGGAGTTTTGCTATTGATAAACAATTGTAGTAAAAAAGGATGTTAATTTTTTTAAAAAATGTTTAGACTTGGTTGATATGTTATACTATAGCAACACAACAGAAATGTCTTGTAATCACAAGGTGTCAATTTTAGAGAGCTTTGATTTGAGCAAATTATTATTAAACTGGATCAAATTTCCCCAGTAATTGAATTGACAGTATGCCAACTATGTGTCTGCCTATAGGCACTCTCCAATCCACTGCCTCGTCACACTTCTTGTATTGTAGGTTTATGGACCACATACTATTGATGATCATTAGTAACACATGCTTAGGGGCACCAGTAATGTCAATCAGGGCATTGGCTTACAACAGAGGATCATAAGATAGCCAAATTACTAAAAAGCTTCAGTTTATGCACTGTTTAATCTTAACCAGACCAGCTTTGTTGAACAGTAATGGGTGATTTTAGACAAAAATCACTGTAGCTAAAAATACATTAATGCATTATATGGATTGTAAATGCTATATTTTAACGGACATTTGAAATTGATTTCAATGATACTAAAGGACCCAACAGTGATTTGCTTTGTGAGATGTGTTCTAGGGAAAGTCTAGGCCAATACTAATGATACTCTCCTTAAAAACTTTTTTTTATAGGGACAATGGGCTTTGGACACTTCCCTGCTCTGTAACTGAAGCCACGGAAAAAAAGTCTATTCCATTTAAAACCTCATATTTTTTGTTCTTGTGTTTTGTTTCTTAATAAAGATGCAATCTTTGCATGAAAAAATAGTTATATAAACTCTACAAATCTCATTGATGCACGTTTCTATACTGGACTCTAGCTGCTTAACACTAGCGGATGCAATGTGGTGTGAAGCTATTTCAATTCCTTTTTTGGCTGGACACATTGCATCACTTTTGTGAAATTAATTTAGGGGGGCTATGTGAACTGGTGTTCTGCCAAATAAATCAAAGATAAATAGATAAAATATGAAAAAAAAATCACACATAAATGTTTCAGTAAAATAGAACATTTCTTATTTTAATGTATGAAAAAAACTGGGCATTTGATGTGCATTCAAAATATATATTTTTCTCTCAATATGGGGAGATAGACTCAGCCATGTGTCTCTTGTTAAACAGTTTGTATTTCACGTGTGATCTACAGTTCTTTAAAAATTCTATAACTAGAAAAAAAATGTTTAACATCAAAACAGCATATCTGCAGCAACTGGTAACTCTAATGGCTGGGAGATGGGGGAGCATGGATTAAGTATTTATTAATTCATTTACTTTTGTTTCTTTCATACAGGTGGTAAGAGTCCGCAATCCATTACTCTTCTGGGAATTATTAATCCCTACCACTAGGAGGAAGCAAAGATTCCCAAACCCCAAGAGCTTTATAAAACCCCTCCCACCTCACAGGTACTTTGTGTCTCATTACTTGTGGACTCAACAGCTTGGTTATTAGTTCCCAGGAGTAATGGATTGTGGACTCTCACCACCTGTATTAAAGAAAACAATTTATGCTTACTTGATAAATTATTTTTTTCCATGGTGGTGAAAGCCCACAACACCCCACCCTATGTTTTTGGTGTTGCTTTTTTCTTAATCACATCTTTTTTCAATGCTCCATTTATTGTTCTTATTGCTTTTTCCTACGTCATTTTGCTTGGTTATACGTTAAATTGAGGTACCTGTGAGGTGGGAGGGGTTTTATAGAACTCTTGGGGTTTGGGAATATTTTCCTCCTCCTAGTAATAGGAAAGAGCAATTCCCAGGAGTAATGGATCATGGACTCTCACCACCATGAAATAAATTAATTTATCAGGTAAGCATAAATTATAGTTTTTACTGGGAGCTATGAGGGGTTCAACTTTAGCTAAATCATCTAAGTTATAAAAAATAAAGAACAAATAAACAGAATATCAAATATCAAGATTAAAACCTACTGTAGGGAACATTAACATAAGATTACAGGGTTTGACTAGGCTACCATTTATCATTGTATCTTTTAACAGAAATCCTAAAATACAACTGCTTTTGAGGAAAACTGTACACAAACACTGAAATTAATGGAACATAGATAATTCTACAATAATCATTGAGCTGAAACTGACAAAGAATTTGCTCAGCTCTCTAGAAACCATTGCTTTAGGGTCCTTTAATGCAATTTAACAGCAGCTGGCTGTCATGGGCCTTAAAGCATCTGCAGTAATCTCTCTGAGACTCAAAAGCAAAGGGCTAAAAATAGAAAAAAACGGAATTTTACTTAATTACTGTTAACCAAAGTAACAGATGTCTCAAAATGTTATTTTTGTCTCGTAAAAAATTTAAGGGTATAAGGTATTTCCCTGTACTTCCTTCCTGTCTCTTGAACAATGTAACTGGCATCTTAACTTTGTACATGTCCAGCTTGGTATAATACTACACATAAAATACATATACAGCGTTGTGCCCTCTCAGGTTACAAATATGAAGTGAGCGATATAGAATGCAACACTACAATTACTTTTGATATCAAAATGTCATGTGGTAACCTAGGAGCAACTGATTATACTGGAGCTGTAATCAGTAAACCTTTAGGTAGCCTCACACCTTTGTCTGGTCTAGTAACGGTTTTACATTGCCCAATCAAACTTAATTATCTCAGCACTTCTTTTAATAATGAAATGTGGTATGATTGAAATTGTATTTTTTTTGTGAGGCTACAGGTTGGGTGAATTGACACATTCATGCTCAGCGTACCAACATAGCAAAATGGGTTCCTGCATGATAATATCCTGATGCATAAACTGGCTATATATTTATTTAGCTGTAATTATAATTAATTTCTCTTTGTAACTAAAAATTATGATAATACAATTCAAACTGTCTGAATTAAATAAAAACTACATCAAGTGTAAGGAGACTAAAATGTATACAAGAAATGTCATCAACCATATGAAATGAGTGGATTTGTTCTACTTCAACCAAAACCCTGATACTGGCCAGGTTCAGGAGTCTGAACATGACAACGTGAACCTTTATGTGCAAGACTTTTATATATACTAGGGGCTTCATTTTAGGGGCTTCATTTTGCTTCACACGACTTGGCATACATTAACTCTGATATGTTGTTTTATGCATAGGAAACCTGTCTCCACAAATAATCCACAGAGCTTTAGATAGGGAGATTACACTGGGCATCTCGTATATCCAGTTGGTTACATTGACTTAAAGATTTAAAAAGTATATATACCAGTGTTTAGGAACCAGTGATCATCCAAAGAGCAACACACAAGGCACACAGGCCATCAATTGAGCTGCAATGTATGTGGATAACTTATATAAAAGACTGGCTTGGCCTACCAGGTCACCGGGAGCTGGCCAGCTACAATTTAATAGGGTGGTGCTGCCTGTGAGGCGATGCAGCTGTTCACCTCTATTCTTTTCTCACCTGAGCTATACATATTAAGGTCACAAAGTATTTCCTTGTAAGTTTTATTTCTTAGACCACATGCCATTTTAGTAGCCCTCTTTTGAATGGTTTCCAGTCAAGTTATACTGTGAGACAGAGTGACACATTGTTTTGAGTGTCTTCTCCAGATCACACTATGGATAATCATTTTCAAACTGTGAAAAAGAGTCACACTTGAAAATAGGTTGTTTGGTGCCTATATAAGAAAAATCTGGCATTTTTTAAAATGACAAACTAATATAATTTAAATCTGAATATAAAATATAGGGGGATAAGCATCACAGTAATCCCCTTTAGATAAATGGTGTGTGTGCATTCTACAGACTCAACGTAAAATAGGGCTGGTCTTCAAATTTTTTAAGGGCTACTTCTTTATTCATCCTGGCCCTGCAGTTATTTAAATGGAGAGAGTGGTGAAAGAAGGTAAAGGGTTGTTGTGAGAGAGTGCAGATGTTTTGTAGGTCTGAAATAGATCTGCTTGAGGTGTAAAAAATGGACATTCTTTCCAGCTTCATAGGAAAGGGTGAGGGCTTCAAGAAAAACTTCTAAGGGTAACAAACGGCTTCAGGGCCAACACTTGCCCACTGCTGGCATAAAATCAGCTTTGGTAATGCAGTTATCTAATTTATATTTTATACATTCAGTTTCTGCAGCTCTCGTTCAATCAGGTTTACCATCTATAAAATAAATATTTTGCATGTATCCACTTCATTCACTGTATACCTTGACACACCCAAGGGAATATGGATTCATAAAACATTAAAATGTCCCAGATATTAACAGAAAAAATATAACTGGCCACTGACTCCTTAATACTCCACTGCTACAAATTAATACTTATTTACTCTCTTTGCCAATTACATTTTTAAATACATATAATGGACTGCAAGCTTGTGTTCTGTGAGTTGTTTTCTTTATAGATTGAAATAACTGAAAAAGTATAGCATGAAAAAAACTTTCATATTCAACTAGAGTTAAAAAGAAAGGAAGTTTGTGTACTTATACCAAATTGCATACGTTCATCTGAATGGAATCAGAGTGCGTATACAATAACGTGCATTTGGTTTAACAAAACTTTACCACTTGAAACTTAACAACACTGTGTACCGGAGCTAAGGAGGTCACCAGGCTGCTGTGATGACTCCTTCCTTTATGTCAGGTTAAGTGCACATTAGACGGATTCAAACAAGGTTCCCTGGCTGCCTGTCTTTCCCATTGACAGGGACTATTGTGCTCTCTGAATTGTTTTGTTGGAACTGAAGTCTACTACCTCTCTGGCATGAAGGAGAGGTATTTGTTTGCTGGTGGTGGAAATAAGATGAGCCTGGGTAATGTCCCATGACCTCATTGTAAGTTGGTGGTGGACCTTCCATTCTGCAATTGCTACTAGAGTTGGTTGCACTAATACCCGAGTTGCTGCTTGGCGGGCAAGGGCCCCCATTGTACATAGAAATATCTATTAAATCACTGTCAAAAATGGTTCTGTTTGGTGGTGCTCTGACAGATTCTCGATTAAGTTCCATCTGTTGTTCTGGGTCCCGCAACTGCAAAGTGCATGGCCCTTGGTATGGCGGTGGCTCCTCTCCATCAGATAGGGAGATTGTGGGAGGAAGGTCAATTTCATGTTGTATGTAAGGGTATGTTGGCTGGAAGCGGCTGAAATGATCTCTCTGCATAAAGGAAGGAGCAGTGAATCTGTCCCTGGACCTTGGCGCATACATGATCTAGAAATAAAGAAAATAAATGTGGAATAAATTAGTTGTAAGGATGTCATATCTAGACCATCATTTTAATTTAAAGCTGTAAAGTCATTAGAATTTTCTCAGAACAAGCTCTAATTAGTCATCACATGTCTCTGCCACCTTTAAAACCTTTACGACTAGTGACATCAGGTACAGAAATATGGTGGAAACTTTTCCATGATGGACACTTTCAAAATGAAGTGAAATGTCACAATTTTCTAGCAATTCTGTTATTATTATTAATATTATTATTAAAAAATTATAGTACATACTGTAATATATATATATACTAGTCCTAAAGCCTGTGTACACGGGCCATTTTTTGCAGTACAGCGGTCCCACCACTTGCTCTCTCTCTATCCCCCCTCTCTTTCTCCCCTCTCTTTATCCCCTCTCTTTTGCTCTCTCTCTCTCCCCTCTCTTTTACTCTCTCTCTCTCCCCCCTCTATTTTGCTCTCTCCCCCCTCTCTTTTGCTCTCTCTTCCCCCTCTCTTTTGCTCTCTCTCTCCCCACTCTCTTTTGCTCTCTCTCTCCCCCCTCTCTTTTGCTCTCTCTCTCCCCCTCTCTTTTGCTTTCTCTCTCCCCCCTCTCTTTTGCTCTCTCTCCCCCTCTTTTGCTTTCTCTCTCCCTCTCTTTTGCTCTCTCTCTCCCCCTCTTTTGCTGTCTCTGTCCCTCTCTTTTGCTCTCTCTCTTCCCCCCTCTCGTTTGTTCTCTCTCCTCTAGTTTGACCTCTCTCTCCTCTCATTTGCTCTCTCTCTCCTCTCAATTGCTGTCTCTCTTCCTCTCTTTTGCTCTCTCTCCCCCTCTCTTTTGCGCTCTCTCCCTCCCTCTCTTTTGTGCTCTCCCCCCCTCTCTTTTGCGCTCTCTCCCCCCTCTCTTTTGCGCTCTCTCCCCCTCTCTTTTGCGCTCTCTTCCCCTCTTTTGCGCTCTCTCCCCCCTCTCTTTTGTGCTCTCTCCCCCCTCTCTTTTGTGCACTCTCCCCCCTCTCTTTTGTGCACTCTCCCCCCTCTCTTTTGTGCTCTCTCCCCCCTCTATTTTGCTGTCTCTCTGCCCCCTCTCTTTTGCTGTCTCTCTCCCCCCTCTCTTTGCTGTCTCTCTCTCCCTCTCTCTATCCCCCCTCTTCTGCTCTCTCTATCCACCCTCTTCTGCTCTCTCTATCCCCCCTCTTTAGAGCTCTCTTGTGTCTCTCTGCAGCCGCCCCGTCATCTAGCCCCGCCCGCGTCACGCTCGGCCCCGCCCACATCACATCCGTCTAGTCACGCCCATCCTGCACCCGTCGGCCACGCCCACGTCGCAGCCACTCGGCCACGACCACGTTGCATCTGCCCGGCCATGCCCACTCCGCATCCGCCCAGCCACGCCCATTCCACCACACAACGCCAGGGAGGTCAGTTGGAAGGCCAGGTGTGTTTGTCCTTGCACAGTCTCTACTACGTATGACAGCTTCAGACAAACACACTTGGCCTTTTATTATATAGGATATATATATATATATATATATATATATTCTATGGATTATTTAGAATTTTTACAGTATGTATAATAATATTAAAAAAAAACAAAAAAAACAATATTGCACGCAACAGTTAGCGCACCACTTGTATGTGGTACAAATGGGTTAAATCATAACAATGTTTTTGATACTGCCACTCAAGCAGGGTAAAACCACTGGGTGGCAGGAGACTTTTTGCAACATATCAGTACCCTTGGTCTCAATTGTTAGAATAAAAAACAAAAACACCTGGAATTTTTTTTTAAATTATTTTCTATTTTGTTAACTTTATCATAATACAGAGTTTGATATTTGTATGATTATGTACACAAAATAATTCACATGGATCAGTAGTGAATATGCTCAGTAGGTCAATAAAATGAATGTGACATCGTCAGCATTATAGTCCTAATTTTATAGCACCACAGGAATGAAGCTTGCATTAGGTAGAGCCCAATTATCTAAAGCTCTCTGGGCTTGTGTGATTTTTAAAGAAATCTCGTCTGTACTATGAAGCCCCTGTCCCAATTCTCTAAAGACAGTTTTTACCTTGAAAGTAGTGTAAATAATAATAATAATATGTAATAAAAAATGTATTGTTTAATTGCATTAAAATGATGACAAAATTGTTCTACAAAAATCAAATTTAATGGAAAAATGTAAATTTGTATTGAAATTATGCAGTAAAACAATGTAATGTGCAATGTAGAAATCCTAATAAAACTACACTGCCCATGCAAAAACTGCTGTGAAATTCGTATTTATAATACATTTTAAATGTATTGTTTTGCTTATTGTGAAATGACTTTCCCTGCATCTGCTAGTGGGCTGAAATGGGACATTCCATGGGCGGAGCTAAAATTTGTCCTCCAGGTCTGGCGTATTCTCTAAACATTTCCCTCCTGCAGGTCTCGCTATTTTTCCCCTGTGGTGGAAATAAAAAAAGGTGGAAATACGCAAAACACTTTTTACCCTAACAGAATAAAACATGCATTTGAAAATAAAGGTGATTGTAAGATACTTTAGGAAGAAGTGTTTTTCCAGCCACCAGTTGAATTTTAAAAAAGACCTTTATTCATTTCATTTCTACAAATGGCGACAGAGAAACAGCAGCCAAAGACCCCCTAACGTAGAGATCAAAGATCGGAGGAGAGAGTCAAGGAAACGCCCGGCTCAGGATGACATCAGCGGTAGTGGTTCAGAATCGTCTGCCGGTTTTTTAACCGAGGATTCAGACGTAGATCACACCGCGCCGGGCGCAAGCATCGGAAGAGGCGCACGTCATTCGACGTCACAACCAGAGCGCCAGAGAGCCCGACGAACGGGAGGATACCAGCGGGGGCATTACCGCCATTGAGCGGAGTGGAGCCACACAACACATCAGAGAAAGAGGACGAAGAAAAAGAGCAAGATGAACTCGTAAGACAGCATAACAATGGTGGAGAAACGGGATCCGAAAATCGAAGACCTTTTACGTTACCCATGGATAAACAACAAATAGGACACAGCACTAACAGAACACAAGATGAAGCAGCAAATCTGGGTAAAGTAAATGTACTTAAACAGACTATGTATAGACTTTCAAAAGGTACAATTTACCAGAGAGATGATGGACAAAATAACGAAATGGACAATGTCACTAAAAATTCACAGTATTGTACATTTTTAAAAACTAGTAGTAGTAATAAGGGCACTAAAATGTTAAATTTCCCCTTGAATGTCAATAATGAAATAAGCACTGCAAACTATAGCACTTTGGAAAGTAATGAAATGAATATTGTAAACTATAGCACTTTGGGAAGTAATGAAGTAGATAACACATGCACTTTAGAATCAAATAAAGAAAGCACTTTAAATGTTGAACACCTAGACACTTTACAATCGGACACTATGATGATTTATGAGGACACTTACAAAAGAAACAGTGCCACAAACACATGCACTTTAGAAACAAATAGCACTTTAGTGAATCACACTAGCACTTTAAATAAAGAAAATATCACCAACTTGAGTTTAAAAGAAAGCAAATCAACAACAAACACCATACATAAAACTAATCACTACCAATCCAATGAAATACATACTAATTCTAATACCTTGATAAGCAAAATCACTGAATTGCATTGTAATACAGAAAACATAGAAGATGATTTAGTCCACAATATCTCCAATTATACCCTATCAGAAACAGAACACAACATACTGAATAAAGGTTTATCATACTGCCTACCTAACACACATGATGAATTCATCATAGAACAAGATTTAGAGAGATTTTTTAGGAAATTGAAACTTAAAGTTCATTTCTCTACACTAAAAGACATGACAGAGACACCAGTAATAAGCAAGAATGATGCTAAGAAAAAGGACATTAAGTTCAATGATCCTAAAACATTTGGTATTAAAGGTAAAAGTAAATTCAATCCACCAACACAACATAGTGTAGCTACATTTGCAAAATTAGTCCAAAAAGAAGTAAAAAATCTCTTAAAAAGAAACAAAAAGAAAGAACTAGTGCACATTGATAGGAAGCAACAAGATACCATTAACAAGTTAAAAAATAACAATGAAATCATAATAAAGGAAGCAGATAAGGGCGGAGCAGTGGTGCTATTAAATAAAACTGATTATGTGAAAGAGATACAGAGACAACTAAATGACACCACAATATATGAAGCCTTGATTAGAGATCCCACAATTCAAATAGGGAAAGAAATAGAACGTATCACCAATGCAGCAGTCAAAAATGGTATTATCACAAATGAATTCAAAGAATGTCTCATTGAAAAAAACCCAATAAGACCAGTCATATACATTTCACCAAAAATACACAAAGATAAATATCAACCACCAGGACGCCCAATAGTGGCAGGAGTTAATTCTATTTTTTCAAAAATTGCAATATTTTTAGACAAAGTATTACAGCCCCATCTATTAGACACTTCCTCATATTTGAAAGACACTAATGACTTTCTTGCTAAACTAAAAGACATTGGACAAATTGGAGATAAATGCATATTGTATACATTAGACGTCACTAGCTTATATACATCAATTAAACACACCAGTGGCATTGAAGCAGTAACTAATACATTGAAAACCAATAACAAATACAACGAAGATGAAATACAATTCCTTATAGATCTATTATCGGTCATATTATACCACAATTATTTTTTATTTCAAGACACTTTTTTTCTACAAAAGCAAGGCACTGCAATGGGCTCCAGTGTAGCCCCAACATATGCCAATATTTTTATGTCCCACATAGAAGAGAAATTCATATATTCACATCCATTATTTTTAAAATATGGCGCAGCATGGTGGAGATTTGTGGATGACATATTTGGCATATGGTGGGGAGACACTGGTAGCCTACTGCAATTTGTTCAACATCTTAATACATCAGTAGCTGGTCTCAAATTTACACTCAACATGGAAGAAACAGGAGTTGCATTCTTAGACACTTTTGTATATAAAGAACAAGGCTTCTTAAAAACTGACTTATATGTGAAACCCACAGACAAAAATAAAGTATTACAATATAACAGTTTCCATTCAAAAAAAACAATAGAAGCAATACCCCAAGGTCAATTTAAAAGAGTAAAAAGAATAGTGACTGACGAAAAGAGATGTGACATAAGACTAAATGAAATGGCAGATAAATTCAGAAGAAGAGGGTACCCAGAAGATCTAATTACAAAACAGTTGGAATACTTTAAAAATAAGGAAACTAATAACACTAAAAAAAACAAAGAAAACAGAATGATATTTGTTACCCAATACAACTCCCTAGGAACAAAAATATCACACATCATAAATAGACACTGGCATATATTGAGAGACTGTAATCCCCAAGTGGAGGACTTCAAAAATATTCCTATGGTAGCTTATAAAAAGACCAAAAATTTGAGAGATGAACTAGTAAGAGCAGATATAGGTAGCAATAGGAAGTCTTTACAAACAACATTGGGGTCTGATAATAAAGGGTGTTATCCCTGCCTTCATTGCAGTCACTGCAGTTCAATAATTAAAGGGAAAGATTTTCTTCACCCCATTAAGGGAACCAAATACCCTATAAAGAAATATCTAACATGTAGAAGCACATATGCTATTTATCTCATCAAATGTCCATGTGCCAGGATTTATATAGGAGAAACGAGCAGGGAGGTAAGAACAAGAATCACTGAACACAAATCCAACATTAGAAACAAAAATATGGAGGCTCCTGTTTCCTGTCACTTCCTCTCCATGGGTCACAACATCAGTCAACTTAGATTTCAAGTTATTGAACAAGTTGACAGACCCAGGAGGGGAGGTGACAGAGACCAGATGCTCAAAAGAAGGGAGATGTTTTGGATAAATAGATTAAACACAATGATACCTGAAGGCTTAAACAAAGATTTTGAATGGTCATTATTTTTTTGACTATGATAGCATATACCTGTAGTAGCAAATTTGATTCTGATATTATAATGTGTATAGGTTTTAATTTTAATTATATGTATATAAATTTGGTTTTAAATTTTCATGTGACAAACATACATAAACAATGAAGATACTAACTCAAAACATAAGAATTTATAGTAAATTTCTTTAGAGAATTTGTCACATGCAATTTTAAATTTTAACCACAAGATGGCACTATTGTGCAATCTAATAGAAATTGGACAGGTATAAAAGACACACCTGTATACTATTCAGTAGACATGATTAAGAACCTGGCATAGGTTTGAAACGTTGTTGATATGATGGACCCTGGAAGAAATGAATAAAGGTCTTTTTTAAAATTCAACTGGTGGCTGGAAAAACACTTCTTCTTGGATATACATTGGGGTCTGGCTAACCCTTTTCCCGTGCCCCACAAGGAAAATAGGTGCTGTCTTTCACTATCATATTCACTGTAAGATACTTTACTCTGAAAAGTGAGTAATTTGATGTGAATTAGCTGCAATGTATAATTTTCCACGTACACCTCCTGCTCCCAAATAACTTTGCTTTGACTAGCAAAGTGTCCCTAGCCAGCAAGCTCCATTGATTTCTATGGGAGGCATCTCGCCACTTCCCATTTCTAGATAATATCCTGAGGGCTGTCTCTGCAAGTAGCAACGTAGTTTTTTATGTCTTGCCCAGAGAAGTTGATCATTGGGCCCTTTGGGACTGACTGAAGAAACCAGTATATGCTATAAGGTACAGGGGGAAAACTCTTCTATGATTCTGATCTACATTTTCCACGAGCAGATATGGTAATGCAAATTACTTTTTCTAAATGTACCAACAAAACACTAAAGTGCAAGTCAATATTACATGTCAGAAGTATCGTACCTCTGAAGCACCTTGACGTGACACTAAGTTCTCTGATGGCCACAAACACCCTTCCTAGGAAAAAGAGGGACACATTAGAACAATTAGGTTTATTGTAAGATATTCACATCACTGTTAGAGATCTGTAAATATAAAAAAATCTAAGAAACAAAGATTAGTAAAATATTACATTTTTCACAATGCTTAAGTCTTTTAAAGGGACATTTACCCAATTTTTTTATTATTCACACAGAGTATATAAATAAAAAAAGCTTCCAATTTACTTCTATTGATCCAAAACAAAAAATCAAAGAATATACTGTGTACAAGCCAAAGTGTATGAAATGTCCCAGACTACTGTTTCCTTAACTATGAACTTTAGAACAAGTCCCGTATAAGACTCATAGCTGCAAATCGAGAGTGCTCTTGGGGGGTCTTGGAAGTTTTTACAATTATAACAATATTACTCGGCTTGTGACGTATCACCTTAATTTTATACATATTGTACAATGTTTGTTTTTAATAAAAAGTAACTTTTGGAAATATGTATGCTTGCTGAGCAACATTACTGAGGTTATTTGAATCACCTGTAACACATGCTGCCAATACCGAAAGCTGGGTTTACAGCTCAGAAGAACATGAGTAATATTATGTAAATTGAAAGAAAATGTATTTACTATATTTCTTCTCTTGCATATGCTGACCAGCGGAGACCAGAAAATTGTTGCGGTTAAAGGGACAGTCTAGTCAAAATGAAACTTTCATGATTCAGATAGGGCATGCAATTTTAAACAACTTTCCAATTTACTTTTATCATCAAATTTGCTGTGTTCTATTGGTATTCTTTGTTGAAAGCTAAACCTAGGTAGGCTGCTCATATGTTCATTTCTAAGCCATTGAAGGCCACCTCTTATTATGACAGTTGTTTTAAAGCTAGACAGTGCTAGTTCATGTTTGTCATATAGCTAACATTGTGCTCACGCCTGTGGAGTTACATACGAGTCAGCACTGATTGGTTAAAATGCAATTCTATCAAAAGAACTGAGATAAGGCGACAGTCTGCAGAGGCTTTGATACAAGGTAATCACAGAGGTAAAAAGTATATTAATATAACTGTTTTGGTTCTGAATAACTGGGGAATGGGTAATAAAGAGATTATCTTTTTAAACAATACAAATTCTGGAGTAGACTGTCCCTCTTGCTTTCAGGAAACTGTAGTCTGGGACATTTCTTATACTTTGGCTTGTGCACAAGCATACATTTAGTTTTTTTGTTTTGTATCATTTTTACAATTAACACGCTGTTTGACATCACTTTATTTTTTGTTGTTCCAATGCACTTCTGTTATCAAATTGATTTTGTTCTCATGGTAGTCTTTGCTGTACTTTTTGTTTTGTATAAGTTTTACAATTAACACACTGTATTTTGTTGTTGTTCCAATTCACTTCTATTACCAAATTGATTTTGTTCTTGTGGTATTCTTTGTTGAAGGAAATACCTAGCTAGGTTGCATGCACGTGTCTGGAGAACTATATGTCAGCAGTTCTGCTAGAATGATTTGCACAATGTATAAAACTGATAAAAGCATTCTTGCAAAACTGCTGCCATAAAGTGCTCCAGATATGTGCATTCTCCTGAGCCTTCCTACCTGCTTTTCAAAAAAGGATACCAAAAGAACGAAGTAAACATGATCATAGAAGTAAAGTAGACTACTGTACACTCTACCTGGAGTGTTTAAAGTAAAATTTGGATTTTCGTGTACCTCTACTGCACTCACATTTTGATCCCACAAAGTTTTAAAACGTTTTAACAAATGCCATTTAATGTATCCAGCACCTGCAATTGGCACAAACAGCCAGCAGAGGGCACCAAGGCCATGCAGATTTACACAAAGCGACAATAATGTAACCTTCCAGGCTGTTAAGATTGTTCACATCTTATCGCATAAACTTATCACATAATGATAAATTCATCCTTATTTCCTGGAGACTGCTTGTTTACAGCATAGTTGTAAGAAACGTATACAAAGTAACATAAGAGGAACAAGTTTAATTCATAAGAACCAGCAGCATAAGGATAGTACACGTTAACATTAAATACAAGCAGCAAGTCATGTTAAGCAATGTGCACTACAAATATCACTTTGCTACAGAAATCACAATGCTATAATTATCTTCATGTGTACAACAGTGTGCTTCCATCCCTTGATAACATTGTATAAAGAGAAATTAGAGTAGACTAATCACAGTAAAGATCAGCAGCCAAAAAATGTCATAAATTGCCAAATGTATTTCATTTAATCTAGAGTTTGCAGTCGCTTTCTACATACAGACAAGACAAATGAGAGGTGAACACAACCCTGTATACTGCATGACAGCAAATTAATTTCAGAGTCATCTGACATCTCCGCCCTGATTGACTTTATTCTGAAGCTGACCTGGATTCACGATTGAACAAGGTGCTCCCCCTTTTCCCTGGATAACTGACTTTGATAAAATTCTCTCTGAACTGACACATCTTTTGAGCAGAGATATTGTCAGGAAACTGCAGCTCAGGACACACATTGTCTTTCCATAGCAAATTAATGAACAAGGTATACAACAATATGCATGTGCTAAATAAAATATTTCCATTGGCAAATCAACCATGAAATCATTTTTTTATTTTTTATTTATTTTATTGAGATTCAATAAACAAACAGTCTTACATTCATTTCAGTAAACAAAAGAGTGGGGGCACGCAGGTCCCCTATCCAATTGGCACAAAGGGGAAATGGATGGACACGCAGGTCCAATGTGGTCACTGTAAAAAAGCAATGATCTGTACATAATCCTTCCATCGTATCGGAAGGGAGATAAAAAACAGTAGGAATAAACCTAAGAGGATTGATACATTACATTCATGTTACAGTTATAGAGGGGGAATGAGGCCAGGGAGAGGAAAGGGGGTGTCTTGGGGTCTTATTCTAGTGATACATTTGATTTTGGAGGAAGTATGTTGAAATTAATTAGCAGGTAGACTAAAAGAGGTACTGGGAAGGAGAGGTCCTATAATTGGTTAGATACCAGGTTGGAGTCTTGTGTTACGACACTTGGAAACCAGAATGTATTTTATTTATCTTTCCAGTCCGCCCAGGTAAGGTCGAATAAGTCATATTTGTCAAGCAAGTGGCATATGTCTTTTTCCATGGTATATAGGTATGCCATTGTGTTTAAGACTTCAGGCCATTTCGGGGGGATTCCTTTTCCCAAGATCTAGCAATATTAGTTTTGACAGATGAAAAAAGGAATACAGTGGGGCAAAAAAGTATTTAGTCATGCAGATCTCCTCTAGAGCAGGGATGTTTTGGGGCTGTCGCTGGGCAACACAGACATTCAACTCCCTCCAAAGGTTTTCTATGGGGTTGAGATCTGGAGACTGGCTAGGCTACTCCAGGACGTTGAAATGCTTCTTATGAAGCCACTCCTTCGTTGCCCGGGCGGTGTGTTTGGGATTATTGTCATGCTGAAAGACCCAGCCACGTTTCATCTACAATGCCCTTGCTGATGGAAGGAGGTTTGCATGAATTTAGATCTATATAATAGTGTTAGTATTAACTAAAAGGATTATCTCAAATGGCTCAATATGTCAGATGATTAACTCAAAAGAGCCATTTGTGATAATCCTTTTAGTTAATACTAACACTATTATATAGATCTAAATTCATCACTGATCCACAATAACATTATTTCTCATATGTGGACATTATTTTGCATATTTGGACATTCTAAGTACATTTAGCTCACTATTTTTGTTATTTAAGTCATCGTCCTTATTTGAGTCATCTTACTATATTTTATCACATATTAACTCTCAGCTACCTTAGCGCAATCCCACATTTTCCCTTTTTATGTGTATCTGGGTGTATCTTTGAGGTTAGATCACCTATTTTGGGATTAATTTAAGATATTGAGTGTAGAATCTTCTAATCACACCCTCACTTACCTTGTCTTTTATACTGATAACAAGTTCAAACAGGTGCCATTAATACAGGTAATGAGTGGAGAACAGAGGAGCCTCTTAAAGAAGAAGATACAGGTCTTTGAGAGCCAGAAATCTTGCTTGTTTGTAGGCGGGGGCATGCAAGCCTACGTGCAAAAGAGCTATAGCGGGTGTTCTGGGTACTTGAATCTTTATTTTAGAGAAGGCTAAAAAGCACAAATTCCAAATTGGTTTAACATTTGGACATTCCCACCATATGTGGAGCAAGTCACCTGGAAGGCCACACTTTCGCCAACAGAGAGGGGAAGATTCTGGAAACATTCTGGCTAGCCTTGTAGGGACATAGTACGAGTGTGAAATGGCATTTGCAAACTATGGGGTTGGTGATTTTGAGTGTTCTTCGACAGTGGGTTGGGGTCCACATCAGGTCCCCCATTGAGAAATGTGCGTGAGCATTGATCCTTCATGATATTTTACAACAGATGGGGAAGCTAGGCCACCTAAGTGGATGGTGTATTGTAGGATTTTATGGGCAATTCTAGGGGGTTTGCCCTGCCAAATAAACGTAGAGAATTCACTTTGAAGTTGCAATAGAAAGTGTGTGGGAACCCTAAATGGGAGGCATCGAAAAAGATATGTGAGTCTTGGAAGGAGAGACATTTTTAGAGATGTAACTCGGCCCATCCAAGAGATGGATTTCTGATTCCATTTGTGTTTCTTAATTCCGCTAATAAGGGAAGGTAATTGTCTGATCAGCTGCAGTATGCTGTTAGGCAGCCTAACCCCCAAGTGTGTGACATATTCATGTGTCCAAGCAAAATTATATTTGTCTTTTAATTTGTGGATATAGTCTTGGGAATATCCCCACCAGTATACCTTGGTTTTAGTTGTGTTAAACATGTAGAAGGATAAATTACCAAATGTCTCAATAATTTCCATAAGTTTGGGGATGGTGTGTGCTGGGTCCGCTGAGAATATAGTAATATCGTCTGCAAATAGCGCGACTTTGTTGTGCCTTACTGAATATCTTAACTCCTTCTAACCTCTTCTCCTCCGGGGGATAGGGGGAAACCCTGCCTGGTGCCCTTAGAAAATGAGAATGGTAGTGATTGGAAACCCAAACTTTTCACTTTTGCTGTTGGTGTGGAATATAAAGCTTGGATGGCTAGCAGAATTTCTTTAGGGAATTTAAAAGCCCCTAAGGTTTCCCAGATGTAGATCCATCGGACTCAGTCAAATGCCTTCTCAGCATCTGAAGAGATAACTGAGAAGGGGTTGTTCATGCTTGTGGATTCACAAATATACACCTAGATTACGAGTTTTGCGTTATAAGTGAAATAGCAGCGTTGTGGCCCTTAACGCATCATTTTCCCTAACGCAGCCATTACAAGTCTTGTCGGTATAGGTGTACCGCAAGCCTTTTAGCCTGTAATGCAACGTCAGTACCGCACTCCTAAAAATGCAGTTTTTTAATGGGCTTCCCATAGCGCTGGTATTACGAGTTTTGCTTTCTGGCTAAAAAGCGAGCGTTACAGCCTAAAATGACAAGGTCCGTACCGCCATCTAAACCCAGTAGTTATAAGTTTTACACTACAAATCTGTAACATAAAACTCATAACTAAACTGCTACAAAGTACACTAAACACCCATAAACTACATCAACCCCTGAACCAAGGCCCTCCCGCATCACAAACACTATAATAAATTTATTAACCCCTATTCCGCCGCTAACTGACATCCTCACCACTATAATAAACTTATTAAACGCTAAACCGCCGCCATCCCGCAGTGTAAACACACCCTTGCATTCCTATTGGCTGAAAAATTTAAATCAGCCAATAGGAATTAGAGATGCTAAAATCCTATTGGCTGTTCAAATCAGCCAATAGGATTTAAGCAGCTCTAATTTTATTGGATGATGAATCAGCCAATAGAATGAGAGCTGCTAAAATCCTATTGGCTGTTCAAATCAGCCAATTAGAGCTGCTTAAATCCTATTGAACAGTGAGCTTAATATAGAGTACCCTTTAAGTGACACTTTCTTTTCCTAAAGTCTATGACAATACTTTCTTTCCCTAAAGACTCTGACAATACCCGCTTAGAAATATTTTGACAAGTCATAACCAGGGGACCTTGCAGATTATTATTGAGCTTCACACGAAGCTCTCATGTTTATTGTTTGATATTTTACTTGGAGTGCCCCTACAAATTTCAGCTTATGTCAGTAGATTGTATTATTCCCTGTTTAGCCCCATAGTTGAAATTATCAAATATCATATGTTTATCCTAAAACAAGTTAAGATAGGATTTATTTTACAGGCAACTTTGTATTTATTTTAACTAGGTAGCTATTAAATAGTTAATAACTATTTAATAACTATTCTACCTAGTTAAAATAAATACAAAGTTGCCTGTAAAATAAATATAAATCCTAAAATGGCTACAATGTAACTATTAGTTATATTGTAGCTAGCTTAGGGTTTATTTTACAGGTAAGTATTTAGTTTTAAATATGAATAATTTAGTTAATTATAGTAAATTTATTTAGATGTATTTAAATTATATTTAAGTTAGGGGGGTGTTAGGGTTAGACTTAGGTTTAGGGATTAATACATTTATTATAGTGGCGGCGACGTTGGTGGCGGAAGATTAGTGGTTAATAAATTTAATATAGTTGCAGCGACGTTGGGGGGGCAGATTAGGGGTTGATAAATAAAATCTAGGGTTCGGCGATGTTGGGGGCATCAGTTTAGGGGTTTCTAAGTATAATGTAGGTGGTGGCGGTGTCTAGAGCGACAGATTAGGGGTTAATAAATGTAGGTAGGTGTCGGCGATATTAGGGACGGCAGATTAGGTTAAGAGTTTTATGTTACGTCGTTAGCCCATAAAACTCTTAACTACTGACTTTTAAATGCGGTAGGAGTGTGGACAGGAGAGGCTGTACCGCTCACTTTTTCCAGCAATTGTAATACCGGTGTTAGGAAAATCCTATTCAAAAGATATGATACGCCATTGACGTAAAGGGATTTGCGGTATGCGAAAATCGCGGAAAAAAAGTGAGCGGTACACCTGTACCTGCCAGACTCGTAATACCAGCGGGCGTTAAAAAGCAGCGTTGGGACCCCTCAACGCTGCTTTTTAAGGCTAACGCAAGACTCGTAAGCTAGGCGATAGTGTCAGCTTTGTTAGTTTTGTGGTAAAAGATTTGTTTGAGTTTAGCTAGATTTTGTTGTGATTTACACAATTCAAGTTGACTAATATGGGTTTGAATGGCAGTGATTTGTGTAGTTGTGTGCTCTGAAATGTTAGAGCGATTGGAGGTCTCTAGAGCTCTAAGCTTACTGTGTGCATGTGCTAGGGTAAGTCCAGCTAGCTTTTTCAGGTGGGCCTGTTTGTGGATGATGTATCCTCTTATAACCACTTTAATTGCACCACACAGCGTATCATCTCTAGTTTGCGCATTATTGTTTTGTTGGATGAGCTCAATTATATCTTTTCTTAATTCTTCCCTAAAAGGGAAGTCCGACAAAATGTTGTGGGGTAAACTCCAGGAAGTCTTAAGTTTGGGGCTGTCAATGGATTGCAGGTCAGCTGAGACCTGTTCATGATCTGAGCAGGGGCAGATAGAGATGTGAGTGCGTTTAACTAAGTCTAGTGTTTCAGCTAGGCAGAATATATGAGCTAATCTAGAGTAAGTTTTGTGCGAGTGGGAGTATTGGGTACAGTCCCTATCATTTGGGTGGAGTGATCTCCAAATGTCGTAGTATCCAAACTGGGACATAGTGGTTTTAAATTTAGCAGATAAGGGTTCGGATTGGGGGTTCTTTTTAGTTGGGGTCGCTGATTTCCTGTCAACTTTACTATCCCATGTCATGTTGAAGTCACCTGCTAAGATAACTCTACCTTTTCTGTACTGTTCCACAGCCTGTAGAACTTTCTGTGGGGGGTATCTGACTAGTAGATATACAAAAAATGAACCCATCATCAGTCTGTATAGAGGTGCACGTACCAAGGTCCTGCCATTGACCTCAAGATAACGTCAAATTCACAAAAGGAACAGCACCATCCAATAAGTATAGTAAAATTCTTCTTTATTGGGACATAACCAAACAACACAGCAACACGATGTTTCGGTCAGATGACCTTAATCATGTGATCACATGATTAAGGTCATCTGACCGAAACGTCGTGTTGCTGTGTTGTTTGGTTATGTCCCAATAAAGAAGAATTTTACTATACTTATTGGATGGTGTTGTTCCTTTTGTGAATTTGGGGGTATCTGACTGCCAGTGGGTTTCCTGGAAAAACACTTTGTCCGGGCAATGAAATTTGAGAGAGCAAGTTAGCAGGCTACGGGGAATTGAGGCCTCTGGTGTTGTGGGTCATAAATCTGAGCGAATCCATTTATAATTAGGTAAACCCAAGGATGGGAAAAACAATGTTATGATGGGTATGGACATCTTATATTAGTAGCGTGAATAGTCAAGACGGAAGGGCGGGGGAGGTAGGGTAGGGGAGAGTGGTCTAGGTCGTGAACTGAAGTAATATATCTATAGGGTGAGGTGGAAATAGTCCACCTAGGTGGAATCCTGGCGAGGGCTTCCTTATGTGGGAGGGGGGAGTGTGACAGTTAGAGTGGGTAAGAGCTGGTAACACCAGCCCTGCTCCTAGATACAAACAAAGCAATATATAGAAGCAACTTTATCAACTAAACGTATATGACAGAACAACATTTTCTGAACACCACCAATTGTGTCTTGTGGATCACAGAAGCATCCATGACCCTCCATTGGGGTGGCCTAATCCCATACCTGGATCTGTGCAAACCATGCTCCAAAACCAAGCATGTCGGAAATCAACACCAATTGTGTCTTATGGATCACAGAGGCATCCGTGATCCTCCATTGGGGTGGCCTGACCTCATACATGGATCTATGCCAATCCTGCTCCAAAACCAAGAAAACAATATAAACAGACAACCATATCAACTAAACTTACATAGTATAACAACAGTTTGTTGGTAAGAACCAAATGTGTCAAGTGTGTCACAAAGGCCACAAAGGCGTCAGTGACATCTCATTAAGGTGGGCTGACCCAATGGAGGAGATGTCATAAACTAACCATTAAGAGTCTGAGTTCTGAGCGGTATGGTGTGAGGTTGTGAAGATTCCTGATTCTGTAGGGTCTTTTGCCTCTTTGTCCTTTGATCCTTAACAGACCATTCGTGTGCAGATGCATGTAATTTTGGCTGTGATGTGGATTAAGCCTGTGGCACTTCGCTTTGGAGGCCCCACTGTATGAGAAGGGAGTTGCCTTGGGGCAAGGTAGATACTATGTGTGTATGGTTATCCCTTGTAATTATTAGTTTAGTGGGGAAGCCCCATCTATATTTTATGTTTGCTCTGCGTAACACTGAGGTGACTGGCTGGAACTGCCTGTGCTGCTGAAGGGTGTGTGCCGACAGGTCGGGCAGTAGCTGGATCTCCTTAAACTTTTCTGAAAGTTTCGGTTTTCTGAAGGCAGCCTGCATCAGTTTGTCCTTAAAACACGAAGCTATGGAAGCAGACAATTACGTCTCTTGGTTTGTCTTGTGAGACTATTCTTGGGCGTATCGCTCTATGGGCTTTCTCCATGGTGGGCGTCATATCCTCAATAGGGCCCAGGAGTTCACTAAATAGTTCCCTCAAGTATCCTTGGAGGTCTGGTGGTTGTACATCTTAGTACATCTTTTGGGACCTCTCAAAACCGAACATTGTTTCTGCTGGCCCTGTCCGCGACATCTGCTAACTTAAATTCAAGTTGTATTAGTTGGTCAGCCAGGGATTCCGAAAATTATAAGAGATTTGTTTGGTCCGTGGCTATGTTGTTTTATTTCCTTTTTAGAGTGTCTACTCTCTCACCTATTTCAGAGATATCTTTTCTTAGCTCAGCTGCGCTTCTCTGTATCTGTTGTGTAATAGAGCGTGTCTGCAGGGCAAGCATTTTTTTCAGTGTTATTTCAGTGATTAAATGCTGAGATTGAGTAGAGAGACGTAAGCTAGAGTGGGAGCCTTCTCCTAGTGATTCTGAGTCACTAAGGCCTTCATTAGACCCCTCCTCAAGGTCTTGAGATGGTTGAATGAAATGTTTTTAATGATCGTTGGGGTCTTCAAGTTCTTTCTGTAAGGCATTTTCTGTTGATGTTCACAGGTGGGATAAGTTCAGGCTCTTTAGTTATGGTCAAAAAGGTAGTGTCAGGATATCTTTAGTTGACAGGAGAGAGATTATCTATCTAGTCAGAGTACCATAAAAGTTGGAGCAGGGCTGTGTGGTATCTCCTCTGCACTACCCCTCCACCCAGAGGCAGAACTTTTCTTCACTTTCTGCGATGAGATTTTTTTTGAGAAGATTTTTCTGCAGGTCATTTTCAAATAAAATTCAATTTTAAATTAGGCAGTTACACTAAAGCACCAGCTCAAGTGCAATGTGTTGATTAACTGGAGAGTAAAGCTAAGTTTTTAAAATCTCTCAAATACATTTTTTTAACTTTTCTTTTAATCTAACTTCACAAGGTAGAAATGTAGTAATAAAAAAGGTACATTCAGAAGTCGCAGCTTGTAGGTCAGGAAAGGCTAAGGGGGAGGGTTGAAAGATTCCCTGAGAGCCAGTCAACAATAAATGTACTGCTGCTTTGCAGTGCTGCGCCATAATTTGACTGTTCTCTTCAAACAGCACTTTGCTCTGGACGCACTGTTAAGGAAAACTAACAGTGCAGAAAGAGAAAAGCTCTGTTTGAAGTGAACAGTCTAATGTGGAGCAGTGCCGTAAAGTGAAAGTGCTAAGAGTTCCTACATGTGTCCTATTCTTTCTGCAGACATGCTGCATTTTCTGCGATGACATCTCAGATCACTGCATGTTCTGTCTTGGGGCCCCTCCATACCGGCTAAGAGGTTGGGCTAAAGGTCTGCCTCAAGGGACCAATCAGGGCTAACAATGACTTGTGGGGGGGGGGGGGGGGTTAGGAGTTTCCGAGTTTAGTTCTGGTGTATCTAGAAGGCTTTAAGTATGAAATAAATTTGTCAGCCAGATTGTAGGCTATTGCCGAGTGTGAGAAACACAATATGCTAATCTTGGTATTGACGAGAGGGCAGGCACCAAGGAGACACCACAGAGCGGGATCAGGGGCACACCAGATAATACAGTAATGTGAAGCATTTGTGTAGGCTCTATTTGTTGGCTCGTCCCCCGGGAGACAAGAATACCTCTGACCCAGAAGAAGGGTATAGCTAGAGATAACAGGTCTGCGTGGCTTAACCAGTCAAGCCTGGAACAGTGGAAGTGGAGGGGGAACCAAGAACAAAGCAACTATTGCAAATACTTTGTTATATCAATATACCCAGATGACACAATACTATGACAACATTATATAGGTACAATTAATATGCAAATGTGAAACAGCAGGATTATAGAAAACTTGACATCAGCAAGGAAGAGCACCTCAGGGAAAAAGGGTTACGACCAAAAGGAAGGGAAATTGGAGAGGGGAAGTGACCCTCCTAGACAGGCTAGGTGGGAAAGGAGGAGGTGAGAGAGGGTTATACAATAGAGGGGTAGAGCTGAGTTGCAGCTCAACATGGAGCAAACTGGTGCTGCAAGAGTCATTGTAGTGGGGGGGGGCGCTCAACAAATAGTTATTTAGGTATATAAGTAGTTTTAGGAGAGTTTCAGTTCAACCAAGGTTACAGGGTGTGACTTACAGGGATGTAACTGGAAGGATCTCACCCAGTTCTGTTGAAATGTTTGATCTTGGCAGCTCCCAATTATTAATAGGGGTAGGTCCCCTGTCTACTAGAATGACAACTTCAAATAATGGGCCTTGGGAAAGTTCCAAACTTCACACCCTCTAGAGTTGTGTCACCCCAGATGTACTTTGCAGTGTGTGAAGGATAACTGAAGGAATGAGAGTAATCACTGATGCTTATATGGGCCTGAGAGGCAGTGTGAGAGGGGTTAATAAAACTGGATAACCCTGAAGTGGGGAGTATAAATAATGAAGGTTTAGATCTCACCCAAACTGTCCTAATGTCAGATTAGTTGTGTGTAGCACTGTAGACTCCCACGGCCGAAGTAGGCTCAGCTGAGATGCAGAGACGTGGTGAATTCCCATGCAAAAAGTCCAGACTGTATACCGGTGCCGTGTGGCCCTCCTATGGGTGCTGTGACCTGGGAGCTGTGAGTCTAGGAGCTAGAGAGCAAAGATGGGGCCTTTTCATGCCCTTCTCCACCCTCCTCCAATCTTCCTTGCTTCTGCAAGTCCACCATAGGACGGCCAGGTTAGGCCCAGCCGCTGGAACAATCTTCTCGCATTGGTATCTCTATAATCTGTCACTGGTAGGTGAGATAGGCAGTGCAGCTTCGTGCATCTGGAGGTTTAATGGCGCGTGGTGTAATAGGCCAGCAAACACTAGGCCTCCTCGGCAACTCCTACAATCAGCCTTCCTCCCAAGTCCTCAGCTCCGGAGCGGAGCCCCAACCCTCCAAAGCGAGGTGTAGATGGCGGTAAGGGGAAAGATCTCAGTTCAGAGAGGCTGTAATGGCGTGTTGCTGTAGCCCTGGCGTGTCACGCTCACAAAGTCTCCTTTCAGTCAGACTAAGCGATTCAGGATTACCACTCCTCAGGCTTGACACGTACAATCTTCTATGTCAGTAAAGTCCGCAGAAACTGCTAAATTTGGGGGATAAACCATGATTTTAGATAATTAGAGCAGTATATGCACAGAGCTCTTGTCAAGTGTGGTCACACTGTTCAGTGGTTAACTCCGACCCCCATGAAATAATTTTTAATCTCCATTTACCGCTTTGTAATTTAACTATGGATATGTGAAATGCATTCTCTTCAGAGTAATTTCCACAGTTTATTAAACACAAAACTTAATGAGAAAGGTTTTAAAAGGCTCCGTTCCCTACCATCTGAAGACAAAAAAGTACTAAGGTGCCAAGATTATGGATTTCAAATAAAAATAAAAAAGGAAAAAAAAAATAACAGACAGAGTACAACAGAACTGATATTAGGGTAAGAGCTAATATTACGACCAGGTTCCCAGGCACTTTGAGCACTATACAGCTCTCCATAGACACATTTTAACTTACTTTTATTATCTGCTTGACTAACCTTTCTTGTTTGTTAAAATAAAAGTAAATTTAAGTTTATTGTTTAAACTTTATGGTGCCAGGCATGTAATTCCCAGATGCTTGGAAAATGGTGCACAAAACCAATGAAAGTTAGGTGGTGCAATAAAACAGTTTATTACCACAGGACATAATCAGCTATTTTATTTTGATTTAAAAAAAGAAAAATCACACCAAGACCACTACTCTGCATTATATTTGTATATTTGATGGATTCTATATATCAAATAATCTGATAATCAAATACATTATTACTAAAACATTTGTATTAATTTTGATATTTGTACAATATTCTCTATAATTTTGTTATTCTTCCTCTGGGCTCTGCCATGTAAAACCCCCAGTACTGGCCAAAAATCTTTCGGCTAGATTACGAGTTTTGCGTTAGGCTTAAAAAGCAGCGTTAGCCGGTCCTAACGCTGCTTTTTAACGCCCTCTGGTATTACGAGTCTTGCAGGTACAGGTGTACCGCTCATTTTTTTTGCGAGACTTGGAAATACTGCAAATCCACTTACGTAAATTGCGTATCCTCTTTTTTCAATAGGACTTGCATAGCGCCGGTATTACGAGTATGCCATACAGTGAGCGGTAGACCCTCTCCTGTCAAGACTGGTACCGCATTTTAAAGTCAGTAGTTAAGAGTTTTACACTACAACGCCGTAGCATAAAACTCTTAACTAAAGTGCTAAAAAGTACACTAACACCCATAAACTACCTATTAACCCCTAAACCGAGGCCCTCCCACATTGCAAACACTAAAAGAAAAATGTTAACCCCTGATCTGCTGAACCTGATATCGCCGCCACTATAATAAATATATTAACCCCTAAACTGCCGCACTCCTGCCTCGCAAACACTAGGTAAATATTATTAACCCCTAATTTGCCGTCCCTAACATCGCCGCCACCTACCTACATTTATTAACCACTAATCTGCCGCCCCCAACGTCGCCGCCACTATATTAAAGTTATTAACCCCTAAATCTAAGTCTAACCCTAACCCCCCATAACTTAAATATAATTAAAAGAAATCGAAATAAATATTCCTATCATTAACTAAATTATTCCTATTTAAAACTAAATACTTACCTGTAAAATAAACCCTATGCTAGCTACAATATAACTAATAGTTACATTGTAGCTAGCTTAGGATTTATTTTTATTTTACAGACATGTTTGTATTTATTTTAACTAGGTAGAATAGTTACTAAATAGTTATTAACTATTTAATAACTACCTAGCTAAAATAAATACAAAAGTACCTGTAAAATAAAACCTAACCTAAGTTACAATTACACCTAACACTACACTATAATTAAATAAATTAACTAAATTAAATAAATTTAATACAATTACCTAAATTAAATTATCTAAAGTACAAAAACAAACACTAAATTACAGAAAATAATAAACAAATTACAGAAATTTAAACTAATTACACCTAATCTAATAGCCCTATTAAAATAAAAATAAAAACTAGCCTAAACTAAACTACCAATAGCCCTTAAAAGGGCCTTTTACGGGGCATTGCCCCAAAGTAATCAGCTCTTTTACCTGTAAAAAAAAAAATACAAACAAACCCCCCAACAGTAAAACCCATCACCCACACAACCAATCCCACAAATAAAATACTAGCTAAAAAAACCTAAGCTCCCCATTGCCCTGAAAAGGGCATTTGGATGGGCATTGCCTTTAAAAGGGCAGTTAGCTCTTTTGCAAGCCCAAACCCCTAATCTAAAAAATAAACCCACCCAATACACCCTTAAAAAAACCTAACACTAACCCCCTGAAGATCGACTTACCGGGAGACGTCTTCATCCAAGCCAGCGAAGTGGTCCTCCAGACAGGCAGAAGTCTTCATCCAAGCCGGGCAGAAGTGGTCCTCCAGATGGGCAGAAGTCTTCATCTAGATGGCATCTTCTATCTTCAGCCATCCGGCGCGGAGCGGCTCCATCTTCAATACATCCGGCGTGGAGCATCCTCTTCTTCCGACGACTAAAACAGAATGAAGGTACCTTTAAGTGACGTCATCCAAGATGGCGTCCCTTAGATTCCAATTGGCTGATAGAATTCTATCAGCCAATCAGAATTAAGGTTGAAAAAATCCTATTGGCTGATGCAATCAGCCAACAGGATTGAAGTTCAATCCTATGGGCTGATCCAATCAGCCCATAGGATTGAGCTTGCATTCTATTGGCTGATTGAATAAATGTAGGTAGGTGGTGGCGATGTTAGGGCCGGCAGATAAGGGGTTAATAATATTTAACTAATGTTTGCGAGGCGGGAGTGCGGAGGTTTAGGGGTTAATAAGTGTAGGTAGGTGGTGGCGACATTGGGGGCGGCAGATTAGGAGTTAATAAATAGTATGTAGGTGTCGGCGATGTTGGGGCAGCAGATTAGGGGTTAATACATATAATGTAGGTGTTGGCTGTGTCCGGAGCGGAAGATTAGGGGTTAATAATTATAATGTAGGTGTCGGCGATGTTTGGGGTGGCAGATTAGGGGTTAGTAAGTGTAAGATTAGGGGTGTTTAGACTCGGGGTTCATGTTAGGGTGTTAGGTGTAAACATAAAATGTATTTCCCCATAGGAATCAATGGGGCTGCGTTACTGAGTTTTACGCTGACTTTTTTTCAGCCGGCTCTCCCCGTTGATTCATATGGGGAAATTGTGCACGAGCACGTACGACCAGCTCACCGCTGACCTAAGCAGCGCTGGTATTGGAGTGCGGTAAGGAGCAAAATTTTGCTCAAGGCTCACTTCGTCTTTTAAGGACAGGTTTGTAAAAACTCGTAATACCAGTGCTGCATGTAAGTGAGCGTTGAGTGAAAACTGCTCGTTAGCACCGCATAGCCTCTAACGCAAAACTCGTAATCTGGGCCTTTATTTTTTTATTCCCAACTCTTCAAGCAAATAAGATGTGGAGCTAGATTGGACATTTAGAGGGGCGGGGGGGGGTGTTACACATATTTGTTACCCCCAAGTCAACTAGGTGTCAATGAGTTCCCAATGGACGATGAACACCCTCGGGAATCTAACAATTTACAGGGGAGGGGGGTGCAACACATCTCATCTTAAAGGGATATGAAAATCAAAATGAAAGTTTCATGATTCTGAGAGAGCATACTGAAATAAACTCAGAAACATGCACGTATGTTGAGCACTATATCGAAACCATGTTTGGAAATGTGTATGCACATGCTCATAAGCATACCTAGGTATGCTCTTGTGATAAAGAACTAATAATATGTTTCAATAAATGATTTCAAGAGATGCTTGATAATACAAGAAAATGTGTTTTGTTTTATTTTGCCCTCTATGTAAATAATAACCTTGGTGTCCTTTTAAATGGCTATGAAAGTCATGACTACCATTTCTAGAATTTGACTTCTGGCTCCTGGGTTATTTTACATATATCTCTATACAATGCCACTTGTCTGGTTCCTACGTTTTAAATATATGAGCCAACCTGAGCTTTAAGCCTTAAATCGTACGCTGTTCAGTCACTGAGGTCATTTTCCACCTTCTATTTCAGCCTTTGAATAAGTGTTATATTTGTGCCTTCAGCTACATATGAGCAATAAGTGAATTGTCCTTTTCCATGACATACTGAAATTGCAATATCCTTGTGTTCTTTTGCTTACTGCTGTTTCCAGTTTAATCTATTTTAAACCAATGCTCCCAGAACTGTTGCTATAGCCATCTCACGCAATGAATCATACAATTACTGATTCATCGTGAACCTTTCCATGACTCAGTTTGTGTTTCAACTGTTATTTTTACGTTCCCCTTCATGCACTGTGTTTCATTTCCAAAAACAATCTTATTATTCCACCTACAGCTTCCCTTAAGTGAACAGACCCATTTTATATGTAGTATGACTGTTATACTGTCATAGACCCATTTTATATGTAGTATGACTGTTATACTGTCATAGACCCATTTTATATGTAGTATGACTGTTATACTGTCATAGACCCATTTTATATGTAGTATGACTGTTATACTGTCATAGACCCATTTTATATGTAGTATGACTGTTATACTGTCATAGACCCATTTTATATGTAGTATGACTGTTATACTGTCATAGACAAATTTTATATGTAGTATGACTGTTATGCTGTCATAGACCCATTTTATATGTAGTATGACTGTTATACTGTCATAGACCCATTTTATATGTAGTATGACTGTTTTATTGTCATAGACCCATTTTATATGTAGTATGACTGTTATACTGTCATAGACCCATTTTATATGTAGTATGACTGTTTTACTGTCATAGACCCATTTTATATGTAGTATGACTGTTTTATTGTCATAGACCCATTTTATATGTAGTATGACTGTTATACTGTCATAGACCCATTTTATATGTAGTATGACTGTTATACTGTCATAGACCCATTTTATATGTAGTATGACTGTTATACTGTCATAGACCCATTTTATATGTAGCATGACTGTTATACTGTCATAGACCCATTTTATATGTAGCATGACTGTTATACTGTCATAGACCCATTTTATATGTAGTATGACTGTTTTACTGTCATAGACCCATTTTATATGTAGTATGACTGTTTTACTGTCATAGACCCATTTTATATGTAGTATGACTGTTTTACTGTCATAGACCCATTTTATATGTAGTATGACTGTTATACTGTCATAGACCCATTTTATATGTAGTATGACTGTTTTACTGTCATAGACCCATTTTATATGTAGTATGACTGTTTTATTGTCATAGACCCATTTTATATGTAGTATGACTGTTTTATTGTCATAGACCCATTTTATATGTAGTATGACTGTTACACTGTCATAGACCCATTTTATATGTAGTATGACTGTTACACTGTCATAGACCCATTTTATATGTAGTATGACTGTTACACTGTCATAGACCCATTTTATATGTAGTATGACTGTTACACTGTCATAGACCCATTTTATATGTAGTATGACTGTTATACTGTCATAGACCCATTTTATATGTAGTATGACTGTTACACTGTCATAGACCCATTTTATATGTAGTATGACTGTTACACTGTCATAGACCCATTTTATATGTAGTATGACTGTTATACTGTCATAGACCCATTTTATATGTAGTATGACTGTTATACTGTCATAGACCCATTTTATATGTAGTATGACTGTTATACTGTCATAGACCCATTTTATATGTAGTATGACTGTTTTATTGTCATAGACCCATTTTATATGTAGTATGACTGTTATACTGTCATAGACCCATTTTATATGTAGAATGACTGTTTTAATGTCATAGACCCATTTTATATGTAGAATGACTGTTACACTGTCATCCTAATGCAATAAAATCTGAAATGAGATCTAAAACCTGCCTTTTGACACTAGAATTGATCATATATAGATTGTTATAGACACCGAGTACAATTCTCTGGATTTACGTAGCTTTGCTTAAAGGGATAGTCTAGTCAAAGTTAAAGGGACACTGAACCCAAATGTTTTCTTTTGTGATTTAGATAGAGCATGCAATTTTAAGCAACGTTCTAATTTACTATTATCACATTTTCTTTATTCTCTTGGTATCTTTTTTTGAAAAGCATGAATGTAAGTTTAGATGCCGGCCCATTTTTGGTGAACAACCTGGGTTGTTCTTGCTAATTGGTGGATAAAATCACCCACCACTAAACAAATGCTGTCCAGGGTACTCAACCAAAAAATGTCTGGCTCCTTAGCTTAGATTCCTTCTTTTTCAAATAAAGATAGCAAGAGAAAGAAGAAAAATTGATACTAGGAGAGAATTAGAAAGTTGCTTAAAATTGCATGCTCTATCTGAATCACAAAAGAAAACAATTGGGTACAGTGTCCCTTTAAAGATTCGGATGGAGCATGCAATTTAAGCAACTTTCTAATTTACTCCTATTATCAATTATTCTTCATTCTCTTGGTATCTTTATTTGAAAAAGCGAAAATGTAAGCTTAGGAGCCACCAATCAGCAAGCTACCCAGGTGCTGAACCAAAAATGGGCTGGCTCTTAAGCTTACATTTTCAAATAAAGATACCAAGAGACAAAGACAATTGATAATAGGAGAGAATTAGAAAGTTGCATGCTCTATCTGAATCATGAAAGTTTAATCTTAACTAGACTATTCCTTTAAGTTTTATAGCACATGCACTCTCATATTAGAAAATAAACCAAAATGTACTAGTATGCAGGAATCTACAGGATTTATAATTAAGGTAGCATAAAGGTGTAATGAACATTTAATAATACAGTATATATTTTGAATGTATAAAATGTACAGTTTTCGTATTTAAAAAGTTCTTTCCTCCTCCATTTCAAAGCACGGGCATCTCTGCTGTCTGCATCACTTTCCACTGCCCTGTCCTATTGATTACTTCCGGATTGGCTTTGGATGTCGCCCATTTTATGGAAGGAAGAGAACTTTTGAAATTAGTGAGCTAAACATTTCATATTTTCAAAATGTTTTATTAAAGGGACAAACCAAACATTTTCTTTATGGTCCAGATAGAGCATGCAATTTTAAACAATTTTCTAATTTACTGCTATTACCAAATTTTCTTTGTTCTTGTGGTATCTTTTGTTGAAAAAGCTCAAGAGCGTGGATGTGTCTCGAGCACTGTATGACAGCTGTTTTGCAAGAATTTTATTCATTTGCAAGAACACTAGATGGCAGCACTATTTCCTGCCATGTAGTGCGCCAGTCACCTACCTACTGTATGTATCTCTTCAACAAATAATAACATAGGAACAAGGCAAATTTTATAATAGAAATAAATGTGAAACTTTTAAAAAAAATTGTATGCCCTGCCTGAATCACAAAAGAAAATGTCTGGGTTTAATATCCTTTTACATGATTTGGTATAAGCATTGGAAAGTAACTGCAGCATTGTAAAAGGTCTCAATACAAAATAATGTTTTAAAGCATTTAAAACAATCATCTTTTTCAACAAAATTTGTCTTTGGACACACCAAGGGGAAATATATTTTCTCCTTTATTTTGCCCAATCATTGACATGGAAAAATGAGCTCCTGCACATAGCAAGCAATCATTGTGTAGCATGTAGATGGGTCATGGTTCAGAATTTTACAGAATGAACTCCAGACTCCCTGGAGACAGCAGTGAAGCAACTATAGTTTTCATAGTTAAATTTAGCCACCAATCACCAGCTAGCTCCCAGTAGTGCATTGCTGCTGCTCAGCCTACCTGGGTATGCTTCTCAACAAAAATATACCAAGGGAAAGAAGTTAATTTGTTAATATAAGCAAATTGAAAAGTCTCTTAAAATTGCATACTCTGGGACCGATTTACCAGCATACACTGTCGGCATTTAACATTGCACAAGCAGTTCTGGTGAAGTGCTTGTGCAATACCGCCCCCTGCAGATTCGCGGCCAATAAGCCTCTAGCAGGGGGTGTCAATCAACCCGATCGTATCTGATCGGCTTGATTGTTGTTTGCCACCTCAGAGGCAGCGGACTAGTTAAAGAGCAGCGGTCTTAAGACCGCTGCTTCTTAACTGCTGTTTCGCGGAAACAGGGGCATCAGGGGCCATTCGGCCCTTGATAAATCGGCCCCTCTAACTGAACTATGAAAGTTTAATTTTCACTTTCAGGTCCATTTTAGTAAGACTGTCAGGCTTATAAGATCTCATTAAAAAAAACTCACACTGCCTTGGTTTTAAAAATGGTTAAAGGGACACTGAACCTATTTTTTTTTCTTTCGTGATTCAGATAGAGCATGCAATTGTAAGCAACTTTCTAATTTACTCCTGTTATCAATTTTTCTTTGTTCTCTTGGTATCTTTATTTGAAAAGCAAGAATGTAAGTTTAGAAGCCGGACCATTTTTGGTGAACAACCTGGTTTTGTTTTTGCTGATTGGTGGATAAATTCACCCACCAATAAACAAGTGCTGTCCAGTGTGTTCAACCAAAAAATGTCTTGCTCCTTAGCTTAGATTCCTTCTTTTTCAAATAAAGATTGCAAGAGAACGAAGAAAAAATGATAATAGGAGTAAATCAGAAAGTTGCTTAACATTGCATGCTCTATCTGAATCATGAAAGAAAAAAATTGGGTTCAGTATCCCTTTAAATAATAGACATGAAACAATTTTTTCAATCAAAAGTGGCTGCTGGAGTTAAACTCGCTAGCCTGTAATTTCCATACTCATCTCTACAGGCTTTTATATAAAGTGGTACTCAATTAGCAATTCTCCAGTCATGTGTATCTCGGTATACAGAAATCCTTTCTATGAATCCACTGGCGTATTCACTGAAAGGGACAGTCTACAATAGTATTGTTATAAAACACAGATAATCCCTTTATTACCCATCCCCCAGTTTTGTATAACCAACACTGTTATATTAATACTCTTTTTTACCTCTGTGTTTACCTTGTATCTAAGAGCCTTCTGACAGCCCTCTGATCACATGACTGTTACTATATAAAATCTATTGAGTTGCATTTAGCATTGTATTGTGCTATCTCTTAAATAACTCCCTGTGCATGAGCACAGTGTTATCTATATGACCCACAGTCTCTTGTTGTTAAAAGCAATTTAAAAAACATGTGATAAGAGGCAGCCCTCAAGGGCTTAGAAATTAGCATATGAGCCTACCTAGGTTTAGTTTCAACTAAGAATAACAAGAAAACAAAGCAAATTTGAGAATAAAAGTACATTGGAAAATTGATTAAAATTACAAGTTCTATCTGAATAATGAAAGTTTAATTTTGACTAGGCTGTCCCTTTAAAGGGACATACACCACACGCATATGCATGGTATATATCATCAACAATTAGACACTACGAGGTTGATCACAATCCTTTAGAGAAATGGCTTTCAACAGAAAAACTTAAATTATGCTTACCTGATCATTTTCTTTTCTTCAGATAGAAAGAGTCCACAGCTGCATTCATTACTTTTGGGAAATTCAGAATCTTGCCACCAGGAGGAGGCAAAGACACCCCAGCCAAAGGCTTAAATACCTCTCCCACTTCCCTCATCGACAAATCATTCTGCTGAGGGAACAAGGAACAGTAGAAGAAATATCAGGGTGAAAAGGTACCAGAAGAACAAAAATACAGACGCCCCACAGAAAAAATACGGGTGGGGAGCTGTGGACTCTATCCATCTGAAGAAAATAAAATTATCAGGTAAGCATAAATTAAGTTTTTCTTCATAAATGGAAAGAGTCCACAGCTGCATTCATTACTTTTGGGAAAACAATACCCAAGCTATAGAGGACACTGAATGCAAAAACGGAAGGGAAAAAGAGGCGGCCCATTCTGAGGGCACCAGGCCTGAAAACCCCTACCCAACAAAATCCTGCTTCCTCCGAAGCCGAGAACAACTTTGGAAAAAAGGAAAAAGCACAATGACACTGACCTGCTGATAGTCCACAAGCTTTGCTAGAGACAGCAAGAACCTCGACTCGACTGAGTCAACAGCCTCCAGGAGACACCGTCGCCCAGCAGTCGGTCTCCAAACAACACACCCCTTACTAAAGAAAGGGAACAAGCTACCATATTCTTCCACAAAGAAGAAAAGACAAAGAGAAAACATGATTGTACTTGTAACGCGCGGCTAATTCCCCTTAAGGGACTCAAGGCGCTGCTAATCTTTGTAACCTTGAAAGGATAAAAGACTGAGTAGACCTCGCCGGGGATCGAACTTGCAATCCTTGGTTTGCTACAGCGCAGAGTAGCCACAGTGCATTAGTATGCTGAGCTAGCATAAGAAACTCCAGAAAAAAAACCTAAAAAGGGCACAACGAGTCCTAAATAAAAACACAGAGCAAAAAAAACGAAACCGGGTCAGGCTAACAGAGACCCAACCAGCATCATAGAAACAAGGGGAGGCAATGCCCAGACCCCAGAAATACAGAAACCATAGGATAAGGCTGGGAGTCTGAAACAGAGAGAGGATCTTCCCCTAACACAGTGCAACCGCACTGAAAAAGCAACTGAAGACGAAGGTCCCCAAGTCGCAAAAAGGTAGTTCAGAATACCGAAATATTCAGAAACGAAACCTTGTGCAGCAAGCTCAGATAGGACTGACGAACAACACCTAAAAGCAAAAACACTGCACGCTGCAATCATCTAAAAATGACCCTGAAACTTAAATACTTGCAGGGCAAGTAGAAAGCAGCTGAAGATAGGATCCTTCAGATTGCTAAGAATCCACGAGCCCACAGAGCAGCAGATGCTGCCCCTTACAGAAATAAGCCACCTGATCCAACCTCCTACACACAGGGCAGGACAATGACCTTCCAGAGAGAGGAAACCCCAGCTCATAAGGAAGACAAACTATCCCCTCAAAAGGGAAGGGCACAGATAAGAACAGCGTACATGTCCACAAGACATGAAGCCATAGTATGATCAAAACACGGACCGAATGAAAAAATCATCCAGACACCACTGTTGACCCAACAGAGAAAAAACTCACCATGAAGAGGAGCACACTCCGTCCGAAAGACAAGTCAGGCCTTAAAGTTTATAACCAGTACCCGAAGGTGGATGTGAACTCTGGCCTTCCTGCTTGCAAGCCCAATGAGCTAGCCCCTATGACACAACATAGGGTCCCTGAAAAAACTGTGTTGTCCCGAACCATTCCACAGGATCATAAGTCTCCAGACATCCAAAGAGGATCCAAGACAAGAACCCTGGACCCAGAATCATCCTAGAATGAACGACACCCCCAGGGAACACAAGCAACCCTGTCTGAAGGAATCAGACCTCACAGGGGATGAGAACGGGTACAGGACTCACTCGTAATTCCCACCAAAGGGAAGAGAATGAAAACAGAGTCACCCGAAGGAGAGAGTAGAAAAGAAAGGCTAGTCTCCATAATCCTTTCAGATTAACGTTCCAGAGGACCACACTCAAGGTAGAAGAATGCAAAGCATCCCGAACCCAGGCAGAAAAAGATCCCCTAAGTAAAAAGCTTGGAAAAAGAGACAACACCTCCTATCGTCCCTGATATGGAGACGACTAACTCCCAAAGGAAGACAGAGCCTCACGGCCTTCACTTCCTAATTAAGCAGCCAAAGCCGCCAGAAAAACCGATCCAAAGTCCAGAAAGTCTCAAACCAAAGGAAGAGAACCTCTAAAAGGAACAATTCCTAAAAGGACACTTCCAAAGAGACCATGAGAGACAAAACTGTAAGGACGGCGGTAAGAAGGACCTAAATCCTCCAAACCTCTGACCCAAAACTGGAAGGACCACTCTAGTTCCCGGAAAAATCGGAAATGACTGAGCATATCGCCGCGGATCTCAACGGAGTCCCGGCCCATTGAAAGTCGAATGAGGACTGAACCAATTCCCCATGCCCCTAAGCAACTACGGACCATCAAGTCCTCTCAGGATGCTAGTTGATGCTTGTAAAATAAAACAAGTAAACAACACAAATCATATTGTGATCACTAGGCGCCCTCACCGGACCAGCCGGACATAAAAAGGCATCACGTGTCTGAACTAGGCCTCAAAGACAGAAGGATTTGTACCCAGTCAGGACCAGCCTGAAACCAAGGGCCCCAGCACTGTGAAGGCCACATAGAGTCTCCTCCGAGATGGAGGGATAAAGAACAGTCAGAAACAACATAGGACTAGTATGTCCTCACTCCTGTAAAAGTAAACAGTGCAACCACAAAATCACGAGTATCAATTCCAGAGAAGAAGATTCCGGAAGGAAACATCACAACAACATGAGCTTTAGACCAAATAAAAATAATCCTCTAAAAGATAAGGCAACCTGTAGGTTATCGCCCAGGAAGAACGGACAGACCCGCCGGACCAGCCCAACAGGGGTCCAAGACTTCCAAGCTCAGAAACTATAAGAAGATTACTTCATCCCCTTATGTCTATGCATGCAAGCCAGTTGAAGTTTAAGACTAAGAATCCCCAGACCCATTAAGAGTGGGATCCTCCAGCAAAGCCAAAAACGTGCCTCAATAGAATACGAAGGCGCGCCAGTCTATAACGAAAGGCGCAACATACCTCCGCCGAGACAAAAGAAAACACCGTCCCCGAAGGTTGACCCCCTGAGGCCTCAGGGGCAGTTGCTCCCCCGGATGGCTGTACTGGACCAGGCGATCCCACGAGCCCTGGTTTACGGAACACGGACAATATCGTAAGCACACTCCCGGGAGGTGAGGATGCGCCAGCGCCAAAGATATGGCAATGCAGAACCGTATCGTAACCTCCAGTGGGAACAGGCCACACACCGTAGAAGGATAAGTAGCGTTTGGGTTACCTGCATGCGTAGTAAGAGTTGTTGGTAGGGAACTCGCCTGGTGGGAAATAGAATCCCCAGAGGTGGATGGCTCAGTGGGCACCTGATTCCCCGATCCCGAGGGACAGAGCACTCTAAAACAGCATTCGGAACATAACTGATGGGCATGTATCACCCGGGCCAATTCATATTCTTTGCAAGAAGTAGAGTCGGAATCAGAGACATCCGTCTCCAAAAAAACAGAATAATGGACCAATAAGAAAAATCTAAACATCACCTTACACCCCCAATGGCTGGGGCACTCACCACCTCCAGGGAACCAGCGGACCAGGATTTTCTTCCGGTTACAAGGTAAAGACCGCTGCTCCATAACCCTGTCCACCTGCTCTGAGCAGGCGGACAGACATCGCCGCAATTCAACCTGATCAAGTACGATCGAGTTGATTGACACCCCCTGCTGGCGTGTGTCTGCAATACGCTCTCCATATCCAGCATTGCACAGCAGCTCACAAGACTGCAAGACCTTTGATAAATTGGCCTCATAGGCCGTTATGTTCCAAATAGCCATGAGCTGAAGCAACACTACACAGTAGCAGACAGAATCACATAACAATAACCCCCCTCTGGAGATACTAACCCTTGATTCCTAGATACAAAAAGCAGCCTCACTGAGACCCTATGTTAAAGTTATCCCCGAAAGGTTGTTGCCCCTCTCGGATAAACAGTTGTAATTACAATACATCCATGATGAAAGTAAAATGAAATGATCTTACCGTAATCTACGCCGTGGAACAGGAACACGGCCCTTCAAGTGTGACAGATAGTAGCGTCGCTTCTGTCATGGACTTTAGAGAAAAAGCAGGCAGCGAAACTCGTCAACGCTGATTGCTTGTGGAGCTGTTAATATGAGTCGGGATGGTTTACATACCTCACTGCTATATAGCATGAAAAACGTTCCTCACACTGAAGTTTCTTGTACTCCTCAGCCATTCTGTGGGAACTGTTCTGGATCTTAGTGACAAATGCTAAGATCATTAGCCTCCAGGCAGAAGTCTTCATCCATCTGCTGCCTGAGAGAAAATAGTACACACCGGTACCATTTAAAATAAAAAACTCTTGCTTGGAGAAAATAAAAACTTACATTTTATCACCTCTTTCACTTTACCCTTCCTAGTACTTAGAGTAGGCAAAGAGAATGACTGGGGGGAGGAGCTATATAGACAGCTCTGCTGTGGTGCTCTTTGCCACATCCTGTTAGCAGGAGGATAATATCCCACAAGTAAAGGATGAATCCGTGGACTCGTCATACCTTATAGAATAAATCACCATTAAAGTCTGAGGATTTTTGTAGAGAAATTATTTGATACATTTTTCAAAAGGATTGTGATCGACCCCTACATAGCAAAAGGTCTAACTACAACACACATTTTTAAAAAAAAAACAAACTTTTTTTTTAACCAAATTGGCATGAGTTAATGCTCAAACAAGGTCTACAAACAACAAATAAGTAACTGCCATCTCCTGGACTGATGATATAACACCCTTAAGCCTTTAAAGCCAAACTGATTACAAAGCACCTCATGTATTTATCTAGGGCAGCCAAAAGAACCAGCTGAAAAACATGGGGAAGGTTTTTTATAAATGTTGCTTTAGGTATGGATGTAGAAATATATGTAAGTTGCATTCTCTCCTAGACACTATAAATCAAGCCCTTCTCCCCCCTTTGGCTGCAGGGGAGATTGACAGCTCCTGCCTGCACAAATTGGCTGTACATGGGCAGGGTTGCACGCAAGCACTAAGGAGCACTCGTGTGAGGTCAGGATGATAAATACAGCCGAAAAAGCCAGTTTTTCTAATGATATGTGGCACAGTAGTACCTCCATACCTGGTAAGGTTTAATACAACTCAATGAAAGCTGCATGTGTTGCACACAAATGTATTAAACACAATGTTGTATGGTGACAAACTTCATAATACTGTTGTATAGATTATTTAAATTGATGCCTTTGCTCCTGTTACAGCAAGAGAGAACCACATATGGACAGCTGTTTTGTTTTTGCAATTACTCATCAACATATAACTGGTTTCTGGTTACTGCATAAAGAAGTTGGTGATATTGATTTGCCGTAGCCTTTTGTGCCTGTTATGGTTTAAATCTTTCTATAGCAGCATTGCTCAGTCATAAGGAAGTGTTTAAAATGTATTTCTGAAGCAAAAATTGAGTATTTTCTTCAGTGAAACCACTGAGATTTTCCGTGGAAAAAGGAATTCATCAGACTAGTAAGAAATTACAAGAAGTTAGGGGTTTTACTGTGTTTAATATAGAAAAGATAAGAAACTTTTTTCCCTGACTGGAAAGCTGTAGTGATAATTTCCACCAATATATATTATGTACTGTACATCTACATACATACATACATACATACACGAGGACAGTATTAAAGTATTACGTATTAAAAACTATTAATTTAAAGGAAGATGAAATACAAAAAAAATCTTTCATGATTTAGATAGATCATATGATTTTACTTTCTAATTTACTTTTATTATCATTTTTTGTACTCTTTGTATCTTTTGTTGAAAAGCAGGGACGTGTGCTTAGGAGCCGGCCCATTTCTGGAGCACTCTATTGCAGCAGTTTTGCAAGAATACAAGAGCCCTAGATGGCAGGACTATTTCCTGCATGCAGTGCTCCAGATGCCTATCTAGGTATCTCTTCCACACAGAGCGGCCCATTTATCAAGCTCCGAACGGAGCTTGTGGGCCCGTGTTTCTGGCGAGTCTTCAGACTCGCCAGAAACAGCAGTTTTGAAGCAGCGGTCTAAAGACCACTGCTTCATAACCTTGTCCGCCTGCTCTGATGAGGCGGACAGGAATCGCCGGAAATCAACCCGATCGAGTACGATCGGGTTGATTGACACCTCCCTGCGAGTCAGCAGGGGGTGGCGTTGCACCAGCAGCTCTTGTGAGCTGCTGGTGCAATGTTAAATGTGGAGAGCGTATTGCTTTCCGCAATCAGCGAGGTCTTGCGGACCTGATCCGCACTGTCGGATCAGGTCCGCAAGACCTTTCATAAATAGGCCCCAGAATATCATGGGAACAAAGCAAATTTGATAATAGAAGTAACTTGGAAAGTTTGATAAAATAGTATGCTCTGTCGGAATCATAAAAGAAAATTGTTAGGTTTCATATCCCTTTAATGATACACATACAAAACTCTTTGGCCTCTATTTATCAAGGTCTGTCGGACCTGATCCGACAGTGCGGATCAAGTCCGACAGACCTTGCTGAATACGGAGAGCAATACGCTCTCCGTATTCAGCATTGCACCAGCAGCTCTATTTGAATCACAATAGAAACAATTTGCCTTCAGTGTACCTTTAAGTATCTTATAATGTTGATTTTGAATGATACTTACAGCTGTGCCTGGGAAGGACAATCCGACACCCGATCGGGTTGAATTCTCGATCGGGTTGAATTCTGGCGATGTCTGTCCGCCTGCTCAGAGCAGGCAGACAGGTTATGGAGCAGCGGTCTTTGTGACCGCTGCTTCATAACTGCTGTTTCTGGCAAGCCTGCAGGCTCGCCAGAAACACGGGGCATCAAGCTCCATTCGGAGCTTGATAAATATGCCCCTTTATCTAAACTGCCTGGAAACGGAAAAGGTTTGGATTTTGGAATATTTGTATATTTGCATCTGTAAATTGGGACAGCTTGTAGAGGGGATGGGAACAAGTGTAAACAACAATATCTTATGTGGTTCAGGAAATATTTACATGTAATAATACAGCTTATGCATGTAGTTTTATAGCATTTTTAATACTGTTGTATACATAGGGGCATATTTATCAAGCTCCGAATGGAGCTTGATGCCCGTGTTTCTGGCGAGCCTGCAGGCTCGCCAGAAACAGCAGTTATGATGCAGTGGTCACAAAGACCGCTGCTCCATAACATGTCTGCCTGCTCTGAGCAGGCGGACACACATCGCCGGAAATCAACCCGATCGGGTTGATTGACACCCTCTATTGGCCGCGAGTCAGCAGGGGGCGGCGTTGCACCAGCAGCTCTTGTGAGCTGCTGGTGCAATGCTGAATACGGCGAACGTATTGTTCGCCGTATTCAGCGAGGTCTGTCGGACCTGATCCGCACTGTCGGATCAGGTCCGACAGACCTTGATAAATTGGGGCCTTAGTACCATCAGAAAGAAAGTACAGTAATGTAATCAGAAATTAAATCGTTTTTTTTATTTTAATAAATATAGACAAGCATTTGCCTTTTAGAACACAAGAAAACAAATCAAAGATGCAGACAGAGTAGACTCTGACTTACTGTTGGGAAATTTTGATCATTTTTATTCATTTAATTTTTTAAATAGATATTAAGGAAAAGTGTTGATTTCTCAATAACTCTGGGTTTTGTAATTCTATATTTGGGAATTTGTTTCCCAACCAGACTGTTAATTAAATAAGAGTTTTGTGCGACATTATTTTGCATATTTTGAAAGGTACTAATAATCCTTAAACGATGCTCCATAATTTTAATCTATGTGACTGTAACAAAACACATCTGTAGATGACCCGTTATGCAAAGGTAAAAACTGACCATGTTAGACATTCACAAGGCTGGAGTTGACTACTGGATGCAAACTGATCAATTTTCTAGTTAAGCCAGAGGCAATTTTATATTGTGTATGAATAATCATGTCTCTTTGACATTCCGACTAAGGGGCCGATTTATCAAGGGCCGAGTGGCCCTTGATGCCCCTGTCTATGTGCGAACCTTCAGGCTCGCCGGAAACAGCAGTTATGAAGCAGCGGTCTTAACTCCGCTGCCTCTGAGGATGCGGTCTGCAATACGCCCGATCCTATAGGATCGGGCTGATTGACACCCCCATGCTGGCAGCCGATTGGCCGCGAATCTGCAGGGGCGGCGTTGCACAAGCAGTTCAGAAGAACTGCTTGTGCAATGATAAATTCTGACAAGTAATGAATGAAGCAATGGACTCTCCTCCCATTAAGATGGAAATAGCACTCTTGTGCAATGCTGAATTCCGGCAATTCTGCCAGCCAGAGACGAGCTGCGGCGGACAGGGGCGCATATGTACTCCCCTGTCCTCAAATACTTGGATTTTGAAGAATTAAGCAAATTGACATCTTTTTTTCAGATAACTGTTTTCTTTCATTCTAGAGTTGGTACAATAAATATTTTAAGATCATACTCATTAAAAATGTGATCACTGCACATGCAATTCTGGATAAATATGTGGTAATGTTACTAAAAATAGATTTATTCTATTCAGATTTTAGTATTACTTAAAATACAGATTATATTCTGTATAAAAATTAACCTGTCTGCATTCATCGAGTGGATCATGTCGGACAGACCGATGATAAATCGGCCCCTAAAACTAGAAGGGGAAGACATCTATGAGTAAGATTACTGTGTATAGCTATGAAGTCACAACTATATAGAACAGCTTTTTCCATGAATTAGATCCCAGACACTTTATCTGTGTGTATTACATTACAAGTCCTTGTCTGTGTGCTAGTTTTCTAATACATTTAAACAGTTTGTGTGGGAAATTGGCTAAATGGACAGCATTAGTCTCCACCCTGGTGGTTTAGGTATTATGAGACCACAGACAGATTCCACTGCTCCCTAAACATCTAATGAACTGCAAAAGAGAAGGCCATAAATTAGAAAACCTCAATTTGATTCTGGCGAACCACCTGGTACTGACTGCAGTTTGAAAAGGACAGTGATAGGTTGCAGTAAAATATTTAACTGTAAAAAGACTGCTGTTTAAGCCTGAGATATACAGTACAGAATATTTGTAACACTTGGTGGTGGGTGTAGGTTCCATACATATTGATACAGTGGGTTTAGGAAATCAGCAAGCGTTTACAACAGTCAGATGAAAGAAATGGAAAGCACTCAGCAGAGGATTTGCTACACAGCACTTCTGATGTAAAACTGTAAATAATATAGGGCCCAAAACAGAATAACATTGAGGGGGGGGGACAAAGATAAAATCACTGTAAAAATAAATTTACAGGGAGACATTAGATAGGAACATGGTAGTATTGCTAATCACTCTTGTCCTTTAATAATTATTATATATAATTAATATTATATTTATTATATTATATTTATATTATAATAGGACAATCCTCACAAGAAAATGTAGCTAACAATGCCTGCAATTTAACATGTCTGTACAACTTGTCTTTAAGCAGCACATTTATCCTGAGTGAACAGTGTACAGAAGTCCTTTTTGAGTCCCTGTCCCATCATACAGTTAGGGCTCGATTTATCAAAGCCCCTACGGCTGCAAGTTCTCACAAGAACCTGCTCGCCGTATTTAACAAGCAACCTCTTCGCCACCTCTAAGGTGGCGAAATTCAATCTCCGCAGTCTAGTCCGACCGAGAAGATTGACAGCTCCTGCCCACATGTGATTGGCTGTGCGTGGGCAGGGGTGGGACTGCACGCAAGCGCAAAATAGCGCTTGTGTGCAATGGTAATTTTCTCCAGAGAAATTTGCCTCGCCAGAGGCGAGCTGAGGCGGCGAGGGGCGCGTATATCGACCGCTAAGTACAAGAGGGGCATGCATCCGCTCACTGGAAAAAGGTGACACTCCCTTCTTTCCCATATGGGGTCTTATGCCCCTCTGCGAGCTTTAAAGAGGGAGATAAGGGCTATGAAAAAAGACCCTCCTCCCCTTTATAAAAGCATCCCAGATGCTTAGTAATGTGGCAGATTACCACTGTCTTTGTGATCATGTTAACGCTTTCAGATGGGGTGTCTTAAAGGGACAGTCAACACCAGAATTGTTGTTGTTTTAAAAGATAGATAATCCCTTAATTACCAAATCCCCAGTTTTGCATAATAAACACAGTTAGAATTATACACATTTTACCTCTGTAATTACCTTGTATCTAAGCCTCAGCAGACTGCCCCCTTATTTCAGTTCTTTTGACAGACTTGCAGTTTAGCCAATCAGAGCTGTCTCCATGGTAAATTCACGTGCATGAGCTCAATGTTATCTATATGAAACACGGGAACTAATGCCCTCTAGTTGTGAAAAACTATCAAAATGCATTTAGATTAGAGGCGGCCTTCAAGGTCTAAGAAATTAGCATATGAACCTCCTAGGTTTAGCTTTAAACTAAGACAACCAAGAGAACAAAGCAAAATTGGTGATAAAAGTAAATTGGAAAGTTGTTTAAAATTACATGCCCTATTTGAAACATGAATGTTTTTTTTGGACTGGACTGTCCCTTTAAGCCCCTCTAACTGAAGCACAGGTGAAATAGGGGCTTTGCCATGGCACATCCACCCCTTATATAACCTCCATGACGGAATTCCCTTTTCTTAAGGTACTGCATACTCCTATCATTGATAGGTAATCACTAAGTGCCCCTTTTCCTTGCCCTCCTCAATATGTCTACACCTGACCAACAGCAAATAACAGCAAGTTTAGTTCAAACAGATCTGGAATGAGAGAAACTGTTTTATGCAGAGGAAAAAGTATTAATTTGGAAAAAAAATGAAAGAACATACAAATACTTAAAAAGTTGCAAAGTAATATTTAATAAAACATAAACAAAATACTTTTTGAGGAGTTCTGGAGCAATATGAGTATTTGCATTATTCTTTAACAGTAAAAGGACAACTTCATGTCCTGAAATGGCCGGAGAAAAAACTATCAAAAGACAAAAGGGATTTCCACCAGAACTGCTGGCCTAAAGCTGCATACAAACATTTCTACAGTATATTCTAATGAAAGCTGACTGCCTCTTGCAGCGATGCCTTTCTCTACGCCTGCAGAGTAAAGTTGCGATGTTCAGTCAGATGTCTGGGTCATGCATGACACATGCCTCCTATCACAAAATGGACAACTAAAATCTCAATGCCACAAGCGACATTGGGTATATGCTGACAAACGTAAGCTGTCCTTTATTTATCACACTGTCAATTTTTTTTGTATTAAAAAAAAAAAGAGAGAGAGAGTTCTGTTTAAATGACAACTAACATGAAAAAAGACAAATGTAGATTGTAAGGATTTTTAACAGTAAACAGAATGTATTTATTTATTTATTATAGAAAGTGAATATTTTTATAGAGGAACATTTACCCAGTCTTTAAAAGTGGAGAGGATATTATGTTGGAAATGTTTAAAAGGAAATAAAGCACTTATTGATTCTTTCATGATTCAGAGAAAACATGCAATTTTAAACAACTTTCCAATTTACTTCTATTACTTAATTTGCTTCGCTGACTTGGCATCCTTTGTTGAAAAGCATACCTAGGATCCAGGTCAGCCCACAGCAGAACACTATTTTGCTGAGAGGTGACGTTTCCACCTCTTAGCAAATATTCGTGCAGGCCACGGCTATTGGCTAAGAGGTGGAATTGTTACCTCTCAGCAAAACAGCGTTCTGCCGTGGGCTGCCTGAGCAGTTCAGTGCGGCAACGCTTCAAACAAATAAAGGAACTTTCAGCATGAAGTATTTTATAATTCATGACTGGAAGTCGCCTTTATTTGTTCCAATGGTAAATCCTAGCCTTTCACAAACACACAAAGAATTAGAACCAAACTGGGAATCATTACATAAAACACCCTACAAAATATAAGCCCTTAGCTAAGCAACAGCAATAGTTTTTTTGCTTTCAGAACATTTAAACAGATAAAAAAAGCTCCAGAAAAACAACCTGTAGGATCCCTACCATGTTCATGTTTGCAAGTTTCACGAATAGTACAATAGCAAGGGTTGAAAAATGTATATCAAACACAGATAGATAGATAGATAGATAGATAGATAGATAGATAGATAGATAGATAGATAGATAGATAGACACACAGACAGATAGACACACAGACAGATAGACACACAAACATATAGATAGTAAAATAATACAACATCCAGGAGTAACATTAGAGAAACATAGGACTCTTGGCCCCTAGAACGTGTCTAGATCTAAAAGATATCACTCTATGATACTTTGTTATCAAATAAGTGGTGTATATTAAGTATGAGACTCACCGGCTGTAAAGCCTCTTCCTGCCGTCTGCTTTGGCTTTGTCTGTTAATGAAGGACCACGTTGAGAGCTTATAATGATTTAGTAGACAGACTATGACCACCACCATCACTGTTATAACCACGATTATGATGATTATCTGGACAAACTCTAATTCAGCTGAAACAAAGAAAACAAAACAAGGTCATAAACGTACCCACTACCCAAACATAACCCCGTTGTTATTTAACCCGGATTTATACTACTAATGATAAACATGACAGCAAACACCTAGCTTAATGTATGGGCTGATTCACTTGACAGCTGTGTTGTGTAAATAATAGATAGACTGAAATGTTTTATTATGGAATAATGTGCACTATCATAATATTCTGCACAATATTTTACAAAATAAGAAGTACAATTGTACCAGTTGTACCAGAAAAGTGCTGTACATAGAAAGAATTTAAAGGTTAAATTAAAGGGACACTAAACCCAAAATATTTATTTCATGATTCAGGTAGAGAATTCAATTTGAAACAACTTTTCAATTTATTTCTATTATCTCATTTGCTTCATTCTTTAGATATCCTTTATTGAAGAAAAAGCAATGAAATTGGGTGAGCCAATCACACAAGGCTACTATGTGCAGCCACCAATCAGCAGCTACTGAGCCTATCTAGAAGACATGATAGGAGGACGTTAAAGGGACACCTCTAATCCCTCTAATCATGGGTGCTGCCATTCTAGATTACACTGCAGGTATCTGAAGGTGAGTTGTGCACATGCACAAACACATCAGCACTGGAATTTAGTGACAGATTTCAAAATGGCGGCACCTGTGACTAGAGGAAGATGGGAAATAATTACCCCAATACTACGCTTATAAAATGTATTTAGTGTTTAACCCCTTAAGCCACCAGGACGTAGGTACTATGCCACAGGGGACTTTGCCTAGCATACCCTGTTGATGTAGTACCCAGGTCCTACCTTTTGCCTCATGCTGTGGTCCCAGCTGTTAGCTCTAACAGGTAAGACCACAGTCAGAGGCAGAAGGCATCTGCCTTCATAAGGTAATGGAGCGCTGATCATGCTCCCTTTAGCATATGAAGGTAGATCACCAATGCAAACAGTGATACTCTTCCAGTATTAAGATGGTGGTGGCCAGTGGGGGTGTGGGAGGGAAGAGATCAGGTAGGGATCTGGGATGGGAGGTGTCAGGTGGGAGGGTAATCTCTACACTACAGCTAAAATTAACCTTACAAGCTACCCGATTAACTCCTTCACTGCCAGAAATTTCAGAAGTGTGGCACATAGCTGCAATTAACAGTCTTCTAATTACCAAAAAGCAATGGCAAAGCCATGCATGTCTGCTATTTCTGAACAAAGGGATCTCATATAAGCTTTTACAACCATTTGTGTTATGACTGTACAAACGGTATGTAAATAATTTCAGTGAGAAATCCAAAATTTGTGAAAAAGTTAATTTTTTAATGTGATCGCATTTGGGGGCCTATGTATCAAAGGTCTTGTGGACCTGATCCGACAAGAGCTGCTGGTGCAACGCCGCCCCCTGCAGACTCGTGGCCAATGGGCCGCCAGCAGGGAGGTGTCAATCAACCCGATTGTACTTGATCGGGTTGAATTTTGGCGATTTCTGTCTGCCTCCTCAGAGCAAGCAGACAGGGTTATCTTTAGACCGCTGCTTCATAACTGCTGTTTCTGGCGAGGAACCACAAGCTCCATACAGAGCTTGATAAATGGGCCTCTATGTGTTAAAACGGTGACATGAAATATACCAAAATGGGCTTAGATGAATACCTTAAGCTGTCTTCTACAAAAAAACATAATTTATGCTTACCTGATAAATGTATTTCTCTTGTAGTGTATCCAGTCCACGGATCATCCATTACTTGTGGGATATTCTCCTTCCCAACAGGATGTTGCAAGAGGATCACCCACAGCAGAGCTGCTATATAGCTCCTCCCCTCACTGCCATATCCAGTCATTCAACCGAAACAAGACGAGAAAGGAGAAACCATAGGGTGCAGTGGTGACTGTAGTTTAATTAAAATTTAGACCTGCCTTAAAAGGACAGGGCGGGCCGTGGACTGGATACACTACAAGAGAAATAAATTTATCAGGTAAGCATAAATTATGTTTTCTCTTGTTAAGTGTATCCAGTCCACGGATCATCCATTACTTGTGGGATACCAATACCAAAGCTAAAGTACACGGATGATGGGAGGGACAAGGCAGGAACATAAATGGAAGGTACCACTGCCTGTAGAACCTTTCTCCCAAAAACAGCCTCTGAAGAAGCAAAAGTGTCAAATTTGTAAAATTTTGAAAAGGTGTGAAGCGAAGACCAAGTCGCATCCTTGCAAATCTGTTCAACAGAGGCCTCATTTTTAAAGGCACCAGGTGGAAGCCACAGCTCTAGTAGAATGAGCTGTAATCCTTTCAGGGGGCTGCTGTCCAGCAGTCTCATAGGCTAAGCGTATTATGCTCCGAAGCCAAAAGGAGAGAGAGGTTGCCGAAGCTTTTTGACCTCTCCTCTGTCCAGAGTAAACGACACACAGGGCAGATGTTTGACGAAAATCTTTAGTAGCCTGTAAGTAAAACTTCAAGGCACGGACTACGTCCAGATTATGCAAAAGACGTTCCTTCTTTGAAGAAGGATTAGGACACAATGATGGAACAACAATCTCTTGATTGATATTCCTGTTAGAAACCACCTTAAGTAAAAACCCAGGTTTGGTACGCAGAACTACCTTGTCTGAATGAAAAATCAGATAAGGAGAATCACAATGTAAGGCAGATAACTCAGAGACTCTTCGAGCCGAGGAAATAGCCATCAAAAACAGAACTTTCCAAGATAAAAGTTTAATATCAATGGAATGAAGGGGTTCAAACGGAACTCCCTGAAGAACTTTAAGAACCAAGTTTAAGCTCCACAGGGGAGCAACAGTTTTAAACACAGGCTTAATCCTAACCAAAGCCTGACAAAATGCCTGGACGTCTGGAACTTCTGCCAGACGCTTGTGCAAAAGAATAGACAGAGCAGAGATCTGTCCTTTTAAAGAACTAGCTGTTAAGCCTTTGTCCAAACCCTCTTGGAGAAAGGACAATATCCTAGGAATCCTAACCTTACTCCATGAGTAACTCTTGGATTCACACCAATAAAGATATTTACGCCATATCTTATGGTAGATTTTCCTGGTGACAGGCTTCCGAGCCTGTATTAAGGTATCAATGACTGACTCGGAGAAGCCACGCCTTGATAGAATCAAGCGTTCAATCTCCATGCAGTCAGTCTCAGAGAAATTAGATTTGGATGATTGAAAGGACCTTGTATTAGAAGGTCCTGCCTCAGAGGCAGAGTCCATGGTGGAAGAGATGACATGTCCACTAGGTCTGCATACCAGGTCCTGATGCTCTCTCCTGTTTGATTTTGGCAATCAGTTGAGGGAGCAGAGGAAACGGTGGAAACACATAGGCCAGGTTGAAGAACCAAGGAGCTGCTAGAGCATCTATCAGCGTTGCTCCCGGGTCCCTGGACCTGGATCTGTAACAAGGAAGCTTGGCGTTCTGGCGAGACGCCATGAGATCCAGTTCTGGTTTGCCCCAACGATGGACCAATTGAGCAAACACCTCCGGATGGAGTTCCCACTCCCCCGGATGAAAAGTCTGACGACTTAGAAAATCCGCCTCCCAGTTCTCTACGCCTGGGATGTGGATCGCTGACAGGTGGCAAGAGTGAGACTCTGCCCAGCGAATTATCTTTGAGACTTCTAACATCGCTAGGGAACTCCTGGTTCCCCCTTGATGGTTGATGTAAGCCACAGTCGTGATGTTGTCTGACTGAAATCTGATGAACCTCAGTGTTGCTAACTGAGGCCAAGCTAGAAGAGCATTGAATATTGCTCTTAACTCCAGAATATTTATTGGGAGGAGTTTCTCCTCCTGAGTCCACGATCCCTGAGCCTTCAGGGAGTTCCAGACTGCGCCCCAACCTAGAAGGCTGGCATCTGTTGTTACAATCGTCCAATCTGGCCTGCGAAAGGTCATACCCTTGGACAGATGGACCCGAGAAAGCCACCAGAGAAGAGAATCTCTGGTCTCTTGATCCAGATTTAGTAGAGGGGACAAATCTGAGTAATCCCCATTCCACTGACTTAGCATGCATAATTGCAGCGGTCTGAGATGCAGGCGCGCAAATGGCACTATGTCCATTGCCGCTACCATTAAGCCGATTACTTCCATGCACTGAGCCACTGACGGGCGTGGAATGGAATGAAGGACACGGCAAGCATTTAGAAGTTTTGATAACCTGGACTCCGTCAGGTAAATTTTCATCTCTACAGAATCTAGGAAGGAGACTCTTGTGAGTGGTGATAGAGAACTCTTTTCCATGTTCACTTTCCACCCATGCGACCTCAGAAATGCCAGAACTATCTCTGTATGAGACTTGGCAATTTGAAAGCTTGACGCCTGTATCAGGATGTCGTCTAGATACGGAGCCACCGCTATGCCTCGCGGTCTTAGAACCGCCAGAAGTGAGCCCAGAACCTTTGTAAAAATTCTCGGGGCAGTGGCCAACCCGAAGGGAAGAGCTACAAATTGGTAATGCCTGTCTAGAAAGGCAAACCTTAGGAACCGATGATGATCTTTGTGAATCGGTATGTGAAGGTAGGCATCCTTTAAGTCCACTGTGGTCATGTACTGACCCTCTTGGATCATGGGTAGGATGGTCCGAATAGTTTCCATTTTGAATGATGGAACTCTGAGGAATTTGTTTAAGATCTTTAGATCCAAGATTGGTCTGAAGGTTCCCTCTTTCTTGGGAACCACAAACAGATTTGAATAAAATCCCTGTCCTCGTTTTGTCCGCGGAACTGGATGGATCACTCCCATTACTAGGAGGTCTTGCACACAGCTTAGGAATGCCTCTTTCTTTATCTGGTTTGCTGATAACCTTGAAAGATGAAATCTCCCTTGTGGAGGAGAAGCTTTGAAGTCCAGAAGATATCCCTGAGATATGATCTCCAACGCCCAGGGATCCTGAACATCATTTGCCCACGCCTGGGCGAAGAGAGAAAGTCTGCCCCCCACTAGATCCGTTTCCGGATAGGGGGCCGTTCCTTCATGCTGTCTTGGGGGCAGCAGCAGGCTTTCTGGCCTGCTTGCCCTTGTTCCAGGACTGGTTAGGTTTCCAGGCCTGTCTGGAATGAGCAACAGTTCCCTCTTGTTTTGAAGCGGAGGAAGTTGATGCTGCTCCTGCCTTGAAATTTCGAAAGGCACGAAAATTAGACTGTTTGGCCTTTGATTTGGCCCTGTCCTGAGGAAGGGTATGACCCTTGCCTCCAGTAATGTCAGCAATAATTTCCTTCAAGCCAGGCCCGAATAAGGTCTGCCCCTTGAAAGGAATGTTGAGTAATTTAGACTTTGAAGTCACGTCAGCTGACCAGGATTTAAGCCATAGCGCCCTACGCGCCTGGATGGCTTAAATCCTGGATGGCATCAGAAACAAATGAGTTAGCTAGCTTAAGCGTTCTAAGCTTGTCAATAATTTAATTCAATAGAGCTGTCTGGATGGCCTCTTCCAGGGCCTCAAACCAGAATGCCGCCGCAGCAGTGACAGGCGCAATGCATGCAAGGGGCTGTAAAATAAAAACTTGTTGAATAAACATTTTCTTAAGGTAACCCTCCAATTTTTTATCCATTGGATCTCCACCTTAGGGACGTCTGCCATAAGTCCCGTGTAGTGGCGTCTATTGGAAACATTTTTCTAAATATAGGAGGTGGGGAAAAGGGCACACCGGGTCTATCCCACTCCTTGCTAATAATTTCTGTAAGCCTTTTAGGTATAGGAAAAATGTCAGTACACACCGGCACCGCATAGTATCTATCCAGCCTACACAATTTCTCTGGAATTGCAACTGTGTTACAGTCATTCAGAGCAGCTAATACCTCCCCAAGCAATACACGGAGGTTCTCAAGCTTAAATTTAAAATTAGAAATCTCTGAATCAGGTTTCCCCGAGTCAGAGATGTCACCCACAGACTGAAGCTCTCCGTCCTCATGTTCTGCATACTGTGACGCAGTATCAGACATGGCTCTAACAGCATTTGCGCGCTCTGTATCTCTCCTAACCCCAGAGCTATTGCGCTTGCCTCTTAATTCAGGCAATCTAGATAATACCTCTGACAGGGTATTATTCCTGATTGCAGCCATGTCCTGCAAGGTAATCGCTATGGGCGTCCCTGATGTAATTGGCGCCATATTAGCGTGCGTCCCCTGAGCGGGAGGCGAAGGGTCTGACACGTGGGGAGAGTTAGTCGGCATAACTTCCCCCTCGACAGAACCCTCTGGTGATAATTCTTTTATAGATAAAGACTGATCTTTACTGTTTAAGGTGAAATCAATACATTTAGTACACATTCTCCTATGGGGCTCCACCATGGCTTTCAAACATAATGAACAAGTAGGTTCCTCTGTGTCAGACATGTTTAAACAGACTAGCAATGAGACTAGCAAGCTTGGAAAACACTTTAAAATAAGTTTACAAGCAATATAAAAAACGTTACTGCGCCTTTAAGAAACACAAATTTTCCCAAATTTTGAAATAACAGTGAAAAAATGCAGTTACACTAACGAAATTTTTACAGTGTATGTAATAAGTTAGCAGAGCATTGCACCCACTTGCAAATGGATGATTAACCCCTTAATACCAAAAACGGAATAACAAATGACAAAAACATTTTTTAAACAGTCACAACAACTGCCACAGCTCTACTGTGGCTTTTTACCTCCCTCAATACGACTTTTGAAGCCTTTTGAGCCCTTCAGAGAAGTCCTGGATCATGCAGGAAGAAGCTGGATGTCTGTGTCTGTAATTTTTGCTGTGCAAAAAAACGCTAAAATAGGCCCCTCCCACTCATATTACAACAGTGGGAAGCCTCAGGGAACTGTTTCTAGGCAAAATTCAAGCCAGCCATGTGGAAAAAACTAGGCCCCAATAAGTTTTATCACCAAACATATGTAAAAAACGATTAAACATGCCAGCAAACGTTTTAAAATACACTTTTATAAGAGTATGTATCTCTATTAATAAGCCTGATACCAGTCACTATCACTGCATTTAAGGCTTTACTTACATTACTTCGGTATCAGCAGCATTTTCTAGCAAATTCCATCCCTAGAAAAATATTTTAACTGCACATACCTTATTACAGGAAAACCTGCACGCTATTCCCCCTCTGAAGTTACCTCACTCCTCAGAATATGTGAGAACAGCAAAGGATCTTAGTTACTTCTGCTAAGATCATAGAAAACGCAGGCAGATTCTTCTTCTAAATACTGCCTGAGATAAACAGTACACTCCGGTACCATTTAAAAATAACAAACTTTTGATTGAAGAAATAAACTAAGTATAAAACACCACAGTCCTCTTACGACCTCCATCTTAGTTGAGAGTTGCAAGAGAATGACTGGATATGGCAGTGAGGGGAGGAGCTATATAGCAGCTCTGCTGTGGGTGATCCTCTTGCAACTTCCTGTTGGGAAGGAGAATATCCCACAAGTAATGGATGATCCGTGGACTGGATACACTTAACAAGAGAAATATATAGTTTTGATAGGTAAATAAAAAAGGCTTTATTTCTGTTTAAACGGAGTGATATCATAAATACTAAAAAGTTTCTGGTCTTTTGGACAAGTTTTTCTCTGAATTTCCTGGTCCTTAAAGGGTTAATGTCCCATCTAGGTAAGCAAGACCAGGATATGAGCAACAAGGAAAATAAGTGTAGAAGCAAAAGTAAAAATAAAGAAAATATGAGAAAACAAGAGAGATCTGTGCTCAAGGCATGTAAAGTATTTTCTTTTCATTTTCCTTATATTGCTGTTTATCATTACATATAGGGCTAGATTACGAGTGGTGCGCTAACAATTGCGCGCAAACAATACTGGGTTTATTGTGGCTGTTTGCATGCATTGGAAGTAGTGCACGTAATACAAGTTGAAAGTAAACGGGATCATTTGAGTGCATCTTCAGATCTCTGGTTAAATGTTATGCTTGAATAAAAAGTGGAACAATACACAGCAAAAATACATTTACAATAACACTTTCTAATAAAAAATATTATTAAAAAATTGCATAATAAAGTTATAAGAGCTCAAAGATTTGAGGTCTCAGGTGTTAGAAAAAAAGACATGCAAAGGGCTTTAACATAGAGATACATACTTGCACATATAAATGTCTCAATGTGAATATATATATATATTAGAGCTGCACATCTTCACTGTTCTCACGATTCGATTACGATTATCATGGTAACGATTCGGCGATGCATCGTGATGCATCACGATTACTGGCCTATTTATGCCAAGGATTTAAATTTTTAACAAAAAAAATTATACACACACACACACGAGTCATGTGATCAAGCATACTAATCACTTTAATCACATAGTGGCAGTTCCAATTTTTTAAAAATTGGAGGGGGAACCCAAAAGAGCGCTTATTCAGTACAAAATAGCATGCAATAGCCTACAGCACTAATACACATTATGGCTTGACATATTGTTTTATAATTTAGAAGCAGGTTAAAACATTTAGACAGAATTTATTTTACAGCTTTCATGGTGTGGATGAACAGGTATTTTTATTTACATACACACACATTTTAAAAACTAAAAAGAGTGAATAAATAGTGCTACAGTGTATTGGTGTCAATAAGGGGTTAATTTCTATCTCTTCCACAGACATCAGCAGTTAACATTACCTTACTGCTCAGTGGCTGTTGAGGCTGCTGTATCTGCTGCAGGTTATTCATTCGTGCTGTCTAGTACTACGCTGCAGACACCATGCTGTAAACGGCAACCCTTAACCTTTAAACTTTAACTCCCTTTCCTCCCACTTACTTTGCAAAGTAACGGAGCGGAATAGTGTCAATAAGTTGTGTTGCTAGCTGGCTCTCTGCACAGACGTTGTGAGAGGGGGGAAGTATAAGGAGGCACGGCTGAACAAACCAGTCTACACACTTACACAGTGAACTGTGGGAAAGAGGAGTAAGATGGCACTGCAGCGCCAAACAGTGTATGTGCCTCAGCACATAACCCTCGAGCAGTGAGTGAGCAGGGCTTAATATGTGGGAGAGAGGAGGAGTAAGATGGCGCTGCAGCGCCAAACAATGTATGAGCCTCAGCACATAACCCTCGAGCAGTGAGTGAGCAGCCGCGGTAGTAATAAGGGCAGGAGCGCAGGGTCACGTAACGCAACGTTGCTTTATGACATCACTGACCCTGAATCGATTATGGGCTTCACTGCATCGATGCAGCATCGTTCAAGGTTGCATCGCGATGCATCGGCTTAACGATTATTTTCTGCACCCCTAATATATATATATATCAATCATAAAATAGTACATATGTATTTATGTATTTATATGTGTATATATATATATGTATTTACAGACATATATACACATATAAACACATAAATACATATGTATACATATTTAGACATATACTGTATATTAGTGCATTGGAGACCTTTACAGACAAGTAGATGCAAACATGTAAAATTATATTTATGCAATATTCATATTTAGTAAAGGGTTTTACTATGTATTTACTGTAAATATTTCACATTCCAATGTTCTTCACATAGGCGAATATGTTCTAAGTATTTTTAAATAGATAAAGGCTCCAGTGAGAGCCAAAACGTTTGGGCAAGGCCCTTGTTTTTTCTTGTGTTTTTTTTCACATAAAAGGCTTATTTGTTCAAATCCCTGTATGTTGTGCCTGCTTTGGGGACCTCAATACGCCAGAGCCAGGTGTGGGGTTCCTTAGGACTTTGTATACGTATGTTAGCAGGTCACCGGGGTGTTGACTGGATGGTGTGTGCCATTTCCCCTGCATTTATATATATATATATATATATATATATATATAGGCATAGATATATATTGTACCAAAATATTATCATACATATGTAGAAATATGTATTTATTAATAAATAGAACATATTATTCTATGTGAAGAACGTTGGAAATTAAAATATTAATATTTTCATGTCAGTTTAGCACACTTGAGAAAACACAATTATGTTTGCTCGTGAGTATGGTGTTTTTCCCCCCACTTTTTCTGCTTTATTGATTTCTATACGTTAACGCGATATTGAAAGTTCGGCTTTTTGCGCACAAAAAGCTTAGTTCTAGTGTTGTTAACGTGCAAGCGGGAGCAATGAATAGCACTCCACTCGTAATCTAGCCCTTAAACGGACATTGAACACTTAATAAATGCTAGCTAAAATGAAGCATTCCAAAAAAAGATGTCTGAGAATAACATGTAGATGTATTTTTAAAAGTTTCATTAGTTGTTTAAATATTGATAAAATAAGTGTAAAGTTTTAGTGTCTATAAAACAATGATAGCTGCCATGTTGTAACTTAGGTTACCTTCTCTGCTGTGACCAATTAGAGACAGTTATAAATAGGTCACTAGAGTGTGGAATACAACAGTGTTCTGCACTTCCATTTCTAACAGGAACTGAAAAGCTTACAATTTCAAAATGTAATTACAGGAAAAGGGGACAAAATTAATAATGAAAGTATACTGCAGAGTTTTTTTCTATAAATATATATATATAAATATATATATATATATACGATTTATGATTTTACATTACCATCTCAAAGTGTTTAATGTCCCTTTAATTGGCCAGTGTACTGTAAAATTGGTTTCCCCTTAATGTGTGCCCAATGACTTCTTATACCAGCTTCAGAGTATAAAATGTACGGGTCATTGTTCCTTTATGGTTATTCAGTATATTAAATAGCTGTTTTTGCTCTTTGAAACCATAACCCATTAAAATGTACCGAGCTTGCATGAAGATCAGACCACCTTATCATATCAATCTCTATACACACAAATGCTTTCTTATCTTATCTCTGTTTGTATACCTCCTACATAGCAGCATGCCCCTCATTTATAACCCAATCTATCCTGCTTTTATTCAGTCTGCAGATCAGTGCACCAAGAAAAGGGTTAATTTCAGCCGCCATGAGTGCACTTTTAACAGTACGACCAGTCACAAATATATCATGTAAATGCGCTTCTCACACAAATGCGCTCACAACTGTTCTCCATAATTACTGTGGAGAACAGCATTGAAATCAGTTATCCTTCTGTTCTGGTTGGGTGAGAGGTATATTTGTTATGGTCATTTATGAAAAAAACATTGTGGATGTTTTGATTTGTAAGTTTTGCTTCTTTGATGGGATTTTGGCTTTTCCAGATACCTGTAAAATCCTAAATATATATTTAATGATTTTTTTTAACCATTTTTTTTTTTTTTGCAGTTCCAGAAAATCAAACTTTTAATGTACGTAAGCGAAAACTGTTCAATTTATTACTAAAAAAATGCTGCACCAACAAGATAAGAGGGGGCGCAGCTTTTGCCTCAGACATGAGAATTCAATGTAAATAGTTTTTTGTTTGTGGTTTGTGTTTATAAATCTGTTTCTTATGTTAACCCCTTAAGGACCAATCACTGAATTATTCCGTCATGAAACAATTGAGCAAACTAAAGCTGTGTCCTTAAGGGGTTAATTTAAAGAAGAAAAAAAAACAACAAAAAAACTAATATATATATATATATAGAGAGAGAGAGAGAGAGAGAGAGAGAGAGAGAGAGAAACCACTTTCATCAATAATTAAGGTGAAGTTCTAGAAACCGTCATATACTAATAAAAAATCAGTTAAAGGAGGAACCCAAAGAGGAGCACCCAAACATAACTAGCTGTAGAAAAAAGCCACTAGTAGGTTCATTTTAAAGGGATATGAAACCAACATTTTTTTGTAATTCAGACAGAGCATGCAATTTTAAACAACTTTCTAATTTACTTTTATTATAATTTTTCTTAGTTTCCTTGGTATCTTTTGTTAAAAGCAGGGACGTTAGCTCAGGAGCTTGCCCATGTCTGGAGCACTATATGGCTGCAGTTTTTAAAGAATGTTATCCAATTCCAAGATGGTCGTCTTATTTCCTGCTATGTAGTGCTCCAGACACTTACCTAAGTATCTCTTCAACAAAGAATACCATAGGATGGGAGCAAAGAAAAAAATGATAATAGAAGTAAATTGGAAGCTTATTTAAAATTGTATGCTCTGTCTTAACTACAAAAGAAAATGTGTGGGTTTTATATCCCTTTAACACACACTTTGTGAAAAGATTCAGAACAAGGATGAATCTGTGGTCTTTAAAAAAACAGGACAAATTATTTCCAGGGCTTAAAGGGCCATTCTAGTGATACAATTACATGCTCTAACAGAACTTGATTATCCCTGACACCCCAAAATGAACTCTGGGCTCAGTCCTTTAAATTCTGAAATGACATACTCTCCCATCTTCATGCGGTGAGTGTTTCCTGCTCAGCCGCAAGCCACTCTTCTGCATTTATGCATAACATACTGTACCTCCATCTTATAAAAAGCGTCCTCTCTTTCAAATCCGGCAGCCATAGGTTGCAGCAACCTTTGATGGCAGATACAGGGTTAACTGAACTCTGCCTGCTGTGCTGTTTTAGGATGGCTGTATAGCAAAGCAGGAGGTCACGTGGGCCGCTCAGTGCTTGCTATTTGATGTGTGAGCTGCCGGGGAGTGATGTATAGCTCCCCAAGCAGAATGTTTTTTTTTGGAAGACTTAACTTATTGGTAGGTTTACCATAATTTTTAGAGGTGAAACTGGGACCACCTGGCGTGGTGTCAGTGGGGGCGTGGTCAAATGGGGCATGGTCAAGGATGCATGGTGATTGCCGACTGACTGGAGATAATTTTAAAAACATAAATTATGCTTACCTGATAATTTTCTTTTCTTCTGATGGAAAGCGTCCACAGCTGCATTCATTACGTTTGGGAAATAAGAACCTGGCCACCAGGAGGAGGCAAAGACACCCCAGCCAAAGGCTTAAATACTCCTCGACTCCCCTCATCCTCCAGTCGTTCAGCCGAGGAACAAGGAACAGTAGAAAAAATATCAGGTGAAAGGTGCCAGAAGAATAAAATAAGGACGCCCCACAAAAAAATTACGGGAGGGGAGGTGTGGACTCTTTCCATCTATCAGGTAAGCATAATTTATGTTTTTCTTCTTAAATGGAAAGAGTCCACAACTGCATTCATTACTTTTGGGAAAACAATACCCAAACTATAGAGGACACTGAATGCCAAGACGGGAGGGTACAATAGGCGGTCCATACTGAGGGCACCAGGCCTGAACCCCTACCCAACAAAAAAACCCTACTTTGTCCGAAGCCGAGAAAAACCTTACAAAGGAAAGGCCCCAAGGACACTGACCCGCAGATAGTCCAGAAGCCAAGCTAGAGACCACAAATTGGACTCAACTGAGCCAACAGTCCTCCAGGAGACACTGTCGCCCAACAGTCAGTCCCTCACCACTCACCCCACACTAATAAAGGGCACACCAGCCTAAACTCCTAAGGGGACAAGGCAAAGGAGAACCGAAGGAAACCGAAAGGTCCCCACAATCCAATAAAGGAAACCTGCAATAGTGAGCCCAGCTCACAAAGACCCAAATGGGCCCAAACAGAGAAACGAAGGCTACGCCTAGACCAAGCGGAACCCGGGATAAGACTGGGAATAAAGACAGAGAAAATCTTCTCTTCAACATCATCCTCACAGCGTCTGAACATAGAATACAAAAGTATCCAACCACAAAAAAATGTGTAACAGACCCTGACGAAAAACCCTGAGTCGAGAACACAGAGTCAACATCAGGACGACACAGAGGATACTTGCTAGTAAGTAGAAGCAGCCAACAAGAGAACAGACTGCAAAAAGCACCCCCCAGACAGAGGGCACGCTCTAGGCAACCTAAGCCGCCAGAACTACACACAGGTCTCCAAATGGGGGACACAGAATCTTAATCGAGGCCCCCCTGACAAGAGAGGCTACACCCAGACCCTGAAGGAGGTGTAATCCTGGACCCTCTGCCTGTAAGCCTAGGGAGCTAGCAACTATGCCCACCTAGATCCTGAAAATGACAACATCTCTCAGAACCCACACACCGTCGGACCAACCCAGCATCAGCGGATCTGAAACAGGGTAACAGAAGAACCCCAAAACCAGCTCAAGAATGAGCGGAAGAATGGCCACAGCCATCCTTACAGAGCACAGTTACAACCCGACTCCTAGAACAAACGACAAGGCTGTAGACCCAAAGCATCTAGCAAAAAGGCTCAACAAAGTCTCGACTTGGAGCCAGCAAGACTCCAGATGGAACGTAACAACACCCCTCTCTGATAAGTTAACCCACAGTTCCAACCTCCTGAATCCAGGAGAAGCCCCAAGAAAGGGACTACATCTCCATAAGAAGGAGAATAACCCCTTAAGAAAAGGGATGGAGTCAGAAGGGCAAAATCTGTCCTCAAGGCACAAAGCCACCGGCTAAAGGAGACATCATTCCCCCACATAGATGTCATTGAAAAGGACCCCCCCCCCCTTAAAAGTAGCTTGCTAACACAAACCCCTGTGTAATGGATGCAGCAGAGACACCGCAAACCCATTCGCCTACGGAGCAGTGAATCCAAAGGGTTACCCTAGCAAGCTGACCTAGGGAATCCAACCCTAAGGCGCATCAAGCCTAATGAGCAACAGACACAGAAAACCTGGCCAACCATGACCAGGTCAAGTAGACTGAGTAAAGGACATAGCTCAAGTTCCCAGTACAGGGGAACCCCAAACCAGCCCTTAGGCCTAAGATTCCGGTAACAACCCATAACTGGGTCCATAAGGGAAACGCAGAGCAAAGTTTCAGCAACCGGAAGCCTCAGGGAGAAAACAGGTCCGGGCACCCAATTGTTCAATCAAACTTAACCCCGTCTGACAAAAAAACAGACACAAGGCATATGCAATATCCAGATCAATCCGGATAACGAGAAGAACTTGCAAGTCCCGACGAAGGAAAGAAACCACCCCTTGTTAAAGTCCTACGCTTCAAGGAGCAAGGCGATAATCGTATAACGACCCTAGAGCCCCTAGACTTCTCAAACAGCCTCAGTACAACAAAACAAGGGATACCTCAAGGTCAAAACCCCTCGAGCAGGGCTAATCATTACATCCCCTCCATACAAACAGAGGAATACAGGGAGAAAATACGCAAAGCCTTCCCAGCTCCGGGGAACCCTGAGCTAAGCCCAATGTCCCCACAGGGATCAACCATCTCCCGGAGGCAACCCAGGTCCCTAAAAGGAGACCTAACCCACCTGGAGACAACGGAGGAAGACCAAGAAGGTCTTATAACTCAGCTAAACAGGTGCAAAGATTTGCAGATGGTTTCAAACTGCAAACCTTCCACATGCTAAACAGCTATTCAAACTACTAGCTGTTGATGGACCAAGACCAAAAAGGAAAAATCCAGAGCCTCAAAAAAGAAGATCAAACCGCTCAAACAGTGGTAAGAGGGCGCTAAGCCCTCCAACCCTCCACTACATGGGGAGGAAACTCTAGGGTCCGATAATACCACACGTAAGAGAGAATGACACAGCGGAAGCTCCACTGACCCAGTCATCCATGATTGAAGGCTATAAGGACTGAAACAATCCATAAACAAATTATAACATGAGCACTCAGCGCCTCGACTGGACCAGCCAAGCAGAACTGCGCCACGTGTCTGAATAGCCACAAGACAGAACCGAACTCAACAGGACCAGCCTGCACCCAGGGTCCTAACCGGCAAGCTGCATAAATCCTCCCTTAGAGAGGAAGAAAGGAAAAACAGACATTTTTAACATAGGACTAACATGTCCAAAACAACTTCCGAAGAAGTAACAAAGAGTATCAATCCCAGAAAGTTCCAGAAGGAAACAATAAACAAAATGAAAAACATCCTATCGGATAAAAAGAAAATATAAGGCAACCCGGAGGTTAACGCCCAAGAAGAAACAGGCCTACCCACAGAATCAGCCAAACGGAGCCCTGACCTTCTATAAACTGGGAAAGATCGCAATAAAATAACAATCAGGAGATTACATCATCCCCACATGTCTAATGAGGTGCACCATTCAAATTAGCAGACTGAAAATTCCCGCATCCGATAAGGATAGGGTAATTTAATAACTGAAAAACATATCTGAGTAATATGCAAAGGCGCGCAATTCTGTAACGAAAGGCACAACACTCAGTTACACCCGCAGGGAACTGTAAAGGCCTTCCCCAAGGCAGGAGACCCGGGACAATAGGGCACAAGCACAATGGCAAATAAACGCCTGGAATCTGCAGATGAATAAACGTCAAAAATATGTGGAAGCGAAAACGTGCTGCAACCTCCAGGGAGAACACGCCGCACTGCATGGAGGAATAATCACAATCTGGGTTACCCGCATGTGTAGAAGTATGGAGCGGTAGGGAACTTGCCTCTCGGAGGATGGGACCCCCGGAGGTGGATGGCTCAGCTATCCTTTGATTCCCCCGAGCCCGAGGAACAAGGCACTCTCATATGACATACAGAACATAACTGGTTGACATGTGTCAACGAGGCCAATCCGGATTCGTCACCGGACGCAGAATCTGAATCTGATATTAAAACAGTCTCAGAATCCTCCATAACTGAATCTGAAATGTAAAAAGTCTCAGCATCAGAATCCTCCATAACTGGATAGAGGATATGGACTAAAGAAGTAAAACTAACGGCACCTGACACCCACAATGGCTGGGGCACTCACCACCTCCTATGAACCAGACCCATGCGTACTAGAATTTCTCCTTTGCCACATGGTCAAGAATGTGGAAATGGAAGACGGAACGTAATCACGCTCGGCCACAAGGTGAACCGTACAGTCCAAAAAAGCGTGCCCAACCAAAAGGTTGCGTCACTTCCAGAGGCCTTAATGTTCCAAACCATGAGCCCAATTAACACCACATAAGCATGTTGAATCACATAACAAACTTGATTAAAACCCCCCTGTTCAATAACCCCCCTCAGGAGATATTAACCCTTGATTCCAAGATACTAAAGGAGACTCACTGAGACCCTTATATTAAGTTAGACCCGAAAGGAGGTAGCCTCTTGGGAAAACTTCTGAATTACAGTACATTCACGAAGAAAGTAAAATGAAACGATTTTACCGGAATCTACACCATGGAACAGGAACAAGGCCCTTCAAGTGTGATAGTAGCATCGCCTCCGCCATGGACTTGAGAGAAGAAAGCAGGCAGCGGAGCGAAGTTCAACAATGCTGATTGCTTGAGGAGCTGTTAACATGAGTCGGGATGGTTTTGAAGAAAGACTCTCCCTGCATCTCCGGACTCTAACCTTCATCCAAGCCCTCACTGAGAGACTGATGGGATTACTTAAAGCTCCTGTCCCATGTCGAAGCGTACTACCCTCCATAAGAGACAAAATAAATTCTGACACTTCTCTGCCAACCTCCTGGGATGAAAGGCAAAGAATGACTGGGGGATGAGGAGAGTGGGAGGAGTATTTAAGCCTTTGGCTTGGGTGTCTTTGCCTCCTCCTGGTGGCCAGGTTCTTATTTCCCAAAAGTAATGAATGCAGCTGTGGACTCTTTCCATTTAAGAAGAAAAAACTCACAAATGCATCATTTAATCTCTTTAAAAATAGGCTCTGACTGGAATAGAAGGTATCAATAAGTGCCATTAGATAATTCAGTTATATGAAAGTAGTTAGGGTTGGATAAGTCAGAAATGAAAGCAGAAACTATTTAGAGATGGTGAGAATATGGCTATGCAAATAAGTTATTACACATATATAGAGGAATTATATCATATTTAACAATATACATGTTGGCATCTGTGAGCCCAGTGTTAATTATCATTAGTATGACCAATGCAACAGCATGGTGCACATAAGGAGACAGATACAGGCCCTGCAATTGTACAGGGATGGAGGTAAGTACTGTTATATGTAAGCATTAAACTGTTGGTCTTTGTTCATGACCAGATTTTAGTAATAAAACTGAATTAACAGTCAGTAGTTAAAGAGCAGGGGCAGAATGCTCATTGATGGGAAGCTACTTCTTGACTGGGGCATAACTAAAGAAACCCTAGGCCCCATAGCAAAATGTAAAAACTGAGCTCCTCCTTTACACCCTTCCCTTTTATTTTTCACCCATATGAAAGAGTAGTTATTTGATCTGTTGCACTTGAATTCTTCATTTGGGGGGACAACTAAAGATAATTTTTAAATTTTTATTTAACCTCTTTACATCTGCTGTATAATAGTGAGAGAAGAGACAGAAAAAGATGAGAGTGGCTTCCAATCGGAGGGTTGTGTGGTACTTGCAATTCATTTTGAGTTTTGAGGGGGCATTCGGGGACGTACACAGTATAGCATTTCGTAATATACCGCCCATGTCAGCTATGCTAGCCAATTGCAATCAGAATGTAAAAAAAACTGCTTTTGCTTCGCAGGTATTTGTAATCCCGGCACCGACTGGGACAGAATGAACAAACAGGGACAATCCCAGTCAAACTGGGACTTCTGGTAAGCCTACTTATTGGCCTAATAAAGTATGTATTTTTAGGTGTTAGAATGTGTGCATTCTGCTGAGCTGTGTATCTATGTTTTTATGTATATACTTTAATAGCTGCTCAATTAGTTATTAACAATATGAGAATACAATTGCACTACTGTTTTCACATGCTTGTGATCTTTAAAAATGGTCCAAAGTGAATAATTATTATCAAAAACAAAAAAAACAAGCATGGGTAGTAAAGGGGTTAAGTCACAGCTGCATAACACAATGATGCAAGTTTGTTATGCAGCTGTGATTTAACACCATGATTACCCTGGTGTTTTAATGGCAAGTAACCTATTGCTGGGTGTCAGTGAGGTGATATAACCCTGTGATTGCCTTTTGTTCTGAGTAAATAAGGGGCTAAATTCCAGCAAAGTATCCTCACACACCAGCTCTCATGGTTATAATACCTTTATCAAAAATAAACTGCCAAGCAGGATGATTTCTTTATGCTGTGTGGATTTGTTTACCACCATTGATACAGATTGTGTATGTATTTTTTAAGTGTATGTGTAAATATATATGACAAATTCTGGCTCCTACCTTTTTGGGCTTGCTCCTTGATTTTGAATTAATTTGTCAAACACTGCTCTAATTTATTAGAGCATGTAATTTTAGCATTAATGACACTGCAGGGACATAATGTATTGCATATAAGTGAGAGCTGGCTATTCTGTGTGGCATGTCTTATATACACACACATATAACTACACCATTTTGAAAAAACAAGTCATCACTTTCCAAAGGTGGCCCAAAACACTAAGGGCTAGATTACAAGTGGAGCACTAAATTATCGCACCCGTTTGCGGGTGCGCAATAAATAATCAGCCATTACAAGTGGCTAGTTATTGCTACCGTGAGCTTGCGATAACAATTAGGGCTTATAAAATTAACCAGAGATCAGATCTCTGGTTAATTTTATAAATGTGCCCCAAATGTCCCCAAAATACAGTCTAGTGTATTTTAATGAAAAAATAAAGATAGCAGCATCTTTATTTTGTAATAAAATAACTGCACTAGGAGGTATTTTGGAGATAAAGTTGGCAGGAGTGGGGTGTTAGTAAATACACATATTAAGACATAAATATATATGTAATCTAGGGCTGCACGATTAATCCCATATGCGATTTAAAACCGTGATTAATCGCCTCGATTTAAAAACCGCGAGGAGTACACAATTTTTTGATAAAAAAATTCTCAGAAGTGGCTGTACTGCATTGATTTGTATGTGATTTCTTGCAAACCAGCTCCATCTAGTGGTTGCTTTTAGCACACATTTGTAAAATAGCTGTTTTACTTTCTGTTTGTGATCTCAGTAGCAGCCGATTAATCTATAGAAGTCTAAAAACAGAGCCCATGCAGGAGGGTGAAGATGCTTTCTCTAGCCGACCTGTTCCACTCCACATCTACCCTAGTAGAATTGTACATAAGGTTGTACTATTATTTGCAACTGGATTACAGCTTCTACAAAGCTTACAAGGTAATCCTAACCTAACACTGTCATCAAACCCAGCACCATTATTCAGTCCTAGAAAAGATAGCCAGATTCAGATTTGAAATATTCTGGTCAAAACTGTGTCAAGATTTATATCTCAGGAACTGAATCTGGCTTGATGGGATTAGAGGAATTTTGGAAAGAATAATCTACAATTCACAAAGTCTGAAGCACCTGAATTACTTTGGACATTTCCATTTTTGTTGATGAACCTTAGACATGGATTATTTTTGGCAGAGATGCTGCTAGGACCTTATAAATGGTCCTAAGAGTAAGGCCAACCTGAAGGCAAGAGCCACAAACTGGAAATAAAATAAAACATTTTCACTGCAATGCTGAGATTTTTTTTAATGAACTGGATACATAGATATGAGTTTATTATTTAATTTTTAATAATTTTACAGAAAATGTATATTTCCATATACATATTACTGATTACAATTCAACAAATAAAATATGATATTGGGTGTATCGTGGCTTATTGCACGTAACAAAAGGAGCGTGCATATTATGAGTTAAAAGTAGATGCGAATGCGTGAGCGCAATCGCAATTTACTCTTGTAGGATTAGCGCGACTTCAGATCTCTGTTTAACTGTTACACTAGACTAAAACGTTGAACAAAACACTTTAAAAAATACATTTAAAAGTACAGTAAAACTCATAATAACACTGTCTAATAAAAAATATTTTTAGGTGTTAGCAAAAAAGCTGCTGCAAAGGGCTTTAACATAGGGATACATACATATAAATGTCTACATATGTATATGCTTCACAGAAAATGTTGCCAGTCGAACGGCATTATAAGTAGCCGTGTGGGGGCAGTGTAATATTTTCTAATATATCATTTTTAGCTATCTAAATCACAAATTAATTGCATAATTTAACATAAATGCATTTAATGATATATATATATATATATATATATATATATATTTTATTTTTATTTATTTTCTTTTTTCATTACAATTATGGTGGAGATAAAAATTTTGAGATTAAAATCCTCCATGTCTCAAAAGTAAATCAATAAAACATTTTTGCATAGGAAATTAGCACATCTAGGCAAGTATCGCCAAAAAGCAAGCGGGGATACTTGCCTAGATGTGCTAATTTCCTATGCAAAAATGTTTTATTGAGATATATATATATATATATATATATATATATATATAATTATAAACAATGGAATGCACTCACTGGTCTTTTTAAACAAACGTGTTTTTTAATGTGACGTTTTGGGGACCGTATCCCCTTCCTCAGACAAGGAAGGGGATACGGTCCCCAAAACGTCACATTAAAAAACACGGTTTGTTTAAAAAGACCAGTGAGTGCATTCCATTGTTTATAATTATTGATTCCCTGTTTGCACCCTGGCAGTTGGATTTGAAGTGAGAGTGCTTTTCATCTATTTTATATATATATATATATATATATATATATATATATATATACATATGTATTTATATGAGTGTATATGTTTCTACAGACATATCTGCACATATAAACACATAAATACACATGTATACATATATAGACATATATATATAAGTGCATTGGAGCCCTTTGCAGTGAAGCAGCTGAAAACACATTAAATCAATTGAAGATAGTATTTAACTATGTATTTATTGTAAATATTTCACATTGCAATGTTCTTTCTATTTTACAGGGGAATATGTTCTAAGTATTTCTAAATAGATTTTCCTATATATAAAAGAGGCAACAGCACTGTTTCTTCAGATAAAAGTGAGTCTTTTATTCAAGTGACATGAGGAAAACAACAGCTACGTTTCGGGCATAGTCAGCCCTTAGTCATGCTGTACCCCAAGGCAGAACATACAGTGATCTGAGATGTCATCACAGAAAATGCAGCATGTCTGCAGAAAGAACAGGACACATGTAGGAACTGTTAGCGCTTGAACTTTGTAGTGCTGCTCCACATTAGACAGTTCTCTTCAAACAGAGCTGTGCTCTGGTTGCAGTGTGTAAGTTTTCCTTAACACAGTGCATCCAGAGCAAAGTGCTGTTTGAAGTAAGCAGTCAAATATGCAGTAGTGCTGCAAAGCAGCAGCACATTGCTTGTTGACTGGCTCTCAGAAGTTTTTTCAAACCCGCCCCCTAGGCTTTCTCAGTCTGCAAAGCTGTTTATTCGGAATGTAAGACGTTAGTATGAGCATTGCATCTTTTTTATTACTACATTTCTATGTTAGACCAAGAGAAAAGGAAACTGATTTATTCAAGGGACATTTTAACATTTCTTTTTTTGTATGCAGCATTAAAAATTGCTTTATTCTTCAGTTAACCAACACATTGCAGTTGAACTGGTGCCTTAGTGTACCTGTCTAATTTAAAATTTTATTTTATTTAAAAATTACCTGCAGAAAAATTTTCACTAAAAAAAAATCTCATCACAGAAAGTGAAGAAAAGTTCTGCCTCTGGGATGCTGTAGAATGCTGGTATACACCACAATATATATCTATACCTATATAAAATTATATATATATATATATATATATATATATATATATATATATATATATATTCATTCAAATTTTGGGGGAGATAAAAATCTGAGATTAAAATCCTCCATGTCTCAAAAGTAAATCAATATAATTTTTTGCATAGAAAATTAGCACATCTAGGCAAGTACCCCGCTTACGATTCCCCAGTAAAACTCCACATACATTGTTACCAATGTTGTTGCAATAATCCTGTTAAGGGATCGCTGTGTTAAAACAGTATTTGAAGCAAAAAACCTGAGATTTTGCATATCTAATTTGCATATCTTACCCAGAATCCTCTGGTGCATTCGTAACAATGTATGTGGAGTTTTACTGGGGAATCGTAAGCGGGGTACTTGCCTAGATGTGCTAATTTTCTATGCAAATATATATATATATATATATGCACACACATATACATACAAACATAGGTATAGATATATATTCTACCAAAAAATATTATCGGATTTGCGCAACTTTTTTTTTTCTTCTTCACTTTTCATGCTCCATTGAAGTCAAAGGGGGAATAAGTTAACACAGTTATGATATTCCAAGCTTTTTGCACGCAACGGGTTATCACACAAGAGAAAACTTTTTTAAACTTGTAATACAGCCCAATCCGACTTGCGCAGAAAGCTAACTTCTAGCGGAGTTAACACGCAAGCAGGTGCGCAAAATACCGCTCCACTGGTTATTCTCTAATCATAATAATAATATTAAAGTATATTCCGCAAAACATACCATATGAAACATAGATAATAGATTTCACATTAAGAGAAACTTAAGTTCCCGATTATATTTAGGAGGCTTTACAAGAACAGTATATAATATCCATGGGGAACAACAGATATAAGATACTTATATCTGTTTACAACAGATATAAGATACTTATATCTGTTTACAACTTATTGTCCCATATAGCATTCTAAAATAATGACGTGACACAACCAAGTAATTTTCAGAATGAGCCATGAAGATCCATATTGACTATCTTCTGCTAAATGCACGCATAAAGACACATAAAGACTGAATTCCACTAACCTATACATGATATAACATTAGTTATAAACAGATCGACTATAAGAAATGTGGTATTTTTTTTTTATTTTTTTTATTATCCTTTGGGACTTTTATTATACCTTTTCATGTTTACAGTGCTGTCTTGTGTCCAGAGGCAGAACTTTTTTCCCTTTCTGCAATGAGATATTTTAGTGAAAATTTTTCTGCAGTTCCTTTTGCAATTACATTAAATTTTAAATTAGGCTGTTACACTAAAGCACTAGCTCAATTGCAATGTGTTGATTGATTACCTGAAGAAATTTTTTTATTTTAAAGTTTCATAATATATTACAGCAGCTGAAAATTGAATTGCAAAATAGCTGCAGAGGAAAAAAAAAGAAATGTAGTTAATTTTTTAAAATGTCTGTTTGTTTCCTTTACTCTTGGTCTAACATTACATAATTATAAAACAAATAAAATGTTTGCTCACAAGAATGCCTTCCATTCAGAAGTCACAGCTTTGTAGACTGGGAAAGGCTTTAGGGGAGGTTGAAAAAAATCATCAATTAATGTGCTGCCACTTTGCAGCACTGCTCTGTACTTGATTGTTCTCTTCAAATAGCATTTCGCTCTGGCTGCACTGTGTTAAGGAAACCTTACACAGTGCAGCCAGAGCACAGTGCTGTTTGAGAACAGACTGATGTGGAGCAGCACTGTGAAAGCACTAACAATTCCAGCATGTGTCCTTTTCTTCCTGCAGACATGCTGCATTTTCTGCAATGACATCTCAGATAACAGCACGTTCTGTCTTTAGGGTGTGTTTGAATAATAATAATTATAGTGTGTTTTATATTAACACTTATACTTGTCTAGAGGGCACTGCCTTTCTTTTTGTTGTTAACATGTTTGTATTCTGTGCCATAGAGGCTTTATTCTTTTTTAGGGGAAATTCCTGATCACTATCCTGATTTGTCACACAAACTGCTAGGCTGATTTTACTGACCCCCTGGCTAACTTTTAAGCCAATATGAAACTAATTTTAGCTAATATTTTTTTTCAATGTCTGTTGCACAAATTATCAAGTACATTTATATTTAATTATGCAATTAATGTGTGCTTTGGATAGCTTAAGCAGCATTTATAAATGACAGAAAATAAAAAATAAATCAATAAAAAATAATATTGCCCCCACCCAGCTCCCAATTTTGTTATGGAGAACACTTTAGTAGTAGTATCTCTTATTTATAAAGCACAAGCATTCTATGCAGTGCAATACAGTTGCACAGTACCAATAAGAGACATTACTTGCATTAACAGAAGAAGAGGAGTGCTCTGTCCTTGAACACACAGCAGTAGATGCACATTTGTACAAAGCTGTCAAGCTTACAAACTAAAGGAAAGGGAATAGACACAGAAGGTGACTGAGAAGGGAAAATAAGTCAGATATAAGGTAGAGTAGTAAGCTGATCTGAAAATGGGTGATTACTTTGGTTAATGAGAAAGTGCTGGCTAGGACCCTTTTTGTATGTGTGTGTGTAGGTGAGAGTGTATAACGTCTATGTAAGTCTCTGTGTGTGTATGTGTGTGCATGTGTATTTGTATGTGGGTGTATGTATGTGTGTGTTTGTGTGTATATATATGTATATATATAAATGTGTGTGTGTTTATATACGCCGGTTCAATTTGCTATTGAAAAGCATTGAGAAGCATTGCATTGATTAAAATAGCCAGTAGGTGGAGCTGTCCGCTTGTGTTGCAGCAAATATGCAAAGCGAAGCAAAGCACACAAACAGGCTGGAATTAATTAGCCTAGCTAGACATGAGCTATCAAGCAGCTTTCATAGGAACAAGATCTTCCTGTCTATAAATCAGTTCAGATTGGAATGCATAGAAAAAACTGTTTGCAGAAAAAT